>NC_089251.1:133165749-133490785 GCF_963930625.1 Muntiacus reevesi
AGATACTCATTTTACATATGTAACTTCTCTTTTTAATTCTAATGTTCTATCTGTAAATTTTTTGAGTTTTATCCTGAGACGATCACATCATCTGGAAATAATGGCATTGTTTTTCTCCCTTTTTTATTTTTCTACTTCTTTTACATTTCTCTACTATGATATCCTAGAGAAGATATCAAGAAAAATCTTGATTAGAATGATGACACTGTACATCATGTTTTGTTCCTGACCTTAAAGGAAATCTTTGCAACTAATTATCACTAAGTACTATGGCTGCTTTTTTTAAGTATTGTCATTGTTTGCCGACACTGTTTTGTGCTTAATATCTTTCATTGCCTCTTTAGATTACTCTCCATCTTTCCCACTCAGCGTGGGGCCCTGGATAGCTGACCTCTGTGCCACCACTTTAATGGTTTTGCTTAGTTTCCACTGACTTCCTCTTAGGTTCAGCCTCTGGGGATTACTGGCAGTAGTGGGTGGAGAGCAGGAGGAGAAAGAAGGGTCAGAGTCTCTATTCCTCTGGCCCTTTCACTGTGGATTCCTTGGTGGTTCAGTTGCATAACTAAGTAGGAAGTCTAGCTCCTTCCTATGTCTGTGTTGTTGTCGTTTTTCTACTTAATTGTTTAAAGCCTTTATTTTTTCGTGCAGTTTTAGGTTCACAGTAAAATTTGAGAGGAAGGTACAGCGATTTCTCATACCTCACCTTTCCCCACATGTACATAGACAGTGTCCCTCATTTTCAACATAAATCACCAGTATTACATTTATTAAAACTGGTAAACCTATACTGATGCATCATAACTGCCCAAAGTCCACAGTTTACTCTTGGTGTTGTACATTCTGTCGGTTTGGACAAATGTATAATTGCATATAGCCAGCATTATAGAATCGAATAGGTATCTCCATTGAGCCTCAAATACCTGTTAATCCCTCCCCTCATCCCTGACAATTACTAATCTTTTTCCTGTCCTCATAGTTTTGCCTCTTCAAAATCTCATATAACTTCAATGATATAGTATGTAGTGTTTTCAGACTGACTTCTTTCACCTAGGAATATGCATCTGTCTTCTCATGGCATGTTCCTTTTTAGCTCTGAATAATGTTCCATTCTTTGGATGTATCACAGTTTACTTGTCCATTCACCTACTGAAGGACATCTTAGTTGTTTCTAAGTTTTGGCAATTATAAATAAGACTGTGGTACATATCATGTGCAGGTTTTTGTCTGGACATAAATTTTTGCCTTCTTTAGATAAATACCAAGGGACATGACTACGGGATCATACTATACGAGTATGTTTAACTTTGTAAGAATATGCCAAACTGTCTTTGAAAGTGACAATATCATTTTACCTTCCCACCTGAAAGGATTGAGAGTTCCTGTTGCTCCACATCCTCTCCAGCATTTGGTGATGACAGTGTTTTGGATTTTGACCATTCTAATAGGGGTATAGTGGTATTTAATTGTTATTTTAATTTGCATTTCCCTCATGACCTAGGATGGGGAGCATCCCTAGTTAAATTATGGTTAGCAAATCTAACTTAATTTCACTGTGATCAGAAAGTATGATGTGTTTGATATCTTTGAAATTTTTTGAGTTTTCAGGCTTTATGGCCTTGTTCACAATCAATTTTTGTATAATTTTTATGTCTACTTAAAAAATTATATCCTTCCATTCCCAAATGCAATGTTCATTCTGCAAACAAAACTTTATTGAGGGTCTACTATATGCTAGACACTGTTTTAGGTGATCTAGATATAGAAGTAAACAAAGAGACAAAAAAATTACTGCTGTTTTGGAGAGCACATTTAGAGGAAGAAACAGAATCCAAAATTAAAAAGCAGAACATATAGTAGATGCAGTAATGATAAGTGCTACAAAGGAAAAATAAAGCAGGAAAAGAATAGGAAGTGTTGGTGGTAAAGTTTGATAGTATTAGTTAAAAGATGGCATCGTTAAGAATACTTTGAGTCAAGGCTAAAGAAAGAAAGAAAACCATGCAACTATTTGTGAAGTTGAATGAATAAATGTTAGCTATTATATTAGCACTTTATTTCAATTATTTTTATTTGCTGTATATATATGAAGTATTTATTCTATTTATTTTGTAAGGCCTCTGAAAATTTCTTAAATTTCCTTTCAACATCACTACAAGTATTTACATTTTCTCCATCAAACTGAAAATAAGCCTTTTCCTGAATTCTTTTTTTATAAAGAAACTACATTCAAGACAAATTTTGGAAGTTTCTCCCAGTTTAGACAGCTTTGTTTTTTTCCCTAAATAATGTTGTAACAATAATGTTTTACACAATTGTTTCTAGTAAATTTGAAGCTTTTAAATGATAGAGCCAATCTACTAATGCGGACGTTTGTGACATTTTCCTCCGTAGGAAGGTATCTTCTCAGTTCTGAAGAACTAATTTATAATTTTATCAAATATTACTACACACTGTGTATTTAATTTGTGTTTTACTAGATTAAAACTTTCCCCCTGATCCTATTATAGAGATTTCAACGAGACTGAAGTAACTCCATTTTAATACTTAATTTAAATTTTCTAGTTCAGTCTCAAATTTTCTATATTGTAGAAAAAGGCATATTTTCTATAATAATATATTAAGTATTTGAATATATGTGAGCACATAATTTCTGGGTTACGAGATGTAACCCAGGCTCAGTCAGTCTTGTCTGGTTTTTCATCTATAAAATACAAATTGGTCTGCCGGTTGATTTTCCTTTTCAATCTTTTACAGTCTCGCTTACTAGGATATCTTCCAAGATAAGGTTGGCACTATTTTTCTTCTTAGGGAGGAAAGATTTTTATTTTGTAGACTAATTCTTCAAGTCTCCTTATTAGGGGGTTGGGGAGCAGGATACATACAGGAGAGTTATTTGCATAAGGGTAGGGGAGAGTTGGACTAGGCAATGGCAACCCACTCCAGTACTCTTGACTGGAAAATCCCATGGACGGAGGAGCCTGGTAGCTGCAGTCCATGGGGTAGCTAGGAGTCGGACTCAACTCAGCGACTTCACTTTCACTTTTCACTTTCATGCATTGGAGAAGGAAATGGCAACCCACTCCAGTGTTCTTGCCTGGAGAATCCCAGGGATAGGGGAGCGTGGTGGGCTGCCGTCTATGGGGTCGCACAGAGTCGGACACGACTAAAGCGACTTAGCAGCAGCAGCAGCAGGAGAGAGTAGAGAAAACAAAAGAACCTGGAGCCTAACAACATAGTTGGAGTTTGGAACCTGAATTGGTTAAACAGCCAAAAGAGGTTTTAAGGAGGATGCTTAATATTAAATTTAAAATCCTTTGTGTTTCTTCAATATAAATATTGTCCATTTCACAAATGGTCAGAGTGTTATAATTTTAAAATTAATATGGCTCTCATGCAAGTATAAAATGAACATGTGTCAAAGATTTTATTTAACTCATTAATAATGAAGGAAACTATGATATGAAGACTAGTTGAAATGAGAATTTGAACAGCAATAAATATGAAATCTGGAATGCTTAAATTAATTTGCTGATAGATGTAAAACTAGCTAATTTCTTATAGAGCAGTAGCATTTTATGTTTGGGGTCAGTCTTTTCTACAAGGCAGAAATAAATTGTGTTTTAAATGGGCAAAATTCATTACCATTGCTTGAGACAAGAATCATTGCATTGCTGTCTTTTTTTTTTTTTTTAACAATTCTGAGAGAGTTGTAAAACAGTCTAATTAATAGAAAGATAGAGATGCACACCTGTGTAAAATCAGATAACCTCAACAGAGTTCAGTAGACCATACCCAGACCTTCACTGAAAGGATACGGTAGTATCACCAATCTCTTTTGTTCATTTCCAAGTCATAGAGGATTCTTCTTGGCAGAAGAGAATTAGATACATACCAAATTGGATAAAAATTATGGGAGAGGATTGAAATACCTGTTTGAGTTGATGTGATAAAGGAAAAATATAGCATGGGCAGAATGGTGTGATGGTCTATGCATGAGTCTAATTCAGTGGAAACTGGAGTTCAACACTTAGGTAATCATAAGAATAGAAATTGACTGGAAAGTCTTCAGGAGGACTCTGGACTGCTTACAAGATGTAACCAAGTCTCAACCCGTCTTGTCTGAGTTTTAACTGACAACGTGATCACAGCCATGACTGACATCTCTTGTCTGTACTTTTTATACAATTATATTCAATTGTGAGAGTTAAGAATTCTATTTCCTTCAACCTTCATGGGGAAGTTTTGGAATATAAAAAGCTTCAAACCTATTCAGTAATGGTAACATCTTCAGACCCAAGACTAAGTCTCATTGTTCCTCTGAAGGCTCATATAGCACTTCAGTATCCCTGAAAACTGCAGTTGCTCCTGGCTTAGCAGCTAATGTTAAGGAAAGAATAAGTAGATGAAGAGATGTGTTTTTGTCAGCAGTGAATTTTTTTCCTCTATGTTATTTTTTTTTTTTTAATTGGAGGATAATTGCTTTACAAGGCTGTGTTGGTTTCTGCTGTACAACAATATGAAGGGTAGGGATACATATATGCTCTCCCTCTTGGGGTTTCCCTGGTTGCTCAGACAGAAAAGAATCTGCCCACAATTCAGGGGATTGGGGTTTGATCCCTGGACCGGGAAGACCCCCTGGAGAAGAGAATGGCAACCCACTCTAGTATTCTTGCCTGGAGAATCTCATGGACAGAGGAGCCTGGTGGGCTATGGTCCGTGGAATCGCAGAGTCCCTCACATCCACTCCTGCAATAACTTTGAAGTAAACTGATGCGAAGGTGTTCACTACTGTTTGATGAGTTTGGAATTAGCTAGAGAGATCAGTGATCTAGCTGAATTTGGTTCCAGCAACCACATAAAAATCTGAAGTTGGATATTCCAGAGTTATTAATGCCATAGTATCATTTGGTAGTCTTTGGGAGAAATTCAGGACTGATTCCAAGAGGCAGCAGTAGTGAGGTGGTTACAGAGTTCTGGTTTACAGCCACACTTCCTGAGTTTGAATCATCATGCTATGCCCTACCAGTCACATAACCTTGGAGAAGAAACCTAACTTCTCCTTGTCTCAGGTTCAGTTCAGTTCAGTCGCTCAGTCATGTCTGACTCTTTGCGACCCCATGAACTGCAGCACACCAGGCCTTCCTGTCCATCACCAACTCCCGGAGTCCACCCACACCCATGTCCATTGAGTCGGTGATGCCATCCAACCATCTCATCCTCTGTTGTCCCCTTCTCCTCCTTTCCTCAATTTTTCCCAGCATCAGGGTCTTTTCAAATTAGTCAACTCTTCTCATCAGGTGGCGAAAGTATTGGAGTTTCAGCTTCAACATCAGTCCTTCCAGTGAACACCCAGGACTGATCTCCTTTAGGATGGACTGGTTGGATCTCCTTGCACTCAAGAGACTCTCAAGAGTCTTCTCCAATACCACAGTTCAAAAGCATCAATTCTTCGGTGCTCAGCTTTCTTTATAGTCCAACTCTCACATCCATACATGACTACTGGAAAAATCACAGCCTTGACTAGAGAGACCTTTGTTGACAAAGTAATGTCTCTGCTTTTTAATATGCTGTCTAGGTTGGTCATAACTGTCCTTCCAAGGAGTAAGCGTCTTTTAATTTCATGGCTGCAATCACCATCTGCGGTGATTTTGGAGCCCCCAAAAATAAAGTCAGCCACTGTTTCCCCATCTATTTGCCATGAAGTGATGGGACCAGATGCCATGATCTTAGTTTTCTGAATGTTGAGCTTTAAGCCAACTTTTTCACTCTCCTCTTTCACTTTCATCAAGAGGCTCTTTAGTTCTTCTTTGCTTTCTGCCATAAGGGTGGTGTCATCTGTGTATCTGAGGTTGTTGATATTTCTCCCAGCAATCTTGATTCCAGTTTGTGCTTCTTCCAGCCCAGTGTTTCTCATGATGTACTCTGCATGTACGTTAAATAAGCAGGGTGACAATATACAACCTTGACGTACTCCTTTTCCTATTTGGAACCAGTCTGTTGTTCCATGTCCAGTTCTAACTGTTGCTTCCTGACCTGCATACAGGTTTCTTAAGAGGCAGGTCAGGTGGTCTGGTACTCCCATCTCTTTCAGAATTTTCCACAATTTATTGTGATCCACACAGTCAAAGGCTTTAGCAATAGTCAATAAAGCAGAAATAGATGTTTTTCTGGAACTCTCTTGCTTTTTCGATTCCCTAATTGTAAAACAGGATAATAGGGATATTGTTCTCACAGCGTTGAAGTAAGTGTTAAATAAATCAATTTGTAAATAAGACTGACACATATTAAGTACTATACACACACACACACATACACATACACACATATTCGCTTTTATTCTAATTTGATAGTTTTAGCTTACAAGATCAAGGTTAATGAAATCTTCGCATGAATAATAGATTTTCAGGTATGTTTAAATACACACAGATGGACTATCTATCTAAGTCTCTTCAGTAGTGTCTGTATCTTTGCGACCCTATGAACTTAACCCACCAGGCTCCTCTGTCCATAGTATTCTCCAGACAAGACTACTGGAGTGGGTTGTTATTCCCTCCTCCAAAGGATCTTCCTGAACCAGGGCTCAAACCCTCATCTCCTGTGCCTCCTGCCTTGCAGGTGGATTCTTTACCACTGAGCCACCAGGAAGCCCATCTATCTATCTATATTTATAGAGGCGTACAACTTAGAAATCTACCAGAAAAATAGAACCAGTAGAATACACACCTACATTATATATGTATATATATAATATGTAAAAAGAGAAAATGTAACATGTATCATATATATGTAGCTATAAATATGAATAGAGAAAGAGCAAGGGTGAGAGCAGGGCAGTTGATTTCAAGGAACTGGCTTATGCAGTTGTTGGGTCTGGCCTGGCAAGTTCGATATCCGTGGAGCAGGTCAGTACACTGGAACCTCTTGGGAAGCAGCTAACAGTCCAGTCTGCAAGAGGAATTTCTTCTTCCTCAGAGAAACCTCAGTTTTCTTATCAAGGCATTCAAATAATTAGGCGAGGCCCGCCCATCTTATTGTAATTCCCAGGTTACTCGTGGTAAAGAATCTTAACTGCCAATGAGGGAGACATGGGAGACACAGGTTCGATCCCTGGGTCAGGAAGATCCTCTGGAGAAGGAAATGCAACCCGCTTCATTATTCTTGCCAGGAAAATTCCATGGACAGAGGAGCTCAGTGGCTACAGTCCATGGAATTGCAGAGTTGAACATGACTTGAGCACACACACATGCACACACACACCCATATTATAGAGAAGAATCTTCTTTAAATGTAAAGTCAACTGATTGTAGATATTAGCATCTGAAAAATAGCTTTACAGCAGTATCTAAATTAGTGTTTGAATAAGTGGTTACTGTGGCCTAGCTACGTTGACACATAAAACTAACCATCACAAGAGGCTTTCAAGTCTAGATTCTGTTTCCTGGTGGCTAGGCTTTCTAATAAAGGATTAAGAGGGAAACTTTCATCCTGGCATTACTATTACTACTTTGCTGACATCATTTGTTTTTGCCTCTGAGAGAATCAATAGCCAGCTACCAATGTGCAGAACCTATTCTTCCCACTTGAGAAACACTTTAAGAAAATCATCAGGAAATCAGTTGTTCTTGGGACAAAGCTTTGTCATTTTCCAATATCCACTTGGGGGTACAACTTTTTTTCATAGTAACTGAAGGGACTCTTGGAGTTGATCTTACTCTTCTCTTAAGAACCCTAGAATTTGGAGGAGAATGGATACATGTATATGTTTGACTGAGTCCACGTGAAACTTTGCTGTCTGCCTGAAACTATCACAACATTGTTAATTGGCTGTATTCTAATATAAAATAATCTTTTTAAAGAACGCTAGAATCAGAATTTCATCTTTCCTCATTTTATAGCAAAGGTGCTGAAACTTAAGGAATCCGAAATGATACAGCAAATCATTGTCTGAAACAGGAACACAGCCAGGTTTTCTAATCCCCAGCTGAGTCTTTGGTCTCTCCTGATCTTTTCCACTCTCCCTTTTTTGGTCTACACATTTTCTTTAGCTATTCGAAGTACGACAGAAAGCGCCACATTAAACCCAATGATGCTGCAGAACATCTTCAGACTTTTTCAAGAAAGTTAATGTTTAGTTAAGGTATTTATCATTTCGTTATTTTTGCTTCTTTTCTTATAATAGTAGGATGAATGGTGGAACACTTGACAATACAATGCTGTGGATAAGTACAGGAAATCTGAAAAGAAAAGAGATACTTCAGTTTGAATCACTAAGAATCTAAATGAATGTTCATTTCTAAAATTCCTCAATCTGTGTAAAAATGGGTAAAAATCTTTGTTTCATTAGCATCCAGAACAGTAACAGCTACAGAAGGTGTCATCCAAAAACCAGAATTCATTTCAGATAAGTAGTCATCTGTGTGGACATAGAGGACATAGTCAGCTTTATATTAAAATTACTGATGATGTTCTCTGTCTTCTTACATCCAGGAACCTTTTGATAATCATATACTATTAATCTTTTAACTTCTAATGCCTAGAACAGTCCTTGGCACATACCTGGAAATTAACAAATGAAATGAATTACGTGCACTCCTAGAATTAAGATCTACTGCTTACGTTGATATAGGTGGTTGGTGATGGCAAAACATTTCCTAGTTCTTTTGAAACAGAGCAAACAGCCATCAATTATTAGTTGTTTGTAAGGTACACTTTCAGAAATAGGCTCAATGTATTTCTACTGTAGCTCTTGTCAAATCTTTACAAAGAGCAATGGCAAGACATGAAGATAATCTGACATTAAAAGTAACAGTTGAAATACTAATTGAATGGGACATAAGATATATTGTAGGTTTTTGTGAATATTTGCTCCTTTTCTACTAAAAATGGGCTTAATGATAAAGGTACAGTGTATGAGTATTTAATATTTACTTAGTACTCTATGGCACATCTGTTTAAACTTTGGACTTGTCATATATGACAAAGTAATTATATGACCAGTAATTCAAACTTTATAGTGCTATTACATGTTTATAGGATTTACAAAGCTACATTTACTGCCGAGTTAGAAATGCAAGAAGAAACAAGTAGAATGGTTAAATATGCAAGAGAGGTCAGGTTATCAGGATCCCATCAGCAGACACTATAATACAAGCAGAACTTCCACTTGTCCGAAGCACAGACAGATGTCTTTACTCAAGATCTTAGCTAGCAAGTCTTTTGTGGGTGGTATCTGTGGAAGGTTGAAATTATTTTCAATCTGATACCAATTATGCTTTGATAGACCTGCATTTCTTAAAATGAGTTTGAATTCTAGGACAAACTCAATATCAGGGAGTTATTTTTCAGTATTTTCCACCAATTTTATATTGCTACGAAGAGGATCCCACATTTCTCCGTAAGGTTAAGAGCCGCTGGAGGGCAGAGGCAGTGTACTTGTCTCTCATGCACTGTGGTACTTGGCATGTGTAATATTGTAGAAGTAATTTCTATTTATTGAATATTTATTTAATGGCCAGTGACTATATTAATAATATCAAAATGTTAATGAACTTCAATTCTGTTTATTTTGTGCAGGCAAGGCTCTAGGCACTTTAAACACATTGCAGTGTTTGATGCTTACATCAGGTTTGCAAGGTAGATTTATTGTCTCCATTTTAAAGGGAAGAGCTAGACTCACTAGGTATAAGAATCTTACTACAAAGTGGCAGAGCCAGATTTCAGGGTGGGATTTGTCAAATTTTACTAGGTCTGTTTCCTTTCTTACATGGGGTCTGTATTCAACAAATGTCGAATGAATGAATGGTTTTCTTTAAAATCTTTATAAACTGTATGACAGTTGCCTGGTATACATTTAATTTGGGACATTAAAACTTAAAGGAATCACTGCCATGATCTAAAATAGACATTTTGTTTCTAATACCACAGTAGCAAGCATTACAAACCCGGACATTACATTCATTCATAAGCTTTGGGTGTGTTCCAAAGACTCTGATACAACTTGTTTGTTCACACCCCCACATAAAACATTGATTTGCTATCATAGCCCATCAGGGAGGAGACTCCTTCTTACTCACATAAGATAACTTCTTTTTACATCACCATTTTGTCAGATTGTTCAATTGAAATCATTTTGAGTAGGATTAGGGATGTAGAAGTGTGATGTACTGACATACAATTCTCATCATGATTACAAAGTGCAAAGTGTACAGAATCCATTTCTGATCTCTCTAGGCAGAGAGTTTTACCAGACACTCTATACGTGTCTCATCACTGTTGGAAAGAAAGCCTGGGACAGTCTGCAAACCAAGTCGTTGACTGTCAAGCTTGAATCATATCTTGAGATCAAGCTAAGAGGAAGTGATTCTGTGTTAGATGAGGATAATCTAGCATTTTTATATGGGCTTTTATCTTAAGTCAGGTTGAATAAAGCAATGAACAAAGAGTAAGATTTATAACTTTTACATGCCTTTACTATATTCCAGGAAATACTCAAAGTAATCTACTCAAAGTTTATCCTTTAACCCTCTTATTTAATCTTCCTAAGAGGGGGGCACTGTTGGCTCCATTTTAAAGATGAAGACACTGAGCATAGACCACAGCTTGCCGAGAGTCACATCAATAGCACGGTGTGAAGGCAGGACTCAAACAAGTACTCGTCTAACTCCAGGATCCACATTCTTAACTTATTTGAAATTGCTTCTGAGAAGTCTTCCTTGACTCAGGGGTTGAGAAACTTTGACTTAGCACAGGATGTCAGGGAACATCTAAAACTTAGAATGTTCAACACTATTTTCTCTCCACCCCACCTTCCTGGCCCTAATTGTCTCTTCTTTTCTTCCTTTATCCCTTATTTCTTCTCACATAGCACCCAAACTTGAAACATTGACATCTCTCAATTGCCTGATACTTAATTTGTTATCAAGCTCGGCAATTTCTTTTTGCAATGTGCCTTGAATCTATTTCTTACATTTCCCACTTAATTCCCACTTGTTCAGTTCAGAGCTCATTAGTTCTCATCTAAGCACTTGTAGTCATTTTCTGACTAGTTCTCCCACCTTCTTGTTATTAATGTTGTTATTATGATTATCAGTATGTCGTATCATCATTCTAAGATTTACCCTAAAGCTAACCTGTGATGATTCCTGTCCCCTGATTTAAAAAAAAAACAAAACAATTCTTTCCTCTCTTTTGCATGTGGAATTATGTCCAAATTTCTCACCTAAGGCTGTGGAGAGATGAATTGAGACCTCCCTGCTTCCCAGCTACTATCAGAAAAGACTTGAGAATGTCCCCAGCCATTTTCAAGTTAGGTTGTGGCCCTCCAATTCAAATAGTAGCCGTACGAATTAGTCACATACTTCTTATCATAACAACTTCTGGGTTGTTATTTCATAAGCAGGGCTTTCAAGACCAAGTTACAGAAATAAATATGATTTCCTTATAGGAGACTAGACTGTGTTGTTTTAGAAGAAGATTAATATTTGTTACAGTGAGATGTGTTTGTCTTTGATGGTAGAGCTTCTTCCTGCACCTTGGGGGAGCAGAGCCCACTTACCCTTCTTCAAGGGAAAAGGCTGTTTTAGTTTTTGGTTGATGATCAAGTGGTGCAGTGGTAATGAATCTGCCTGCCAATGCAGGAGATGCAAGAGATGCAGGTCTGATCCTTGGGCTGGGAAGATCCCCTGCAGGAGGAAATGGCACCCCACTCCATTATTCTTGCTGGGAAAGCCCCACGGTCAGAGGAACCTGGTGGGCTACGGTCCATAGGATTGCAAAGGGTCGGACGTGACTGAGCAACTGAACACGCACACAAGAATGCCAGCAAAATGCAAAAAGCAAGTAGCTTGCTTTTTTTACTGGAAAAGGGGCAACACTCTGAAATGAAAGGGATTAGGATTCCATATGTAGAGAAATGAGACTGAAGAGAGATTATGAGATGATTGTCGGAGGGATTTAAAAGATAAACCATGGCTGGGAGTGAGAGGGGTAATCTCCTTCTCTTCAGTCTCTCCGAATTTAAACTCTTATTCTGATTTCTTTCCTTTCCTCCTCCTTTTTCTCTTTTTCTTTCTGCACATATCTTGTGATTTATAAGTCAGTTTGTCTTACTATTTTCTATCTCCATGTACTAAAATACAAGCCCCATGAGAATAAGGAACTTTATAATTTGCTGCTCACTCCCTAAAATCTGGAACAGAGTCTGGCACAAGTTAGTTTCTCTTTAAATATGTGTTGAAGGAAGGAAGGAAGGAAGGAAGGGCAAAAGTTAGGCATGAAAGAACCTCAGAAGGCACAAACTGTGAACAGTCTTTCCATATTGTGTACTAAAAGAGACTGAGTTGTGTTCTGTTTTTCTATGAAGTGCTGCTTTGGGAAGCTTATCTGATCTTTTAGGAAGTGAGTTGCCTAAGCATGAATAAATCTCTTAAACCTAATATAGAGCAAAAGAGGAAGAAACAAGAAAAGGCATGCAATATGATTCCATTTATATAAAATTAAACAGACAAAAATAAACAGTTATTAAAAATGCCTTCATGATTGGTAAGATTATTTTCTTTTCAAAGCAGAGAAATTGTCATCAAAACACCAGAATAATGAGAGTTAGAAAGAAAGTGTGATTCCTGGGCTATTTATCAGCCGCTGTGTGCCCCAGTCCTACATGGTGATGCTGTTCTGACTGTTCTGTTGCTGGTCCTCAGTTAATGCTATTCTGACTTTTCCATGAACTTGAAAATATCTTGAAGAATGTTCCCTAGTGAGTTGAGGGTGTTACAGTTACTATTATTGCATAATAAAGCACCCTAAAACTTAATGATATAAAAAACCCATATGCTTACAGATTTAGCCAAAGATTATAGGACTAATTAATAGCTGAACTAGGGGTTGAGACTAATTTATAGCTGAACTAGGGGTTGAATCAAAGACTCCTGAATTTCAGGAGTTACTTTGTACACTTTGGCTCTTTGCTTTCCTTTCGTTGCATCATTTCCTCATCAAGTATTTTTGTTTTCAGGTAATCAGGCAAAATAGGGGAGGCAGTTATTGTCTCAGGCCATTCATTAACTAGGTAAATTTCAAAGCTGGAGATGGCCTTTGACCTGTCTATTGTTTGTCAGAAAGCTTCCATCCAGCAGCTCTGATCACACCAATATTTGGTCAAAATAAGTAGAGAAAACAAAAACTGTGGTAAAGGAAGCAAGTCATCTGAAGCATCAACCAAGAGTTTATACTATTATACTTATGATAGGAGGAGGGAAGAATGGTTTTTCCTAAATAAACTGATCAAAGAAAAGCTGTGGGTAAGGTTAGATAAAAATCATATGCACAACCTGGAATTCTCGACCTTTAAACAGGTTTCTTGTTTTGATTATGTAAGACATCAGTATAACTCACAGTAAAACAAAAGCTAGGATCCCTGCTGGGTTTCCCGGTCTTCGTGCTGGGAGTGCTGCCTTACTTGAATGCGATGTTGACAGACTTGCTGACAGGTTGGCCATCCCCTCTGTCAGGAGCACAGACAGGTTCTGCATGTGGTGTCCAGAGTAAAATCCGTACGTTAGAAACAGTGTCAGAAAAGTAAAGCAGTGAAGACCAGACTGGCCGTTCACACTCGAAAGTGTTAGTTGCTGGTTAGCTTTCTTAAAAGTGGATTCTCAAAGCAAAAAGAAACACACACACCCAGAAAACACTGCCAGAACGCTCACACTCATGCTAGCTTTGGGTCTCGTTTCAAAGTTTTCTCATACGCACATTTGTCTACCCAGTGAATAAGACACTGCCATAGAGCATGTGGTGAAATGTTTGTATTTTTTAGAAAAATTAGAAGCAAAAGAACCGTAACATCCCCTTGCTTTGGAACTGCTGGAGAGGTAAAGCATCAGAGAATTTGCCCAGACCACTTATTCCAGTTACTTCATGTTGCCATCGAAAATAAAATTTCATTGTGTAAAAAGTTAAAGAGAATATGAAATATCTCTTAAAATGTTTTTTTTTTTAATTTGACTGATAATATACCATACAAATCTGTGGGTTTTAGCATCACTGTGTAATTTTTCATAGTAGTGACTTCTGAGTCCTCTGTCTTCAGTGTGATGGCCTCTGTTGACTGCCCGTGAAGGGACTCTTCACACTGTGCCGTCATGCAGCGCCTCCCGCTCTTTCCTGAGGGGCCAACGTGCTTATGTCTGCTCCTGTGCTTTCATCTCACCCTCCTTGCTGGCCCTCGGTCACCCAGACATCTCTGGACCTCCCGACTGCCACGGGGGTAGAGGGAATCTGCACGAGAGAGGTCTCAGCTCACATTATCATGCTGTTCTATCTGGCTGTCCTCTGTGATACGGATTTTAAATGACTGAAAGACACATGGCAATATAAAAACAGGCAGTAGGTAGGCTGAAAAAAGAAAAGCCAAAGAGATCTGAATAGCCATAAATTATTGTTAGTCCATACTGTTGTTAACCACGTCTTCTTTAGAAGGTGGTAAGAGTAGAATTGTAGAAGTTGGAATATGAAGAATATTTCATTTTGGGCCAACCAGACTCATTGTGAAATCTTCCAGAATCAAATTCTCTCTTCATCTCTCTCTCGGTGATTTTTTTGCTGCATTTTTGCTCATGGTGTTTTTGAAGTGATGTATTAATTATACATAAAATGCAGTAGTTGAGCTTGATAGCACGAATTGTTCCAACAATCTCTAGTGCATTTTATTGCTTGCCCAAGGGTTAAATATGATTGTTTTAATTCTTTACTTAAAGGAATAGAAAGTGAAATGATTTGCACATGAGGTCACTTTTTTTTTTTTTTTTTTGGATATGTGATAACCATTTATAAAATATCTGGAATTAAAGACAATTATTTTAACAAGCGAATCCAGTTTTCCATAAAAGTCTGTGCAGTGAAATATATCTGCAGACTAATTAAAGGTACTGAGACATTTTAGACTATCTAGTAACTTTTAAAAATTCTGATAGTTTGTTATATACAAGCCTTATTTGAACTTGCAAATTAATTTTTAGAGGATGAGCATAACTTAGTCTGCTAGACAGCCAATCACCAGTATTGCCTTTAAAATCAAAACCAAAAAACAGCTTGTAAAGGTGAAAAGCTATTGGGAGGCATGGCAAAAATGGAGGAGATCATTAGAAACAATCTAGAGAGTGTGCATATTTTGTAGCTTAAAACTTCATAAGAAAGCAACAATTTATATTTCAACACCAGCTAGGCACTATTTATACAGTTGTCCTGTTAAAATTGAAACAATTTTGTAGTTGGTCCTCTGCATTTGGGAGCTTTATTATGGAATAAATTAAAAATCAATAATGTGAAGTTCACAGAGGGTTACTGCATGAAAATGTTTATAGTGGTAAAAATTCCTTCAATAAATGCAAGACTAAAACACTAAGGTTTACACTAAACTTTCATTTAGAGATGAAGCTAAGATACAGGCTAACATATAAAAATGGTTTTGTGTAAAGAATTCTTGAGACCTAACTCCTGAACAAAATTTTGTCATTTTCTTGAAAAAAAAAAAAAAAAAATGTCTTTCCTCTTATCTAACCCTCACCGTGGAACCTGCTTAACAACAAAGCTAAGTTCGTCTTTGCTGTTCCTCAGGGTTAATCTTTCACAGCTATTTTGGTAAGAAGTTGGGGATTTCTCTCTGAAAGTCCATCCAAAGATAAACAGTACTGCTTTGTTCCTTCCTGTGATTTCCCTCCTCACAAAGTCAGTTTTTTTTTTAATAGATCAAGTGCACTTTTTTTTTTTAATCATATGAAGGTTATATAGCCTGGACTAGATGATAAAGCTTCAGAAAGTCTCTTCAGCCACTGTAACTCAGCTTTCCTTGAATTCTGAGGCCCCTTGTTAAGGTATTTGCCACTGAGATCAGTTGTGTTGTCCTTTTTTTTTTCCTTCTTGAAATGAAGATAACTTTATTTTTTGTCTTAAGCTTTGTAACAGTCCTTTTTGTTGCTGTGGTTTTGGTTGGTTATGCCAAAGATCAAAGCTTATACATCCTTTAGCCTTCTGGGATTCTTCCTTTTTGGGTACCAGGCAAAACCTGCACTGATCCATCCCCTCTGCCATCTTATTCTCTTTTTCGGAAATCTTGGGCTGATCTTTCTCCTTATTATCTGAACATAGCTTTTTTTTTTTTTTTTTTTTTTTTTTACCAATGTACTGAGCTGAACTGATTGTCTATCCCTGAAGTACTGTGAGACTCTCTTCTGCTTTTCCACCAATAGCATGAACTTTTAGCACATAGTCTACAAAGTAAACATATTAAGAAGAATTGAATTCATCAGATATCAGTAAACTACTGAAGGAGAATTACTTCTAATATTCTAATAAATAAGCTTGGAATTAAAACACAAACTAATGAGTATTTTTCAGAGTGATTATTTGTTAGCTTCAGTTTATTTCTGATTGAATTCATTTTAGGTTTTTTAAAAATTCCCTTTTCATTTTAGTCTTTGAATAGGCAATATGTCTATATGGTTCAAAACAAAAGTATATTAAAAACACATAGTCAGAGAAGTATCACCATCATGGTTATACTTACCCATTTCCACATACATGCATATTTAACCTTTACCATTAGTTTCTGGTTTATTTTTCCAGGAATTTTTGTTTCTTTTTGCAAAAAGTAGAAAAAAAATGTGTTTATGTATTATATATGTTATTTTTCTTTTTTCTTATACAAATGATAACAGTGTATACATTCTTTTATTCTTTTTATATTTTTATGTATATATTTATTCCAGTGGGATGAAACTCCTAGGTCTAGAGTTACTGTTTCAAAAGGAACACACATTTATAAAGTGGACAGATCATGCTACAGTACCACCCCAAACCAGAATAGACACATCCACATGGGTAATGATGACCAGCCTCCTGTATTTCACAGTGATACAGGTATGGCATATTAACCAGGTTAGACTTTAATCCATCTGAGAGTCAATGTTTGCTATAAATTTCTAATTTTCTGACCAATGGGGTTAAGAACCTATCACACTTTCTTTATTCGAGTTCTTCAAGCGTGACACACCCGTTGGTATGCACCACCTGGGTGCCCAACTGCTTTGTATGTGGCATAGCGCTCTGCTCTTAAACGATGTGTGTGTTCATACCAGTTGTGATTTTCTGCCAGTTATCTATTACATCTTTTTGGCACCTTTTCTCATACTGAGTTTATTTAAATCTTTGTAGGGCCAGGTTTACTCTCTTCATGTCTTCCAGGACTCCATGTCCTACTCAGTAAAGCCTTCCTCCTGTGTTTGCCTCTAACATTATTTCATAATTAGAGCTGCTAATAAATATAATTTTCTCATATTTCTTTGTAAGGTCTAGGTATGCTTTCTTTCTTTGTTTTTGGAGAGTGGGCAGCCAATTGTTAAAACATCATTTCCCCAATGATGAAAAACTAATCTTATTATATGTTGTTTATTCACTAAGTTCTGTCTGACTCTTAGGGACCCCCTGGACTGTAGCAGCCAGGCTCCTCTGTCTGTGGGATTTTCCAGGCAAGAATAATACTGGAGTAGGTTGCCATTTCCTTC
Organism: Muntiacus reevesi; assembly: GCF_963930625.1. NCBI lineage: Eukaryota > Metazoa > Chordata > Mammalia > Artiodactyla > Cervidae > Muntiacus > Muntiacus reevesi. Next base: position 133,183,308 of record NC_089251.1, read on the forward strand.
TCCAGGCATTCTTTTATTCTTTAACAGTAATGGTAGTTCATAGAGATCTTTTTTGTTTTTTGTTTGTTTCTGCATATTACTCCATTATATAAATATTATAATAAATGTTTTGGGTAAAATTATTACCAAATAAAAAGTTGTTGTTCGGTCATTAAATCATGGCCAACTCTTTGTGACCCCATGGACTGCAGCATGCCAGGCTGCCTTGTACTTCACTATCTCTCAAAGTTTGCTCAAACTCATGTCCTTTGAGTCAGTGATGCTATCTAACCATCTCATGCTCTGCCACTCCCTTCTCCTTTTGCCTTCAGTCTTTGCCAGAATCAGGATCTTCTCCAGTAAGTCAACTCTTCACATCAGATGGTCAAAGTATTGGAGCTTCAGCTTCAATATCAGTCCTTCTGATGAATATTCATGGTTGATTTCCTTTAGGATTGACTGGTTTGATTGATCTCCTTGCAGTCCAAGGGAGTCTCAAGAGTCTTCTCCAGCACCACAGTTTGAAAGCATCACTTCTTCAATGCTCAGTTTTCTTTATGGTCCAACTCTTACTCTGTATGTGACTACTGGAAAAACTGTAGCTTACAGTGAAGAAAATGAAACGTTATAAAATTTGTTAAAGGTTAAAAATCTGTGGAAAAAGAATATTGGGAAAGATTAAATGAAATCAAAATTTGTAAAAATACTTCTTATAAAATAAAAGAGCTAGAATTTTACATGATGAGGTTTATTAACCACTAAAATCTGATGCCAGAATCAAATATTTTTGATGACATTTAAATATGTCAAATTTGACATAGAGAAATTGGGCTTGCTAGAAGAGCTGCCAGAGAAAGTCACAATGGGGAAGCTATAATTGGAAAAATACAATGTTCTCAAAAATTTCAGCAGAATAGTCATAACTTCTGAGTAATATATAAATTGGAAATAGTCAATCTCAATAAAAGTGATTTTAGTTATATTAAAGATAAAAATGAAAAAAACTTAGCTACACTGTTAGAAAATTCACCAAAGAATCAAGTGGGTTTAATGGAATAGCTCTAGAAAATATTTTCTTGATGAAAATCAATTGTGTTTTTTAAAATTTTGTTTAAAATACTCTACTTACTACCTAGGATCGAATTACCTGCTGGTGCATAAAGTGGTCTCAAAACAAACTATACTACCCTGACCAGGACTTTTTCTCTGTAAGTTCTGCCCTTGGTTTTTTTTCATCTCCTCTTCCCTTTTCTGTCTTTGTGAGTCTTTGAAGCTTCACTTCAGAGCTGCTTAGCTATGAATCAACTAATCTTTTTTTTGAGGCAGTTCTTTCTCTCTCCTGCATCCTAACAACTCAAAGCTGCTTTGCTCTTCAAGCCCTTGGTGTCATCAGGTGGGTTGGACCCTTCCTCCTTCCTCCTGTCCCCATCAAGAGTCACAAATCGTCTTGGCTGACATTTGCATACTTAAATATTCATTAGCATGTTGAAGGGAGCAACCAGCCTTCCCTGCAAGTGCCCTTACTGACTTCCATTAAAACTCATCGTGACATGTCTGGCTCCTGTCTCCTTTCTTTCTCCTAACCTGAATTCTTGATTCCTCAAGGCATGTTTTGTGTGGCTCTCACTGGGTCCAATCCTGTTCTTGACTAGGGGAGCTCGAGAAGCCCTTGGTGAGGAGTCCCATTGATGAAGCATCTCACTAAATCTGCTGCCATTTTCAGATTGGCACTGTGCCCTGCCTTGGTGGTCATATTTAGGATTATGCTTTGATAAACCTCCACCTTGTACCCTAATTCCAGACTGTAATCCCATCTTCTCACTTGTGCCTGGATTTCTGTTTTGATAACCTGTTACTCTTGTTTCACTATGACTTCATTGTCAGTCTTTGTAGGGGTGTAGAATTCTACCCTTGAACTTGAGCTTCAGGTCTGAGATTTCGTTTCCTGTTTCCAGAACTACCTGATGCCCACCAGCTACCTACCTGACTAGACCTGAGTATTAGCTGCTTCAGACTACCCATCTCCAGGTCCTCATATCTACTGCAACACTCATCTTGTATCTCATGTTGAGACTCTCATGGAATTGATCACTTGACTAGAGTCCTCCCTCATCCCCACACAATTTTCTTCAGATAGGATGTAGGTCAGCTTGCACTTCTTTCTATTACTGATCACTGGTTCTATACTGTAGCATCTGCTTAATCCTAGGAAGTAATTTCTTATCCAAGTCTCAGGTTAAGATTTCATTCCAAATTTTCATTTTGAAAAAGTATTTAACATATTTAAGTACCTAGATTAGCATTTTATTATGTCATTCTCCACTGTTTTGGGGGTTTATCCATTAATGCTTATTCCTTTTTGGGAGAGTTTTTTTTTTGTTGTTTATTCTACAATGCTCCTAAATATTCTTAAAGTAACAAATCATTCACCTACTGTTTACATTTATCCAAAGTTTTCATATCATCACTTTTCTTAAAATAAAAAGAATGGTCCATTATTTATTGAAAACTTGCTATGTGCCAGGGCACATGGGAGCAACGATAATAAAGTATAATCCTTCTCCTTAGGAAGTTTTCACACCCCACAATTAAAATACAGTATGATAAAATTTCCATCAGATGGGATATGTGAAAAACAAACAAACAAACAAACCCAAGAGCACAGAGGTAAGCTGGACTTTCCTGCCTTGGAGTAAGAGGCTCAAGGATTGCTTCACAGATTATTTAAGCTGGTTCCTGATGGATGAGTAAGAATTTACCATAGAGAACAAGGCTATGCCTGGCCAAAGAAACAGGACCAGAGCACGGCCAGTTGCACTGGAGGAAGTATGAGTAATCTGGGTGGTCCCCATAGTAAACTCTGCTGAAGGGCAAGGGGCAGGAAATATGGCTGGAGCAACAGGTTGTGAGGACTGCTGGTGAAAAGATGTTACAAGCTATGCTAAGGAGTTGGAACTTGATTATGCTGGTGATAAGGACCTATCCCTAATAATTGAGCAGTATCTCAGCTGTGGGTTAATCCAATCCTTCTAGCCTGCTAAAAAATATATTCACAGAATTTTGAAGAATCGGCTCTGGATGTTATACTGGGTTGGCCAAAATATTCGTTCAAATCTTTCATAAGATGGTACAGAAAAACCTGAATGAACTTTTTGGCCAATCCAGTATGTTGGTATGATTCTCGAAAACGGTAGGTACCACTGTAGACTTTTTCCCTACATATCTTTTCTCACATTTTACATACAAATATTATTCCTCACTTTGTGAACACCTTGTAGAAAACTACCTCGATACTGGTTTATTTATTTAAATGTGAATTTTATGTTGAATGTAGAAAATTTTTTAATGGAAATAGTAACCATTCATGTATGTATATGTTTGAGAAAGAGGGGGAAGGAGAGAGAAAGAGTTTCCTGGTTTGGCAATGTATGTTTTGTGTTTCTCAATGTAAGACTTCTTCCCTGTGTTATTGTTAGGACAAGCTCTCAAAATTTTGTGACAAAAGACTAAGAATTTTAATTTTATCATATATCATATGAAAGTAATTATCTATGAAATAACCATGAAGATATTTTAAAAACTCTTCCTTTTCACAGGTATTTTTCAACAGCTGTGCTTTAGAGAAGCATCAGAAAAGTACTCCTGAGAATGGTTGATTTTCTGCCTTGTTTGTTTATTCATGTGAATCTTAGTGAAATGCATCAGGAGAGATCATTTATTTGTTCCACATATTTTTTAGCATTGGAGAAGGAAATGGCAACCCACTCCAGTATTCTTGCCTGGAGAATCCCATCGATGAGGGAGCCTGGTGGGCTATAGTTCATGGGGTCGTAAAGAGTAAGAAATGACTGAGCGACTGACACATTTTTTTAGCATTAAGTGTACACCAGGCATTTGGTTATGTGCTAGGAGTGAGGTTTACAAAGATAAAGGGTGATTCCTTTTTTTCTGGTGCTGACTTGATCTCTACTAGTCAATTCCTTCTCTGTCCTCACAGCTTGAGCCTGCTTCATTCCTGTGGACTTGGCCCTGTATGCTTCCTCAGAAGACAGTGTTTGAGCCATTGACTTCTATAGCCAGGACCAACCTGGAACAGAGTCCTTCCAGGAAGACTGTAGGATTTCAACTGAAATTGCTTCTTGCCTGGCTTCCCATTCTCTCTCTTGCTTCCTCCACTCCCTACCAGTTTCTCCTTGGAACACCAGAAACAATTCATCACCCGAGACAGTTGCCATGTGCATCAGAGTTCTATAGAGAAAGAGAACCAATAGAAGATAGATATATAGGTATACATATGTATGTGCACATTTATGTGTGTACAGTCAATTATTTTTATCTACAGTAGTTATGTTCTGTTAAATTGCTGTGAATGCTGAATTAGCAAACTCTTTAACCATGCATCCTAGAGGAAGTACAAGGATGAGTTCCTGGGGTCACTGGTCCCAACATGTTCATCAACTGATCAATATGTAACTTTGTTTTATGTGTGTTTCTGTTTGAGGACAATGTGTGTGTGTGTGTGTGTGTGTGTGAGAGAGAGAGAGAGAGAGAGAGAGAGAGAGAGAGAGAGAGATTGATCTCATGGCCAACAGAACTATAACTCATGCCTGAATAAAGCTTACTTCGGCAGCCTTCTTTCACTTAAAAACATAGACAGCACTTCAACTCTATGCTGGGGGCATTTAAAATGAAAAACCAACAAAAATACAGAAAAAGTGACCCTAAATATAAGAAAGGGAAACTTGTTTACAGTATGAGAGATGAAACAAAAACGATTTGACTGTTTGACCTCAGATGGGAATATGCACACTGGACAACTCAAATTTTTTGCTATTACATGAATGTCAGTGAATGACTACAAAGCACCACAAGTGTTGGTTTTGGGGTTACTAATAAATTTTGGTGGATTGGCAAATTATCAACTACAGAATTCATGAATTAGAAGGGTCGACTATATATATATATATATACACATACATATATTTGCATATATGCATATATATGCATATATATAGTTGCATATATGCATATGATATGCATATATCATATATATGATATGTATTTGTTACCCATGCATGTTTTTATTTGTTATATATGTATAATATATGAATATGCATGTATACATATGTATATATACATATGCATATACAGACTGGAAACTCAAACAGGAGTTCATGTTGCAGTCTTGAGGCAGAATTTCTTCGTCAGGAAGCCTCAGTTTTGGCTCATAAGGCCCTCAACTGATGGGGTGAAGCTGACCTGCATTATTGAAGCTACTCTCTTTATCTAAAGTGAGCTGATTTTAGACGTTATATACGTTTTCAAAATACCTTCACAGCAGCACATTGATTAGTGTTTGATTAAATAGTTGGGGTACTGTAGCTTAGTCAAGTTGACACAAAAACTAATCTTCACACCATGCAAGCAACTTTAAAGCTGGTTTCTCCATTTTTAAAATATTTTTTGGTTTCTCAGCCACCAGATATTTCCACTGGCTGTTACCCTGCAAGGTCTCTATCCTACCTCCTCCTTAAGACTTTTCTTTCTTCTTGGGAGAATAGGTTGGCTAATATTTTGTTTTTTGGGTTTGTGCTCCAGGGTGTCACCTTTCATTTGAAGGGGTTTAGTCAACTGTTATCTCACACTGCTGTAAAAAATAATTCAATTTTTATATTGTTTTGTCTAGATGGGAGACCAGAAAAAAGGGTTAATGATAGATTTGAGATAGCTCTTGAAGAATGAACTCTCTAGGCAAGAATACTGAAGTGGGTTGACAGGACCTCCTCCAGGGGCTGTCCCAACTCAGGGATCGAACCTGCAGCTCTTAAGTCTCCTGCATTGGCAGGTGGATTCTTCACCACGAGCAGCACCTTGTTCTTCAGTCGCTCAGTCATGTGTGACTCTGGGCCCCCATGGGCTGCAGCACACCAGGCTTCCCTGTCCTTCACTGTCTTCTATAGTTAGCTCCAGCTCAAGTCTATTGAGTCAGTGATGCCATCCAACCATCTTATCCTCTTTTGCCTCCTTCTCCTCCCGCCCTCAACCTTTCCCAGCATCAGGGTGTTTTCCAGTGAGTTGGCTCTTCGCATCAGGCAACCAAAGTATTGGAGCTTCAGCTTCAACATCAGTCCTTCCAATGAATATTCAAGGTTGATTTCCTTTAGAATTGACTGGTTTGATCTCCTTGCTGTCCAAGGGACTCTCAAGAGTCTTCTCTAGCACCATAGTCTGAAAAAATCAACTCTTTGGTACTCAGCCTTCTTTATGGTCCAACTCTCACATCTGTCCATGACTGCTGGAAAAACGATAGCTTTGACTAGATTGTACTATTGTTGACAAAGTAATGTCTCTGCTTTTTAATATGCTGTTTAGGTTTGTCATAGCTTTTCTTCCAAGAAGCAAACATCATTTAATTTCATGGTCACAGTCACTGTCCACAGTGATTGTGGCACCCAAGAAAATAAAAGCTATTGCTGTTTCCAGTTTTTTTCCCCATGTTTTCCATGAAGTAATGGAACCGCATGCCATGATTTTAGTTTTTTTAATGTTGAGTTTTAAGCTAGTTTTTTCACTCTCCTTTTTCACCTTCATCAAGAAGCTCTTTAGTTCCTCTTCACTTGCTGCTGTTAGAGTGGTATCATCTGCATATCTGAGGTTCTTGATATTTCTCCTGGCAATCTTGATTCCAGTTAGTGATTCATCTAGCCCTGTATTTCACATGATGTACTCTGCATATAAGCCCAATACTATATGAAAGTGAAAGCTTTAGTTGCTCAGTTGTGTCCAACTCTTTGCAACCCCATGGAGTGTAGCCTGCCAGGCTCCCCTGTCCATGGAATTCTCCAGGCAAGAATATTGCAGTAGGTTGCCATGACCTCCTCCAGGGAATCTTCCTGACCCAGGGATTGAACCCATGTGTCTCGTGTCTCCTGCGTTGGCAGGCGAATTCTTTACCACTAGTGCTGCCTAGGAAGCCCAATACTATGTGAAAGTGAAAGTGTTAGTCATTTAGTTGTATCCCAGTCTTTGCAATGCCTTGAACTGAAGCCCTCCAGGCTTCTCTGTCCATGGGATTGCCCAGACAAGAATACTGGAGTGAGAAGCCATTCCCTTCTACAGGGTATCTTCCCTATCCAGGGATTGAATCCAGGTCTCCTGCATTGCAGGCAGATTCCTTACCCTTTGAGCCACTAGAGAAGCCTGTGGACAGAGGGTCTGGCAGGCTATGGTCCAGAGGATTGCAAAGAGTTGGACACAGCTGAAGTGACTTAGCATGCTTGAAGAATGAATAGGATTGGAGGAGGCTGAGATAGACTGGGTATGATCCAAGGGAAGGGACAAGTGTGACTAAAAGTACAGGGGTGAGAAAAGTGCAGAGCATAATTATGGAACAGAAATTGGTCTGGACTGGCTAGACATTAAAACTCATGTGTGTGAGTGGTTGGAGCTGGAAAGGTAGGAATGGTTCATATTGCAGAGATTCTTCAATGAAATGATGAGTGATGAGAAGTTAATTGTATAAACACAGCAGCACAAGCATTGTGTTTTTATTTTCATTTTCACCTATCCCTACCAGGGATCATCCCCCCTCCTCCCTCCTTAAAGAATTCCCTGCATGTTCAGCCTTAAATTCTTTGAATGCAGACTTCTGCTATGAGTGCAGGCTAAGGGTCTAGGAACCCTAGATGTAAAGGAAGAAAAAGATAATAAAACTGAAAAAGAGGATTTGGGTGCTAGACATTTAATAAATCACTAAAGGTATTTACCCCACTTCTCACACCATTTGAGTGAAAAACCAGGAGAAACTCTGCCAAGGCAACGCCACCTGCAAATATGGCTGTCAGGCAAAGTTGCAGCAGACTAAAGGAAAAGCATTTGAAAATGTGAAAAACAGCCTTTTCCTCTCCATTTCAGCGAGTGACCCCGAGGAGAGCTGAGTGCATCCTCTGTTCTGTTCTCCAGCTTGTGAAATATAGAAATCACGAAGCACTGACTGAAAATGGTGTTCCCTTTGTTCTCCCCGCAGCGAAGGGGCTTTGGGAGGCGTTTACAGGCAGTTCAAGTGCACACGGATGTTGCGTGGTTCTCACTTTCCAGAAGAAAACCTCAAACAAGTTGCCTCCAGGTGCATCCCAAATGGCATGTTGATTGACTTGGTTCAAAAAGAAATTAGGGATGTAAATGTGTTTGAGAAATTATTATCCAAATCACGACATCCTCTTCAGACAGTTGTTTGATTGAATACTGAAAAGAATGTTAAAAATCTTCCAGCAAAAGCCTTTGCCTAAGTGTTAAGCGACAAACTGGTATGAATTCTCTTCTTGCCCTCTGAGAAAAAGATCCTCCTTGCCTTTGATATTAATTCAGGTTGTTTGCATGTATAATTCAAACACATTTGTAGGTGGCCTTCTATCAAAATGTCATGAGATCTCATATTTAGAATTACTAATACTTGAGGTGATGGAATGAATATCAAAATTATTGGCCAAGACAGCTGTCACTAGTGTCTTAAAGCAGATGGGTGTAGATACTCCGAAGTGAATATCCTCAGCCTAAAATGACAATAACAAAAATAGTTTTCATTTGTGTATTAGTTACCCTTTTCAAAAAGTTTTTACTTTTATTGTCTTTTTTATGGAGACCTGAAATTTCCCTTGATCAAAGATTTCTGTCTTATTAATTGATCGATTCTCTCCTTCAATAAAGGTCAGTTTTGGTCAGACTCTAGAAATACGGAGGTGAACACAACAGTCAGGACAGGGTGCTGTTTTTGTTTGAATTCCACTGTGGAGAGACAGACAGTATGAATTAAACAAATGTGTAAGGATGTTTCAGAACCTGAGTTTCAGTTCCCCCATCCTATCATTAAATCTACCATTGAAGATTAATTTCATTAAAAAATCATCCATCATTTTAAATTATTGCTGTTTATTTGATGGAGTTGCAGCAGTAATTCTGTAACATGCATGTGTGGAGTTAGGAAGAATATTTTCTGATGTTGACTTTTATAAACATCTAGTAAGTTGGCCTTTCCCGTTCTCGCTCAAGGATGGTTAATGGATAACTCTGGAAAGATAGTGCTGTTATTTTACTATTACATGAGTGGCCCTTTTATGATACGCTGTTCTTGCAGATTTCTAGGGACTACAGAGCATGTATAGAAGTCCATAAACAACAACAAAAAATCTGTATCGATCTGCAATGCATTAATTTGGTCAGTGAACCAAAATTATATATTGCAAACCTTTCTAAACAACGTCCTGCAACTAATAACTGTAGTTTTCTGTACTCAACCAAGTGAAAAAAATCCATTATCAGTTCTTATTTGGACTGAGTCTCTCTCTCTCTCTCTCTCTCTCTTCCCCTCACCTTTGTTGTTCAGCAGTCTCTCAAGGACTGCAAGATAAAGGCAGGAGGTCAGCATCCACAGGGCAGGGCCATCTCTGGCCTTAAGCCCTTATTCCATTTGTTGGGACTTTGTCTGCACTCTTTCCAGGAACAGTACATATTTTTTTTTAATAAGAATGAATAAATGCATACCAAGAACTGAGATTGGGTTGCACAATGGATTTAACAGTTTGAGGTTAGAGGGCAAATCTTCTTAGAGCAAGCCACACAGCAGCCCACTTAATGGAAGAGCCTGCAATATACTCCTGTATGTAAACATCACAAGTCCACATTTCTGATTTGGTCTTTGTGCTGGTTTAACTTTTCAGCTACTAGAGGTGAGAGAGAGAGACTCAGCCTGTCTGAGAAATAATAATGGATTTTTTTCATTTGACAGATTTGTGAAAATTACCAAATTATGGTTGCTAGTAACAGGACACTAGAACAAATTGCATTTTAATGACATTTTCAAATATACACCCTGTCCCCCCACTATATCATAGAGTGTTTGAACTGTACATTTTGGTCTGTATTCCCTCTCCCCTTTGGAAAGAATAGCAAATTGTACTTTTATAGGAACAAAAAAAAAAACCCCAAACCAAAAGCACTGCATATGGCAACAGAAGATTAGGTTATACAATTTAATAATTTTGTGGTTTCTGGCAAGTCACTTCACATCTCTGGGCCATAGTTTTCTCATCTGTTAAACAGTAGGGATCTTTCGATGATCTCTGAGCTGTGTTTCAATCTTACCAAGTTGAGCTATTCTGGTTTCCCAGATTCTATCTCCATCTGAAATCCACTTCCTCCTTGAAAATGAAAGTGTTAGTCACTCAGTCATGTCCAACTCTTTGTGACCCCATGGACTGTAGCCCACTAGACTCCTCTGTCCATGAAAGTCTCCAGGCAAGATTACTGGAGTGGGTTGCCATTTCCTTCTCCAGGGGACCTCCCCTACCCAGGGATCAACCCTGGGTCTCTGTCATTGCATGCAGACTCTTTACCAATTGAGTCACCAAGGAGGCCCCCTTCTTCTTCTTCCTTATCCTCTCTTATTAGGTATGACAGTTGTCCTCCAGTGAGTCCATACTGTGAGAGGGGAGAAGACATGTTAATTAATTATTTGGCCTATTTCTGTGAATATATTGTGTTTATATATTTTTATTGAAAATTATTTTCATATGGAACAACTATATGGGAATGCTAGAGAGAATGCTAAGTTCATTTAAAATCAATCCCAAGCATATTTTCTTTTTCTCACTGTCTCCACCTGTTTGTCGCATGGAAATTTCTTTCCGTGATTACTTTCCAGAGACAGAAATCAATGAACAATTCTAAAATGGTTTCTTAAATTAGAACTGATTCTCAAGTAAAGAAATGCTTCCTTTTTTTCATGACTGCACTCATGCCTAGCCTACATCACAGAGAATTCCCTTCTAATGATCTTTTCCTTGTGCCCTGCCTGTTTCCATGTTTCTTAGATCTGCTTGTCCTTGGCTCATAATCAATTTTGAGCCTAAATTCTCCTACCTTTTCGCCTAAATTCAGACTGCTGACCTCTAGGTGAATCTGCCAGTATCTTCATTTTAAACAAATCTTGTTGTAAAGCTGTACATATTTTTACATTTTTTAAATTCACTTTTTTTTGATGTAGAGCTAAGTTCTAATAGATTCATAGCCATATATAACTAATACCACAATCAGGATACAGAACAGGTTCGTTACACCAAAGATTTCCTTGAGCTCTCCCTTTGTTCTCAAACCCTGCCTTCAGTCCTAGCCCTTGAAATTATGGATTTGTTTCTGCACTTTAAAGTATTGCATTTTCCAGAATGTCATATAATTGGAATAATATAGTATTAAAGTCATAATACATTTGAGATTCATTTCTTTCGGTTGGTGTATATACCAATAGTTCGCCCCTTCTTCTTGGTGAGAGGTATTCCACCACATGGATGTGCCATGGTTTGTTTGTCTATATACTTGCTAAAAGAACATTTGGGTTACTTCTAATTTGGGGAAATTATAAAAATGTTATAAATATTAATTATAAATAATAGGCTGTAAAATTCAGAAAAACATGTACTTCTGCTTCATTGACTATGCTAAAGCCTTTGACTGCATGGATCACAACAAACTGTGGAAAATTCTTAAAGGGATGGGAATACCAGAATACCTTACCTGTCTCCTGTGAAACCTGTTTGGATATCAAGAAGCAGCAGTTAGAACCAGACATGGAACAATGGACTGGTTCCAAACTGGGAAAGGAGTACATCAGGGCTGTGTATTGTCACCCTGCTTATTTAACTTATATGCAGAGTACATCATGCAAAATGCTGGGCTGGATGAAGCACAAGCTGGAGTCAAGATTGCTGGGAGAAATATCAATAACCTCAGATATGCAGATGACACCACCCTTATGAAGGTGAAAAAGGAGAGTGGAAAAGATGGCTTAAAACTCAACATTCAAAAACAGAGATCATGGCATCTGATCCCATCACTTAATGGCAAATAGTTGGAGAAACAATAGAAATAGTGGCAGACTTTATTTTCTTGGGCTCCAAAATCACTGCAGATGGTGGCTGCAGCCTTAAAATTAAAAGATGCTTGCTCCTTGGAAGAAAAGCTATGACAAGTCTAGACAGTATATTAAAAAGTGGAGACATCACTTTGCTGATAAAGGTCCATCTAGTCAAAGCTATGGATTTCCAGTAGTCATGTATGGATGTGAGAGTTGGAACATAAAGAAGGCTGAGCACCGAAGAATTGATGCTTTTGAACTGTGGTGTTGGAGAGGATTCTTGAGAGTTCCTTGGACTGCAAGGAGATCAAACTAGTCAATCCTAAAGGAAATCAACCCTGAATATTCATTGGAAGGACTGATGCTGAAGCTCCAATACTTTGGCCACCTGATACAAGGAGCCGACTCATTAGAAAAGACCCTGATGCTGGGAAAGATTGAAGGCAGGAGGAGAAGGGGGTGAACAGAGGATGAGATGGTTGGATGGCATCACCAACTCAATGACATGAGTTTGAGCAAGGACCAGGAGATGGTGATGGACAGGGAAGCCTGGCGTGCTGCTGTCCATGGGGTCATAAAGAGACGGACACAACTGAGCGACTGAACAACAACAACATAAAATTCATATACAGGTTTTTGTATAAATGTAAGTTTTTATTTCTCTCGAGTAAATATCTATGAATAGAATTGCTGGGCTGTGTGGTAAGTAGTGTATGTTTAATTTTATTAGAAACTTTCAAGCTTTCTTTTTTTTTTTTTTTTTTTACAGAGTTGGCTATACTGTTTTGCATGTCCTCCAGTGATAAGAGTTACAGAAACTCTTCTGATGATACTTAGTGTGAGCCAGGATTTGTTTTTTTAGGCATCCTAACAGTTGTTTAGTGAGGTGTACCTTTTTTTTTTTTTTTTAACAATAAGAACATCTTTTACAGTATGAAAAAAAAAATACTTACGGGTCCAACTTGGTGAATATCACCAGTATCTGGAGCCATCCCAAGGATCCTGACTGGGTATTTGACTTAAATCTCATCATTCAAGAGGATGTATAAAACAGATGCATCCCACAATAAAAATGGGTCCAACAATGATAAATTACATATCTTAAGCTTTAGAAACCAAATGTACAGTAAATGTATAGCTTTAGACTAGCTTTCTTGCCCCTGTAACCTATTGCCAAGGATTCAGAACTAACTGAAAGCTCCTCAGATCACACCACTACACAATTTATGGAATATTTAAGATAAAAGAGACATTTGTTTATAGCACAAGTTAAAATACAGGACTGCCAAGTTTGGTATCAGATACATGACACCTTTAGTTCTATTTTTTTAATTTTTTTTTAACTGAAGGATAATTGCTTTATAGAATTTTGTTGTTTTCTGTCAAACCTCAACATGAATCGGCCATAGGTACACATATATCCCCTCCTTCTTGAACCTCCCTCCCATCTCCCTCCCGATCGCACCGATTTAGGTTGATACAGAACCACTGTTTGAGTTTCCTGAGACATACAGCAAATTCTCATTGGCTATCTGTTTTACATATGATAATGTAAGTTTCCATGTTACTCTCTCCGAACATCTCTTCCTCTCCTCCCCTCATAATAAGGATTATGTCTGCATTCTTTCTTGGAATTGTGCCCTTACCTACTATCTGTTGAACCCCTGGCCTTTGAAATGAGGGAGTCCTCACTTCAAATGTATCCTAGTTGCACATTGGAATAGTTAATATCTTCATCATGGCTTTTGTCTTCATAGCATCTCAAAATCTTACTAACATCCTGGCTAGTTAAGACACTAGCCAGGCACTCTTAGACTACCCTATCTAGAGGCTGCTTATTAGAGCCTGGTGTAGCTAGGTTTGTGCTCAGTTGCTCAGTCATGTCTGATACTTTGCAACATCATGGACTGTAGCCCTCCAGGCTCCTCTGTCCATGGGATTTTCCAGGCAAGAATATTGGAGCGGGTTGCCATTTCCTACTCCAGGGGATCTTCCCGACCCTGGGATCAAACCCATGTCTCCTATGGTCTCCTGTGTCTCCTGCATTAGCAGGCAGATTCTTTACTAGCTGAGCTACCAGGGAAGCCCTGTAACCTAGTTTATTAGAACCTGTGTTTGTCAGTGGCTCAGTGGTAAATAATCTGCCTGCAATGCAGGAGACCCCAGTTTGATTCCTGGGTTGGGAAGATCCCCTGGAGAAGGGATAGGCTACCCACTCCAGTATTTCTGGGCTTCCCTGGGGACTCAGACAGTAAGGAATCCACCTGCAATGTGGGAGATCGGGGTTTGATCCCTGGGTTGAGAAGATCCCCTGGAGGAGGGCATGGCAACCCACTCTGGTATTCTTGCCTAGAGAAATCCCCAAGGATAGAGGAGGCTGGCAGACTACAGTCCATGGGGTAGCAAAGAGTCGGACACAGCTGAGTACTAAGCATAGCACATAGCTAAGTTACATCTTATCTCAAGGCTGGGTTCTCAAGTTGGCAAGAAAGGAAAAACTGCTGATTATTTAGTTACTATCAAAACTCCTTTTAGAATGATGCCAACTGGATGCCACCAAACCATCTTGCAGTTGGGATTGGCTCAGTCAGTTTTTTCTTGTGCTTTGGAATACATTGCTTTATCTTCTGTTGAGCACCAGATGAAGAAGTTGGCTTCTGTTTAGGGGCCATGTTGTAAGAAAACTATCTTCAGTGTCTGAGTAGCAGAATTCTATTTAGTGCATCTGATTCTCACACTATGAGAAGCTCAGAGGAGCTGAGATAAACTGAGAGAACAGATTCATGTTTCTGCTTTTACTTATCTTGGGCTTACACACTCAGCATATTGAGATAGATGACAGGTGGGATTTCTGGCTCCATCTTATTATTTTTCTGTCTTTCTTGCTACCTTTTGCCCACCTTCCCAAGGTATATAGTTGGATTTCCACACACAAAAAATGTTAATAGATATCTGTAATGCTTCTGTACTGGCAGTGTAGTAACTGGCCACTGTATTTTTTTTCCATTTCCCCACAATGAAATGGGGAAACGCTGATGGATTTTACATATCTCTTAATGTCTAGTGGCAAATTTGGCCCACTCTATTCCCACCCCGGGTGGTGCCCCTTGCAAGTTACCACAGTTGATGAGCCTGCCCTCAGAACAGCCATACCCAGCACTGTTCTTACACTAGTGAGAGACATTCTTTGCTGCTGCTTTAGCCTAAAGCTCTAGAGTTCCCTTCCCAAGGTCTGTAAACGCTCAGGCAGATTATAGAGCTGGGCTCATTAAAATTTGGCTTTCAAGCAGTGGTGGCAACAGAATATGATGCTATCACTTCTATTTTCATTTTCTGAAATGACTGTGGCATTACTCACTGGAGACACATTGGACCATTTGAACATGTTTTTTATGCAATTAACTTCACAGACGTAAAAGTGCCAACAAGATTTTCAAAATACGGCAAAGCAAATTTCCAAATCTGGTTTAATAATACAAAATAACTGCTGTTTGTATGTAATAAAGAACAGTATGTAAAAGAGGTAGACTTATAAATGCATTAAATAAACAAACTATTTTTAAAATAGGTAGAGAAAAATTTTAAAATTGTTAGCACTGAGCCTTACATAAGTAGGGGTTCATTAAATATTATTCCCTTTCATTTTCTTTAATTTTTAATCCTCCATGTTTAGAAGATGGGTTTTGATAAAGGACTTTGATGGCAGAAAGGGGAAAAACTGCTTAGATAAGAAGGGTTAGTCCTTATATCACCCATTTCCTTGTTTATTCTGGGAAGGTAATGGGGCACAACAGAAACACTCTGAATCAGACAAACCTCTATTGACATTGAAGCTAGCTGTGTGACCTTAGGCAAACTATTAATTTTACTGAGCATCAGCTTCTTATTCTTAGAATAAGAGAATATTCTGAATATTTAAGGCAGTGAATAATTACACTGCCTTGCAGAATCATTGTAACAGTTTAGATGAGGTCATTGAATTTGTTTACTTTTGGTTCCAAGCAACCCTCTTAACAGTGTAGATTTTGTGGCAAGTGCATGGGCTCTTAAACTTTTCAGTAATTTCTCAGTGTAAGTCAGTGATTCTCATTTACCTAACCATATTGCTTTACTTTAGAAAAGGAATACACAATTTTTACAGATACAGGCATCCTGGCTACCAAAGTGGTGAGGTCTCATCCTAAATTATTATACCTCACCTCATGAGTGTGATTGAGTTTCATTCCTTCCAGAGATGAACCTGATTTTTATGTGCAGGCAAAATGAAGTTTTGAGCTTGCAAAGTCAGAGGCTAGAAGCTGAAGGTTATATATTGCGCATGGTGAGAAATGTTACCCATGGAGACCTCGACAGAATGGGTAAACCTCTTTCCAGACTACACTGCTTCTGTGTACCCATTAAAATTTAAATTTAATCATTATTAAAGTAATGACTGGCCATAATTTAAAAATAAAAAGTAGTACTTTACTTATAATGAAAAACTCCCAATTCCTGCTATTTCAACCACTTTCAACCCTTTAAGCTATTTCTTCTTCCGTTCATTGCCTGGTGGTTTCTAATTGTTCATTTATAAAGAATACATTACTGGGAGCTCTGTTTCTGGACATGGTTGGCCAGTTTGTGGACCTTGCCACAGAATGATAGGATATGGTGCCTGGCTGTCACACTAGGACACTCTCAAAATAATTTCTGAAGGTTTTTATTTTTTTTTGAAATTTTAAACTTTTATTTTATATACAAAGAGCTAGTATTATTTCTGTGTAAAGACTCTGCCTGCAATGCAGGAGACCTGGGTTTGATCCTTGGGTTAGGAAGATCCCCTGGAGAAGGAAGTGGAAACCAACTCCAGTATTCTTGCCTGGAGAATCCCATAGACAGAGGAGCCTGGCAGGCTACAGTCCGTGAGGTCGCAAAGAGTTGGACATGACTGAATGATACAAGGTAGATGTGCTGAATGATCCATTCAAGGAAGTTCACTTGGTCCAACTTAATGAAGCCAATGTCATCGTACTGGCAGAAACACTAGTGACACATATTGAGGCCGTATTTCTAGATGAGACCATGCTAGTTTGAGCATACTTGGCAGGAGCGAGAACCCTAGCCGAATTCCCTCAGATGGCTCCAGTAGAGCTGCTGGTGACCCATGTTGCTTTCTCGGTTGCAAGGAGATGAAAGGAATAAAGGTTGAAGTCTTTTCTTTTGGGTGGATCGGTTTCCTCAGAAAGATAGTCTCCTATTTCCCACCTGATAATATAAAACTGGCTGCATGCATTTTGGGAGTCCAGCAGGGGAAAGGTGCTAGTGAAGGGAGTGGGTGCGGTGGGTGGGTAACAGATTTTTATCAGGGCTTGCGGTCAGAATCTGCCTACCAATGCAGGAGAGGTGGGTTCAATCCCTGGGTTGGGAAGATTCCCTGGAGAAGGAAATGGCAACCCACTCTAGTTTTCTTGCCTGGGAAATCCCATGGACAGAGGGTCCTGGTGAGCTGCAGTCCATCGGGTCCCAAAGTGTCAGATATGGCTGATTTAACAGCAAAAGTTATGAGCTCTTTGGAGAATGAGCTGGACCTTATTCATCTGGTATTCCTTGTGGCCGTGAGCTAGATGTCTTACACATTCTGACATGGAAATGTGTGAGCAGATTGTCTGGAATATTTGTCTCACTATTATTTGTTAGGAGCTGAGTTGAGTGTTTACTTGATACTCCATATATATTCCTTTGAAAACTGAGAGAGAATGGCTGGCCTACCCAGCAGAGAAAGACTGCTCTTTGATCACAGTGAATACATTGCTGAGCTCCCAGCTACACGATAGAAAATAAAGGAGTCAGGATATGTATAAGGTGCTTAAAATAGTTTTTGGTGTAGGAACTATTATTATATTCATAGCTATCAATGAGTTGAAATAATTTATTAATTGAACAAATAATTCTTTTGAGCATACAGTTTTGCTGAAGTGGTCCTTAATTTGAGTAATAGCCTGTCCTCAGGTAGCATACATTCTAGGAGAAACATGAAAAACTGATAAGCTAAATAATTAGATTCACAATAGCATCAAAAATAGTAAAATACATAGGAATAAATTTAACCCAGGAGGTTAAATTTGATTTGTACGTTAAATTTGTGCATAAATTTATTAGATTTTAACATTGAAAAGTAATGTCATTTATGAAAGAAATTAAAGACACAAATACATGAAAAAAAGATGTCCTGAATCAGAAGAATTAATGGACCCCAAGAATTAATATTGTTAAATGTTCATACTACCTAAAGCCATTTATAGGCTCAGTGCACTCCCTATCAAAATTCCAATGACATTTTTAACAGAAATAGGAAAAAATCCTAAAATTTATATGAAACCACAGAAGTCCCCAGATAGTCAAAATTATCTTAAGAAAGAAGAACAAAGCATTACACTTTCTGATTTCAAACTTTATTACCATATAAATGGTATAGTAATTGAAACCATATGATGGCATGAAGATAGACACATAGTCCAGGAGAACAAAATTGAAACCCCAGAAGTAAAAACACAAATATACAGTCAACTAATATTTGACAGCGGAGCTAAGAAGACTCAGTGGGGGAAAAGGTAGTCTCTTTAAAGAATGGTTTTGGGAAAGTTGGACACCACCAGAAAATGCAGAAAACAAGATAACCACTAACCACATGCAGAAAATGAAACTGGACCCGTATATTACACCATTCACAAAAATTAACTTGAAATGGATAAATGACTTAAATGTAAGGCCAGAAACTGTAAAACTACTAGAAGAAAACATAGCTAAAAATCTCCTTGATTTTGGTTCTGACAATAATTTTTTAGATGTGATACCAAAAGCATAAGTAACAAAAGCAAATACAAAACAAGTGGGACTACATTTAACTATTGATTAAAAAAAAAAAAGCTTCAGCACAGTAAAAAGAAACAATCAGCAAGATAAAATGGCAACCTCAGAATGAAAGAAAATACTTGTGAGCCAATTATTTGATAAGGGGTTAATATTGAAAATATGTAAGAAGTTTAGACAACTCAATGGCAAAAAACCAATACAATTTAAAAATGGGCAGAGGAACTGAATAGACATTTTCCCAAAGAAGACATATCAACAACCAGCAGATATATGAAAAGATGCTCAACTTCCCTAATCATCGAGGACATGCAAATTAAAGCCACAGTTATACATCATCTCACACCTGTTAGAATGACTGTTATTAAAAAGATAAGAGAGAAAATGAGTGTTGGTGAGGCTGTGGGGGAAAGGAAACCCTGGTATATTGTTGATGGTAATGCTGACGCAGCTACTATGGAGAACAGTAAAGAGGTTCCTCAAAAAGTTAAAAGTAGAACTACTGTCTGATCCAGCAACCCCACTTCTGGATGTATATCCAAAGGAAATGAACTCACTATTTCAAAGAGATATCTGCACCCCCAGTTTATTGGAGCATTATTCTCGATAGCCACGATGACATCAGAACAACCTAAATGTCTGTCAACAGGTGACTGGATAAAGAAAATGTGATACATATATATATATATATATATATATATATATATATATATATATACATACACACACACAATGAAATATTCAGCCAATAAAAAAGAAGGAAATCCTGCCATATGCAATAGTAAGGATGGACCTGAGGGCATTATGCTATGACGTAATTCAGAGAAAGACAAATACTGTATGTTCTCACACATAGAATCTAAAAAAAAGCCTAAACTCAAAGAAACAGAGAGAAGAATGGTAGTTGCCAGAGGCTTGGAGATGGGAGAAATAGAGTTTGTCAAAAAGTACAATTTGTAGCTCTAAGATGAGTGAGTTCTGGGAATTTAGTGTAGAGCATGATGAGGGGATTGATCAAGGTGGTGGAGTAGGAGGACATGGAACTCACCTCCACCAACAAACATTTAAAAAATATACCCACTATGGAAGAATTCTCATGGAAGACCAACTGGAAGCTGACAGATCTTTGTACAGCAAAGGCTATGAGACAGATCCACACGTAAACAATCAGGTTGCCCTGGGAGTGAACTCAGAGGGAAAGGAGCACATACAGGCACAGATCCACCCTGGAGAGTGAGTGGTAAGAGCCAAAGAACCTGGGCCCTACACAAGGAAGAGGAACCCCTTGGCTGGTGGGAGGACTGCAGGGACTAAGAGAAGGGCTGCGGGAAGCCTGGACTCCTCTTGTGAGGAGTGTGCTTGCACTGGCTTGACCCCAGGTGAGGCAGAAGGTGAATAGATGTTTCTCAGGATCACCTCAGTGAGCACCCCAGCCCAATCCTAGGGAACATTCCGTAAAAGCTTATAGCCCTGAGGTACCCACAGTTTAAGGGTTAGAGCCCCTAGCCCTGGGTTAAAGTGCCAGGCCTTTGGATTTCTTTGTGCATGTTTGTCTTTGTCTGATTGTTTTATTTGTTAGTGTTGGCTAATAGGGGTTGGTTCTTGGATGACTATAGAAAATTTTATTAAACCTGATATGAGGGACTTCCCTGGTGGTCCAGTGGTTACAACTCCATGGTTTCACTGCAGGGGGGTCAAGTTCTATCTCTGGCTGGGGAACTAAGATTTCACTTACTGGGAGGTGCAGCCAAAAAATAAAATAAACCTGATATGAATGAGGATTCTCTGACTCAGGAGATAAAAGACATTGCTCTGTGACTAGAAAAATTGCCTTACAGAGGTGATGGGATTTTTCACTCATGCCTGAGATGATTGTCTGGAGGTATTGATACAGGTGTGTATTCTTAATGAAACCAGACCTGGTTAACTTGTTCGTGTGAGAAGGTAAAGGAGAAATGCAGGAGCATAAAATAGGAAAATTCTCCACCCTTAAGGAGCATACCCTGGGCCTGGTTTAAATTAATTTTATTCAGTTGAACACATTTTGGGTTTTCCTCACTGAGAAATTTAGTCCTCATTTATGTGAGACAAACTAGCATGGAGTTAACATTGAAATGGTTTTAAACATATACACTTCCCAGGTGGCTGTAAAGAACCTGCCTGACAATGTAAGAGAAGCAGGAGTTGTGGGCTCAATCCCTGAGTCAGGTAGGTCCCCCAAAACAGGAAATGGCAGCCCACTCCATTGTTCTTGCCTGAAAAATCCAATGGACAGAGGAGCCTGGTGGGCTATAGTCCATAGAGTTGCAAAGAGTCAGACACAACTGGCTGACTAAGCATGCTCATATATATCTATAACTTTGCCCAGAGGAACAAACAGTGGTGGTGGTGCTAAAGGCCATGGACTATATGAGGTCTTGGGTTGAATGTCTTCAACCTGAAAATCACCCAGACACCTAGATGAACTTGTATGTGACCTCCATTGCAGACGTAAAATGCTTTGGTGAGCTACCAGGAAGGTTAAACTCCAACATACTCAGTTCTCTTTCACATTCAGCTCTGACTGAGTCTCAGGCAGCCTCCTCACTTTATTTTCTTCAAGATGACACGCTCACCTCTTTCACTTTCTTCATCATTGGATATATTTTCCAAAGTGGTGAGACAGAGCCTGGCTTTTTTAGACCTCTCTATAATAGGCAAGCTTCCTTCACGGGGAAAAGCTATTAGGAGCCTCTGACTCACTTGGCTATGCTCTTGGAACTAACTGATGGGGCAGGTTCCTTGGCATGTGTGACTTTCAGGATATAGTTCTTGACAATAATCTCTAGTGGAAAACTTTTCAGTGTTCCCTAAGTAAACCTTCAAATCCAAGCTGCTCATTGTTGGAACTGCCCATTCTCCTTAGTGGCTTCTCTAGGGAATTCTTACAGCCAAGTTGTGTATAGTCATTACTGCATTTGCTTGCTTCTCTCTAGAAACCAAACTAGAAGCCAGAGTTTCTTCCTAAATCTTAAAATTCTTGCTTTCTCTCTTATGCCTCAACCCAGGAGATTTGTTTATGTACTCCCCCTTTTCTGCCTCTGATGTATAAAGACAGCTTTCTGTATATGCCTGAATGCCCTATTCCCTTGTTGGGTGAGATCTACCTGCAAAATTAGATGACTTTCTCACCAATAAAAAGTAAACATTAAAGAACTCCCAGACCAAGCCTATGCACTCTAATCTGCACTGTTACAACTGGGACAAGCCTCAAAAAGAGGTTCCTGAAGAAATTCTTCAAAAGTTAAGAGTGAATGTTTGGGCTGATGGAAGGCCAAGAAGAACCAAGATGGCTGAACCAATAGTAGTCAAACTCTGTCAGGGGCTAAGACTCCAAATTCAAAGCAGTACAATTTAGAGAGGCATGCAAGGGGAGATATAGAGCCTCTGATAACCACCTTTCTCATTCCCAATTCATCTGACTTTGTCAATCCCCATATGATACTCCAGTCCTGCCAGGACAAAAACCCAGGACTGGAGATTAGAACCTGATGCAGAATTTGAGAGCCATTAACCAAATTGTAGAGATTATACATCTGGTACAACCCCTGGATAGAGGAACCTGATAAGCTATAGTCTATAGGGTCTCAAAGAGTCAAACATGACTTAAGCCACTGAAAACACACTCACACACACATCTGTCAGTGCCAAATCATTATACTTTGCTTACAACTTTATCTGGAGACATTTGCTAGCTTGACTAATATAAAACAACAATATTGCCAGATGGTTCTCCCACAAGGATTTAAGAATGCCCCCACCATCTGCAGGGAAGCTTTAGCCAAGAACCTAAGGTATCTCCAATTAAATGAGAACTCCTACTCTAATATCCCTGGAGGAGGGCATGGAAATCCATTCTAGTATTCTTGCCTGGAGAATCCCATGGACAGAGGAGCCTAGTGGGCTATAGCCCATAGGGTCTCACAGAGTCGGACATGACTGAAGCAATTTAGCACACACTCCAATATGTAGAACATATACTAATTGCCATTGATAGTAAGACTAAGGAAGCTTTAGAACAAAATACAATCTTCATTTTAAATTTTTTGGCAGACCAGGGCTATAAAGTCTCCAAGCATGTATTTCTCAACCAATGATAAAATATCTAGGATTTTGAATTATCAGAAAGAAAGACAAAGAAACTTATTGCTGGATCAAAGGGGAGCATTAACTATGATGGCTGTACCCAACCATCAGAAGGTAATTTTGAAGATTCTTAGGAATGGCTGAGTTTTGTTGTATTTGGATTCCTAACTTTAGACTCATGCTCCAACCTCTATAGGAGGCTCTTAAAGGAAATGACAATGAGCCATTAAGCTGTACTGGAATACCAGAAGGCATTCTGTACTGTGCAGATAATTGGAGGACTCTATCCTAGCAGAATCAAACTGACTGATCAGTCTTTAGAAAATCCAGATATAGAAATGTTTACAGATGGGTGCAGCTTCATTGGTCAGTGACTTCAAAAGGCTGAGTATGCAATAGTAACTCATCAGGAAGTCATGCAAGCAGCTCCCTTCCTCCAAGTATATCTGCCCAAAAGGCAGAGTTCATAGCACTCGTGAGAGTCGTGCACTTTAAAGTTAAGAATAAAGTGAGCATTTATACTGATTCTAAGTTTGGCTTCTCTATTGTGCATGCTCATGGGACATGGAAATGGAGAGAGAAGTCTACTAACATCAAGAGAAAAATTAAATGGAAACTGGCTTTATTAGACTCTGTTATAATTCTGTAAAAAAAAAAAAAAAAAAAAAAAAGCCATAGTACATTGCCTGGACCGCCAAAAGACTGATAGTTAAGTTAAAGGAAATAATTTGGCTGTTCAGGCAGCTGGAACCAAAAACCCAGATCCTAAGGCCTTAGTACTCATTCTGAGGTGGACCTATCCCTATCCCTGTTTATGCCTCAGTATTTATAAGTGGATCTAGTGAGAGCAGATGAATGGGGATTTCATGCTGACTTTTGAGAGTTAGATGGTCATCAATACCAAACAACGAAAGAAGACTGGGTTTACAATGAACAGGGGCTAATGCTTATATCTGAGCATTTAATGGAAAGAATTATTACTCATTTACATAAGGTAACCCATTATGGAAGTGAAGAATCCTATCACTGGTGACAAAAGTTTATTGTGGTCCACAAATGGAAAAGAACCATCCAAAAGGTAATATAAAACTGCCTGATCTGTGCCAGAAACAATGCTAAAACTGGGCAACCCCAATAATAAAAAGTGTGCAAATCTGAGGGACAGAACCAGGAGATAGTTGACAAATAGACTTTACTGCTTTGCTAAGAGCCACAGGAAATTATAGATACTTCCTGGTATTTATGGACATCTTCACAGGATGGATTGAAGCTTTTCCATGAGAAAATGAAAGCTTCCAAGATAACAAAAGCTTTGCTAAAGAACTTATCGCTCATTTGGGGTTGTCTCTTTCAAATGGAAGTGACAACAGAGAAGCTTTCATAACCAAAGCGACTCAAGGAGTGTCTGGGGCCCTTGGAACACAATAGAATTTACATGGTTCATGGAGACCCCCAGTCTATAGGGAGGACTGAAAAGAAGAGTCTTGCCTTAAAAAAAGAAACCAACTAAACTTGGGATAAGGTCTTAGTTGCTCTGCTTAGGATAAGAGTAGCCCATAGAAGCAAGCTCTAGCTGAGCCCTTATGAAATGTAATATGGAAGACCCCTCTTTAATATTAAGTACAAAATACTATTGCAGTTTTGAAAATGATCATATTTTAAAAGAACTAGATACTATAAAATGTGTACAATTTCTGGGTATTACTTTATCTGCTATACACAAATATACTTCTAGTAGATTAATGTTTCTGTACTGCGTAAGCCCAGAGGAATGAGTCGTCAAAACTTGGAAAACATCAACTTCCTGAGGATCAACTGCAACCTAAGTGGAATGGACAATTCCCAAACAGGCACACTCTCCATGGACAGAAGGAAGTAGAAGGACCCACCGTTCTAATATCAGGGGGAAACTCACTATCAATTTCTCAGGCCCTCATAACTCTTGTAAACCCATGCGTGCTAAGTCGCTTCAGTCATGCCTAACTCTTTGCAACCCCATGGACTGTAGCCTTCCAGGCTCTTCTGTCCATGGGATTTCCCAGGCAAGAATACTGAAGTGGGTTGCCAGTCCCTTCTCCAGGGGATCTTCCCAACCCAGGGATCAAACCCGGGTATACTGTATTTCAGGCAGATTCTTTACCATCTGAGCCACTAAGGAAGTCCTCTAAACCTATAACTGACCTTAAATTAGGTTTCTAAAATAAACAGGACAGCCAAGATTCCTCCTGACCAGGAAGAGAAAACATGGACATCTTTTAAAATAAATGGCTTACACCAAAGAATCTGGATTCGGCCTATATAAATTCAAATTCAACCACTAACAATGTTTAAAAATAACACATTTTCATGTATTCTCAAAGCAATAAGGTATTTTTTTTGAAGGACTGTAAAAACTTTATATTTCATATTTTAGTATTAATCTTTTTACTACTTGCTATCAGCTAGAGCCAACATCTGCTGGATCATCAAAAAAGCAAGAGAGTTCCAGAAAAACGTCTATTTCTGCTTTATTGACTATGCCAAAGCCTTTGACTGTGTGGATCACAATAAATTGTGGAAAATTCTGGAAGAGATGGGAGTACCAGACCACCTGACCTGCCTCTTGAGAAACCTGTATGCAGGTCAGGAAGCAACATTAGAACTAGACATGGAACAACAGACTGGTTCCAAATAGGAAAAGGAGTACATCAAGGCTGTATATTGTCACCCTACTTATTTAACTTATATGTGGAGTACATCATGAGAAATGCTGGGCTGAAAGAAGCACAAGCTGGAATCAAGATTGCTGGAAGAAATATCAATAACCTCAGGTATGCAAATGACACCACCCTTATGGCAGAAAGTGAAGAGGAACTAAAAAGCCTCTTGATGAAAGTAAAAGAGGAGAGTGAAAAAGTTGGCTTAAAGCTCAACATTCAGAAAACTAAGATCATGGCATCACTTCATGGCAAATAGATGGGGAAACCATGGAAACAGTGTCAGACTTTATTTTTTGGGGCTCCAAAATCACTGCAGATGGTGATTGCAGCCATGAAATTAAAAGACACTTACTCCTTGGAAGGAAAGTTATGACCAAGCAAGACAGCATATTAAAAAGCAGAGACATTACTTTGTCAACAAAAGTCCATCTAGTCAAGGCTATGGTTTCTCCAGTAGTCATGTATGGATGTGAGAGTTGGACTATAAAGAGGCTGAGCACAGAAGAATTGATGCTTTTGGACTGTGGTGTTGGAGAAGACTCTTGAGAGTCCCTTGTACTGCAAGGAGATCCAACCAGTCCACCCTAAAGGGAATCAATCCTGAATATTCATTGGAAGGACTGATGCTGAAGCTGAAACTTCAATACTTTGGCCACCTGATTCAAAAAACTGAGTCATTTGAAAAGACCCTGATGCTGGGAAAGATTGAAGGCAGGAGGAGAAGGGGATGACAGAGGATGAGATGGTTAGATTATATCACCGACTTGATGGACATGAGTTTGAGCAAGTTCTGGGGAGTTGGTGATGGACAGGGAAGCATGGCGTGCTGCTTTCCATGGGGTCACAAAGAGTTGGACACAACTGAGTGACTGAACTGAACTGAATTGAAATCAGCTTCCAAGTTTGAAATTCCCTTTACTCCTTAAATTTTGCCTGGGACCCTGGATGAGGAAACAAATTTGAGAGCCTCACATCTTGTCTCCATGCTAGTTGACTTCGCAATAAAGTTCTTTTCTTTCTCAAAAGCCTGTGCCATTATTATTGGCGTCTTATCAGTGTTTATTAACATTATTGTGGTCATTATTTCACAGTGTGTATATCCACTTAAATTTAATATGTTATATGCTAATAATATCTTAATAAAGCTGGAGATAATCTAAATAAATAATTAGGAAAAATCCCAGAGGATGAAACAGAATGCAAGATAAGTATTTCTGTTGTTAAAGAAAATAACAGAGACCCAAAGAAATCATCGTGCTCAAGGGTAGAACAAATCCTTTGTGTACTCAGAGAGAATCCAGGGCTCCTTCTTTTCAGGTGTCAGGAGTTTTAATCAATACACTTCTGCTCTTGTTTTTATTCTATTTCAGAGAGCTGCTCTGAAGTCTTTCCTACGTGTAACTCAACTATTTCCTCTAAGAGGTGGGCTCACTCAAATGTTTGTTTCCTCCTTAATAGGTTTATATTTTTAAAGATGTGCTGACATTTAAGGACAGGTTTTATTTTTATGGAAACGGGAAGCATATGCTACCCAGGATACTTTTGATAATTTTAGCTGTTTCCTGTTGCCCTTAAAGAAACAAGAAGTCCAGAAGATTTTAGCAATAGGAAGCTGAAATGGTTAGCATTATTCCACAGCAAGATTAAAGAGGGCAGAGGAAAGCATTAGCACATAATGTAAAATGATGGAAATCTAGGTTAGACCTTTTAGCAGGCTGGACTGTTGTCCTTTGAGGGGTGACTCTGAGACCTACTAATGGGCTTTCACAATGGCTGCCAATCATCACTGCATTTCTACTCCTTACTGAGATCAAGGGCAGCTTGTGTTCTCAGTAAAGATGCCAAACTCAAAAAGAAGTTATTTTTGCTATTTTTTTCTTAAATCTTATTTAAATAAAAATCTTGCATAGCTATAGCATCAATATACTGTTTTCTAATTTGTAATGTGAAGTTAGGTCATGCCAAAAGGGAGATTCATTTGACTTAACTTGACTACAAGGACATCAAGTCAGTCAATCCTAAAGGAAATCAGTCCTGAATGTTCTTTGGAAGAACTGATGCTGAAGCTGAAGCTCCAATACTTTGGCCACCTGATGTGAAGTACTGACTCATTGGAAAAGACTCTGATGCTGGGAAAGATTGAAGGCAGGAAGAGAAGGGGATAACAGAGGATGAGATGGTTGGATGACTTCACCAACTCAATGGACATCAGTTTGAGCAAGCTCTGGGAGTTGGTGATGGACAGGGAAACCTGGCATGCTGCAGTCTTTGGGGTTGCAAAGAGTCAGACACACGACTGAGTGACTGAACTGAACTGACTGCCTTCAATTAGAGTTGTAATGATTTAAGTAAATACTATTCATTAAACAGAAGTTTACTGACAGTCTCCTTTGGGTAAGGCACTGTGTAAGGCCTGGGACACAATGTGACCCAACACACTAAGGATTCTAATATGTTTACAATCCAGTAAAGGATAAGGAGGGATCAAAAAATCACACACAAAAATGTGAATTGCAGCAATAGTAAGTGCTGTTAAGATTAGCACAGTGCTATGGATGTTAGAATAGACATTTTTCTTTCTGGCTTACTTCACTCTGTATAATAGGCTCCAGTTTCATCCATCTCATTAGAACTGATTCAAATGTATTCTTTTTAATGGCTGAGTAATATTCCATTGTGTATATGTACCACAGCTTTCTTATCCATATGTCTGCTGATGGACATCTAGGTTCCTTCCATGTCCTGGCTATTATAAACAGTGCTGCGATGAACATTGGGGTACACGTGTCTCTTTCACTTCTGGTTTCCTCGGTGTGTATGCCCAGCAGTGGGATTGCTGGGTCATAAAGCAAAACACCAATGCAGTATACTAGCACATATATGATGGAATTTAGAAAGATGGTAATGATAACCCTATATGCAAGACAGCAAAAGAGACACAGATGTATAGAACAGTCTTTTGGACTCTGTGGGAGAAGGCAAGGGTGGGATGATTTGAGATAATATCATTGAAACATGTATATTATCATATGTGAAACCGATCACCAGTCTAGGTTCAATGCATGAGACAGGGTGCTCAGAACTGGTGCACTGGGATGACCCAGAGGGATGGAATGGGGAGGGAGGCGGGACGGGGGCTCAGGATGCGAAACACATGTGCACCCATGGCTGATTCATGTCAATGTATGGGAAAACCACTACAATATTGTAAAGTAATTAGCCTCCAATTAAAATAATTTTTTTAAAAAAAAAGAATCTGAAAAAAAAATAGACATTTTTTTAACAGTGACCAAAAAAAAAAGAGGGGGTGGTGTAAGTAGGTGCTAACTGGCAGAGGATAGCAGGTATATGTAAGGCTCTGGCCCTGGGGTGGGAGCGGGCATGGTGATGAGGCACTGAAGGACGATGGCGGAGAGAACTTGGGAGGGTGATATGAAGGCAGGCCTCAGACCGTAGTAGGTTTTGACCACAGTAGATTTTGTGGACCATTAAGGAGTTTGATCTTTGTCCTAAACCCAAAGGAAAGGCATTCAAGGGCTTTAAAAGGAGTATGTGTGACATCTTTACATGTGTGTTTCGAAAAGATCATTGTGGATACAATCTGGAGAACAATTTGGAAGGGCAAGAATGGACAACAAAGCACATATCATTGATCAGACCTTACTGAGAACTGTTTTATGAAAGCAGCTTTCAGTTTACAAGAGAATAAAGCTGTGAAGGATGTCAAGAAATTTAATCCAACATTCTCCTTTCAGACCAGTGGATGTTACACACTTACAGGACAAATGACTTCATAAAGTCTCCCAGAAGAGAAATATCTACCATATCTCTGGGGAACAGATATTGACATTTGACTTTATTATAGAGGAACCCATTTCAATGTTTTAGAATGCTGTGCCTCTTACTGGATAACCTTCACAACAACAAGCAAGTCGGTATCATAATTTTGATTTTACAGACATGGACTTTAAGAACTCAGATGCAGAGAGTACTGACATATCCTGGGTCATGAAAAAAATTTAGTACCTGTGCTAATTGGTGACTTTCCTCCTAACCTTCCAGTTCTGTAAGTTGTTCAGATGACTTTGCGTTCATCAGAAATGTCCTGGAGCACATAAAGTTGGACAGAATTCAAGTTATAATGTTTTAGACTTGTTGGATGTTTCCCTGAAGTTATTCTAAGTGTGAAGCTATACTCTTGACCTCAGCTTACACTTTTTATGTATACAAGTGCATTTTCCACCAATCCCAATATGCTTGTTAACTTTCAAAGATAGGTTGATATACAATAGTTTTATGAATTTATAAGGGTTTTGCTAAGTTCTCAGCCCTATTCCATACAGACACAAAAACTATGTGTTCAGTGTAGTGCTAGTGATGAGGTCTTCAAAGGGTTAATGCATGTTAATCTCATGGAAAGTCATGTACATAGGCATTTTATGCTGACTTTCTCCTTTTTATTTTCCCCTTAGGTATTAACACATGAAGTCTATAAGTTGTTTTTAAATTAAGTCAAATTGTATTAATAACAGTAATATTCTTCCCTACAGGTTTTTTAAAATGTATCTTATTTGACCTAATTTGTGATATTTACTCCTCATTTTCTAGAGTTTCTAAGAAACTTTAAACATGTGTTATATTCTAAAATAATTCCTGGAGAATGTCAATGGGAGCATGTTCCTAATTTCTTTCCCCTCCCAATGCAGGCACACTTCTAGCCTAGAATCTGAACTCAGGATTTTTCATTAGCTCCTTTTAAATTGCGTTATGAAAAGTAGTTTGAATAGTTTTATTATTCACAATGGTAAGGCATTATCAGAGAAGAAAATAATTCACATCATAAAAAGACATTTTAATAGATACTGAAATGCATCTTTGAAATGCTGGCAAAGCATATAAGGTTACATCTGGGTCAATTAACTATAGTTTCCTGGATAATTTAGGAAAAAGTCATTTATTTTTAACTAAAACTTTTAAGAAACAGAAAACCCTGGACTTTATCAAAACTATGTATATTATTGCATAAACCTCTATACTGTGTTAGGCTAGTACTTCCTGAAAAGATTTCTAACTTTGCCATTATTTAGTCTCAGTATTTTTAATTTTTTGGATCTTGTAATTGGCTAAATAGAAGCCTAGAAGAGTGAATTGAGTGTGTAAAATTAGTAGACAATAGTAGAAGGAGGAACAGGATAGTAACATAGCCTCAAAGTATCTCTCCCCAAATAGTAACTTTACTGGGTAGAAACCGAGCCTATTTGATTCTCAGTGTTCATTTGTTCATCTGTTCTGAATTGTAAGAATTCAGTTAGCATTCTTATTACTAATGCTTTGAATTCTTTATCTGATATACATTGTTTCTGTTTCATTTATTTTTGGGGGGATTTCTCTTGCTCTTTCAATTGAGAACAGTTCCCTTGGCTTTTTATTTCGCTTAACTTTCTCTGCTTTTATGAATTTAGGTTAAAATTTAACTAGTGCAGTCTTGAAAGGGTGTCCTCATGTGGGAGCATCCCTATACAGTGTGCATACCTTTGGTAGGAGGGCTGGACTTGCTATGAGCAGAAGTCACCTGTCTTCGTGGTACGCTGGTGGCCATCACTGTGGTAGGGAGGGGGGCTGGAGACAAAGGAGCTAGAGCTGGAGCTGTATGGAGCAGAAGCTCTGAGGATTGGGTCCAAGTTGACTCTGTTCCCTTTAAATACGTGTTCTCCCCTCTGCCAGCATTGGCATCCTTGCCACAGAGGGGAGCAGTGTT
This sequence comes from Muntiacus reevesi, assembly GCF_963930625.1. Taxonomy (NCBI): domain Eukaryota; kingdom Metazoa; phylum Chordata; class Mammalia; order Artiodactyla; family Cervidae; genus Muntiacus; species Muntiacus reevesi. The sequence goes on from NC_089251.1 coordinate 133,214,626, forward strand.
GAGCAAGAGGGGCCATGCAGACTCCAGGCTGGTGACCAGTCAGGGGCCACGGCAGGCCAGCCACAGAACTCAGGCGGCCCCCAGTGTGCTGCCTGTGCCGGCGTCATGAGCAGTGGCAGCCCCTGCTCTATCTGAGTCTCCTTTGTTCACCGCAGCAACCAGCCCCCGCTGCCACCAGTCTGCGGTGGAGTCGTGCTGCAGGGCAGGTGGGGCCCAGGTAGCTCTTGGAGCGTACTGGGCATGGGTTGTGGTGGTCTGGCTGCCGTCAGAAATCAGGACCACCCCTGGCGCACTGCCCGTGTAAACACCAGCTTTGGCTGCCCGTGCCAGTGCAGATGAAGCCTGAGGTCTGAGTCACCTCTGTGTCCTGTGTCTGAACTCTCTTCCCAGCCAGTCATAGCAACCTCCGCTCTAGTGTGGAGCTGCAAGGTGAGGTAGGTGCGGCTGGAATGTTTGCTCGGCTCAGGCTGGGATGCAGGCCTGGGTGGTCTCAGGAAAACAGGAGCAGTCCTCAGTCTGTCCTCTCCACCCTGCCCTGGGAGCAAGCCAGCACTCACATACTCCTCACAAGCGGAGCTCAGTCAGGCTTCCCACAACCCTGACTCTTAGTCCCTGCAGCCTTTCAACCAGCTGAGGGGTCTTATCTTCCCTACGTAGAACCCAGGATTGGGACTCCTAAAATGTGGCTCAGACTGCTCCTGTATTCTCAGAGTGGATCTCTGCTCATGTATCCTCCCTTTGTCTCTGAGTCTCCTCTCTTTGGGGCATAGATCCCAACCTGATTGCTTCTCTTCCCTTCCCTTCCTACCCAGTTGCATGTGGATCTTTCTTATAGCCTTGTTTCTACAAGAGTCTCTCTGCCAGTTTCCAGTTAGTTATCAGAGAAGCTTCTTCCACATATGGATGTATTTTTGATGTGTTTTTGTAGAAAGTGAGTTCCACATCTTCCCACTCTGCCATCTTGATTGATCTCCTACAAAGAAAGGTGGGTTCTATTAAGTATGGGAAGGAACTGCACAAAGGCACGAATACCAGGGTATGAGGCCCACTGGTTGCTGGCCACACAGTCTGTGTAAAAACACAAACTTGTGCATTTTCTCTTAACAGTCATATTAACTGTCAATCTATTTTCATAGCTACTTAAAGACTTCAAAGTTCTTAATAACTGTTTTTTTACATTGAATTAATAGCTTCCAAAGCACACCATTGTAGCAACATTTTACTTACTCTAAGAAATATATATATATGTGTGTGTGTGTGTTAATTGACACAGAATTTCAGTATATAAGCCAGCACATAAATTTTTATTCCAAATGATATCTAGAAATTTTGTCAGTATTTAAAAAGAACAATGAAGATAATAGTAATACATCCAAATGACATTTATTACTGACCATGAAATTCTGGTTAGGTACAATGATAACATACATGATGATATAATACAACCATTAATCACATTGGTTCAGGGATACCTGAAATGACACTCAGGTATTCAATGCGTCATCTTACAATGGCTGAGTCTGTGGGGCATACTTTAGTTAAATAATGAGACTAAAGCCACTGTTCAGAACAGTTCCTCTAAAAAAGGCCTTGGTGAATTCTGGTATGAAGCCCCATTTCCTCCTTATTAAAGAAATAATGCTAACTCTTAAAGGACTCTGGCTGTCTTAAGGGGTCAGTCTTAATCAGTTGAGATCCCCTTTGCCTTTTCCTTCCTCCAAGCTTGCTCAGTGCCAGAAGGTTTGATGTCTGAAAAGGACTGAGGGTCTTAATTCCTGATTATAAATGACTCAACTTTTGTTTGACAGGAAAACCAATCTCATTCTTGTAATTTTATGCTACATTTTATCACCTACACAACAAGGAAACGTTGCTTGTAGTCAAAGTTTAATGAAATCTCTTGTGAACATTTCTATCAGTTTTTGGTTCTCAACCCTAAAACCTCAGTGATTCAAATTCAGTCCAAGTTATCTGAAAAGAAACAGATGTCACACATTCCATTCCATTGTCTTTCTATCTGAAGGCATCCTTTAAATAATCTCTCTTGCCATAATTTTAAAACAAAGAAACAAAAAATCCTTTAAGTATATGTGAAAGTGTTAGTAACTCAGTCAAGCTCTTTGCGAGTCTGACTCTTTGCGACCCCATGGACTGTAGCCTGCCAAGCTCGTTGGTCCATGGGATTCTCCAGGCAAGAATACAGGAGTGCGTTGCCATTTCTGTCTGCATTTAAGTATATTCCTGAACGCTATTCAGAGAGCAGATTTTGGTAAATCATTTGACATGGGTTACTACCTCATTCCAGTTATTTCAAAAAAGAGCCCAGAACAGTTCTATTATGATGAAGTTGAAACTTTATTCATGCTGCTATTAAATGTGTAACTAAAGTGCAGCTTCTTTTATTTTCTCTAATAGAATATATCTTCTTTATAGTATTTTATTCCACTGAATAACATGGAGGGGAAAAAAATTCTACAAGCTTGCTGATAGGCAGTTTAGCAGTCCTTGCGAGCTTACATAATGTCTTTATGGTGCTCCATGTGTTTGGAATAAATCCTGTCTTTTAAATTTCTTCTCATTCCTTGTGACCCTCTTCAAGATGATGAGGGGTTTATTGAGCACGGCTTTTATGATCTGGAAGTATGAAGAGCCAAGGTAATGGTGGTCTTTGGGAAATGGGAGGCCCACAGATCCACATTTGTTATGGATCCTCATTGGTTTCTACTAGAGTGACAGATCTTGTCTGTTCTCTGGACTTGTAACCCCTGAGACAGTTCTCTCACAGTTTGGAAAGTCATTCTTATACCTGCTGTTTGCTAAAATTATCTCTTCAGTGTTAGTTTCCCTACACTGCAGTCTCTTTGCTGTTCATCGAATATAGTTGACAGTAATTGTCTGAAACTTTCCCAGTTTTATGATCAATAATGCTTCTTCATAAGAAGTAGATTCCATTTTTTAAAATTACTGAAAGCAAGTTCTTTTTTTTCTCTCTTCAAGTATTTGGATATAAGCATAACTGTTTCAGAAACTTTTTTAAAAATCAAGAGTTTTAAAAAGAAAACATGTGAGAGGTTAATATTTAAGTAACTACCAAGTTCTTTTGGATTTAAATTTTTATTTGATATTGATTCCTTATGATTGCTGAACATATGCATGTTCTCAGATTACTGGGGCCCTGTATCACTAAGGGTTCTACCAGAAAAGCAGAACTAGCGGGAGATCTATGTTAAGAGATTTATTGCAAGGAATTGCTTATGCAGTTGTGGGAGTTGGCCAGGCAAGTCTGAAATCTGTAGTACAGGATGTCAGGAAGGACAGGCTGGAACTCTTTGTCTGAAGCTTCCATCCACAGGTTAAATGTCTTCTTTATTGGGGAAGACTCAGTTTCACTCTTAGTCTTTCAGTCATTAAATCAAACCCACCCAGATAATCTATTAATATTATACTCTTACTTAAAGTTAACTGTTTATGGACTTTTATCATATTTACAAAATACCTTCACAGCAACACCTCAATTAGACTTTGAATGAGTAACTGGAAATTGGGCCTAGCCAAGTGACATATCTATAGATCATCTCAGGTCCCAAAATGTCCATCCCGAGTTTCTCTTTGTTGCATATGATCTAATTTTCTGTCCTTCATACCTTTAATCATAGAGGTTATGTCCATGTTTACCTGCTATTTTTTTATATTTAAACGGATTGATTCTAACCAACAAAGAAGAGGCAGTATAGTCGGTACATTCAAAATGTAGGAAATGCGTGTTCATACAAATCATACATGATGGTATTAATTATTTTAAAGCTTTGAAGCTGTTAATTAATTAAAACTTTTAATTATTTTAAAGCTTTGAGCTAACTTTGCTAGTTTAGACTTTATATTTAATCAAAAGCCTTCAAAGAACAATATTCTCTGAATTTGAAGTATAACCAAGAAATCTTGGTTTATTGAATGTCATGAACAAGTCATTTCCTGCTAATTTTTTTTGCTCTGTGCTGAAATTGCAATTTTTAAAATACATTTGTACATATTTGTTCAACATTATCATGATAGTATGCTGCTGCTGCTGCTAAGTTGCTTCAGTCGTAATTTCCTCATTAAATCTACTTCCATGTTTTCTTACTGACTCGCTGCAATTAGTCTTTTTATTTGCTTCACTATATAATGTTAAGGATTTAAATCAAAGTCTTAATGTATATTAAAAATAAAAAAATTAAGTTATAAATATTGCCACAGAGTATTAATTTTACAATTTGTACAGGAATTTAAAGATTCTTTTCAGTTTGAGTTATAATAAGAGATATGTGGTGGGAGTGGTTTAGCCGCCAAGTCATGTCCAACTCTTGTGACCCCATGGACTGTAGCCTGCCAGGCTCTTCTGTCCATGAGATCCTCCAGGCAAAAAGGCTGGATGGATTGCGATTTCCTTCTCCAAGAGATATGTAACAATTGGCATTTTCACATTAGAAAAAGGATCTAGATAAGTTTATCAGTTCACTGAAAGGTTGAACATTTTTGTCATATCATTTGACACTTAATTGTTCATAAGATGGTCATCCAGATGAGGTAGAATAAACTTACTTTAGCTTTTCAGAATATCATAAACATGAAAGACTCAAAATATTAAATCTCCAAAAGGGATTCATGGGCCCCTGAGAAAATGTCACAGATTCCAGAAGGGTCTACCGTTCTACTCAAACTGCCTTGGGTATAAGAAACAGAAAATGACAATATCTCATATATTCTGCTTTATGATTGAATGTTACTTTGAATTTGTAATAATTAGTCTCTTTATATTCCTTGATTGTCATTGTTCTGGAGGTTCCAAGTGATCAACCATTATTTTAGCAAGTAATAATAGTAATTAACTGTAAGGAGTTTGTGAAATTTTTACTTCTTCGGAAGCTACCAGAGTTTCTTATGGTGAGAAAACAGCCTTATCCTAGTGACTGATAAGCTGGGGTGTCAGTGCATCCCTCTAGCACCTGGAGGGAAGGAGGCATTCAGGCCTCAGAGAAGGAAGTAAAGCCACTCAGCAAGAGAGAGGGAAGATTTTAACTGTCCCAGAATAGGAGGGAGAAGAGAGGAATGAAGAAAACATGAGGTGGGAGAGAAGAGAGGGTACATTGGGGAGACTGGGAGATCACGCAGTCTCCAGTTTGTGAGCCGCTCATCTCCAATAAGGGGAAGCTTTGTTTTTATTTTTGTATACACACCACTGGTGGGTTGAGTTTCTTATCTGGATTATGTAGGGTGTTATTTCAAGCCACAAATGCAGATGTAGGAACTGGGCACAGCAAGGACCTAGTTAACATTTAGCTGTCTGCATTTGTTGGATCATTTAATTTAATTCCCCAACAAATCTATGGGCTAAGCATAACTCTTACCCCACTTTCTGGATAGAGCATTGGAGCCTCCAGAATCGAGGGAAAGTGGCCTCCGTGTCTGTCTCCTTGCTAAACTCCCTCTGCTCTTTCCTTCCAAATGCCTTGCTTCCTTGTTTGTCCAAACAAGTCTTTTAAAATAAGCTCTTGTAGTGTTCTCTCCTTTTACAGTAAGTCAGTGCCTTCTCTTTCAACATGATTTGGCATTTCTCACTTGGCCCCTAGTTTAGGGAATGAAGTTGCTATATCAAAGTGGCATCTTGCCAATGACCTCCCGAGGCTGCAGAACCATAGCATCAAAAGAACTCCATTTCAGGGGCTCCTGGTGATACACAAAATGCTTGTTGTTTGCTCTGAGCAATGAACTTTCATTATTGAAGGCAGGCTGAAGATTTGCAGGTCAAGCTGTAGGTGAGAATGGGATTTTGTTTCCCATAAGAGCCTTAGTTGTAGGAAAGTTTCTGCAAGCCTCTCAAAGAGTTTTGAACAAGTTTCTTCTTTATTGTGGCCTTTGTATAGATCATAACCAGCTTTTAAAATAGTTCCATGGTCCAAAGAGAAAGCCTGAGTAGTAGCAGAATGAGTAAGATTAGCTTCATTACAGTCATTCAAATTGTCATTTTAGATTGAGATATATGCATTTTGTGCTACTTGTGTTTCCCCTAGGAAGAAGTTTAATGTATAAACAATAAAAAACTAGCAAATGTTCAGTTATTGAATTTAAATTGGTTTTGAATTTGTGAGTCTAGAAAAGTACTGTGGGTAAATCTAGATGCTACAAAATTTGGTTCAAAAGATCTGTCCAGTTCTCTGTAGCAAGACTTCCCTGATATGCCATATGTTCCACTTGTCATATGCTATCATTAAAGCACCCATTAAAATGTGTATCTGGAGGGCCAGATGTTTCATTTTTATTATACACCATTTCTTCACATTTACAATCCATGTGTGCTTATATAATGCCTAAAATTTTGTGAATATTTTTATATACTTATGCATATGCTTTTGTATCTGTAAAATCTATATGGGCATTTTTTATATCTATATACACACATACAGAAATAGATTTTTTGAGTATGGAGCTGTGAATTTATTCCATTCTATTTAAAAAATACATTCTCTTGTTCAGAAGTCAAACTATCATATACTGATATACATGAAAACAAATTACTCCCTTCCATTTCTTTCTGGTATCTTTTCTTTTCCTTCATTCCACTATGGCTTGTGGGGCACCTGATGAAAGGGAAATGCTATTAAAGGAGCCACATGAAGGGGCATGAAAACAGAGGCTTTAATTCTGCAGACATGACAACTAGTGCTTGAATCACCAGACTTTTAAACAAAAAAATTTTGTTATTGGTTCCAATTGAAATCATTGACCAGTTCCTTCTCTAATCTAGGAGTAGTGTTGTCTCCTAGAGAGATAAATAAAGAAGTAATACTAGATAAAAACACAGATTTGTCTTTTAAGCTGTGTTAGCTTTTTTTGTGGGGAAAGACATAAGTTGAGAAGAAAACGATGATAGTACTTTTCTATTTTCACTTTTTCCTCTAAAGTGGAGAATTGATTAAAACTTATATTGCAAAAAGTGTGTGTGTAGGGAGTGGGAGGGAGAACTGATCATATACGTCAAATCTTCCCTTAAGTTTTAATGAGTTGACTAAAAAAGGACCAATTAGTTTCTGTTTCTTATCCCCACTAGATTATAGCATCATATGTAGTAAAATTAATTCAACACACTTTACCAGTTTGACCAAGTAAATTACTACTCATCCTGGATGAGTGGGTGAGTAATTCTTTGCAAGATTGTTAATCACTCTATAATTCCCAGAGTCACATGGTTCAATGATAAGATAATCATTAGTTATTAATATCAAAATGGTTCTTCTTACAAGACCATGTTGTTTGTGCTGGGGCATTCTGTACCACTGTATCATCTTGAAGAGAGAAGTTGCCTTTTAACTTAGTTTGAAGTGAGTCTTGTTTAAACCTACTTAAAATATGTTTTACTTCGTGATTTTGTGAATTGTTACCAGTTGCTTCTTGACTTCCGTGGTGGCTCAGACAGTAAAGAATCTGCCTGCAATGCAGGAGGATGTGGGTTTGATCCCTGAGTCAGGAAGATCCCCTGGAGAAGGGAATGGCTACCCACTCCAGTATTCTAGCCTGGAGAATCCCATGGATAGAAGAGCCTGGCAGGGTATAGTCCATGTGGTCACAAAGAGTCGGACACGGCTGAGTGACTAACACTTCTTAACACAATTCTAACCACATAATCTTCGGAGTGTCTCAGTGTGGATAAAGCACCTGAAAATCCTGAATCTGATACCTTCCTCACGCCTACTTGTTTCATAGCATTGGCTATCACCACCTTTCATCACAGGTCGATCTTAGGTAATGAGGAATGAGCAATTAGTGCCTCATTATCATAAGCCTCTGTTGGAACCCCACCCTGCTCATAGAAGGATGATGCTGTTATTTCTGCCATGAGTTGGCTTCAGTTTCCCAACTTATTTCACATTTCCACCTAGGTTAAATGCACACACTTGCCATGTTTTCTCATCCATGCTTGCCTGTCGGAGAACAGGTTTTGCAAACACAGAGACTTGGGTTCAAATCACAGTCCTTGCACTCATTAGCCGTGTAACCCAGAAAAGCTACTTGACCTGTGCCTCCTTATCTATACAGCAGAGGCTATAATCTGACGTCACAAGTTTATTATAAAGATCAGATCCTAGGTGTGATGTGCATCTCATAGCTTCTAATTGAAAAAGTCAACGGTGAGGAAAAAATAAGTTGTCACTGATGCTATAAACAAAAACCAATTTGGAGGTGAGGGACTAAAATTATGGATCTGGTTCCCATAAAAATTCCTAAACTATTTCATTTCATCATTAACTCATTTCCACATTTTTTTTCTCCCATTCAAAACAAGTTTCAGGTCTCAACCTGAATTTGTCGTCCTGCTCCCTTTTTCATCTTCTCACAGCCTCAATTTTATCCCATCTGTTTCTTTAGAAGAGTTGCCAGGAACTTGTCATTCTGCATCTTCAGTATGGCATCCTCTGATCTTCAGTGTTAAGGTCCCCCGCTCTCCAAACTTTGTTGTCTACCACATCAAACCATCTCTTAGATTTAATCAAGCCAGAGTTCTCACCATTCTCCAGGGATGTAGAATTAATCTCTAACCCTTAGTTTTGATAGGGTACAGTCCTTTTCTTCAAGGGGCTCGGAGTATAGTTGAGGAGGTCAACTGACTATGGCAAAGGCTGATTCAGGAGTTGACTCTGAACAGTCGTCTATGATAAAACAGATGAAGGGGTGATTAATTCAGCCAGGAGTGGGGGTGTGGCAGGTGGAGGGGCTGGGAAAGGCTTCAGAGAGAGAGTAACAATTGAGTCAGTCTTTTAAGGAGCATGATTTTATTTTGGGCAGAGGGAGACTAGTAACCAAAAAGTAGATAGTCCTCATCCAAGGCATTACAGCAGATGGCAGGAGGGATGGCTGAGACTGGAGAGACGATACCTGATGGGGCTGGCAAGGACCAGGCTGGGAAGTTCTTTGATGCTCTACCAAGAAGCCTGAAAAGAGCAGTGTTCCTTTTTCCTGAATTCCTGGTGTAGTTATTCTTTGTGTGCTTATTTTTGGCACTAAAAGAATTTAATCCATGTGATTTGTAGGCACCTGGAGAACCAGAAAAAACCCTGAAGCTCTCTCCACTTCTCCTCAGCTCTCCCTATGCAGTGCAGTACGCAGGACTGGAGGTAGTGTGACCCAGAGAGGAAAAGTACAGACACATAGTCTGGGTTCCCTTTCTGCTGTTTCCATCGACCCCACTTCTAACTGGGAGAACTTAGGCAAGTTAAAGCATCTCTGTGAATGTTACTTTCTTCCTCCAAACATGGGGATGATGCCAGTTTCTATATAATTGACCTCATATAATGATTCAATAAATGTGTCACAAATGTTTGCTACTCAGTTATTCAGTAAACATTAATTGACCACCTACTGCAGGATGAGACCTGTGCTACATTCATATTATACAGTGCTTAGTTGAATAGACAAAACTTTAAGATCTAGGATTTATTATTATTATTACTGTAGATCTTTAACGTGTGTGTTTTTGTGTGTGTGCTCAGTTGCTCAGTCATATCCAACTCTTTGTGACCCCATGGACGTAGCTCGCCAGGCTTCTCAGTCCATGGAATTTTGCAGGCAAGAATACTGGAGTGGGTTGCCATTTCCTACTCCACGGTATCTTCCTGACTCAGGGGTTAAACCCATGTCTCTTGAGTCTCCTGCATTGGCAGGTGGATTATTTACCACTGTGCCACCTGGAAAGTCCTTTAATAAATACTATTTTAAAAATTAATGTATTTCTGCCACATGAATATCTTACCTGTGGTTGGATCAATTCCCTCAGGCCCTGGTCCTGGAGTGTGTTATTTGACTGGTTGACAAAAATTGCCACATCCAACATTTAATATAGCCCACCAATTACATGATTGTATAGCTTTATTAGAACTCTTACCCTAATTAGGTAATCTTCTGGCATTAGGCAGATGCACTGGAAAAACCAAGTTCTGTGGCAGATTACCATAGTCCTGCCAAATGGAGAAATTTAATTTCTTAGCACAACTATAAGAATAACATCTGTAAACAACTTACTGATAAATCTGTTCTTTCATGGATTGTATTGTTCTAACTGTGTATTTAGTGCTCAGTTTAGTTTTTGCTTCAGTTTAGTTCAGTTCAGTTCAGTTACACAGTCATGACCAACTCTTTGGACCCCATGGACTGCAGCACACCAGGCTTTTCTGTCCATCACCAACTCCTGGAGTTTACTTTCAACTCATGTCCATTGAGTCGGTGATGCCATCCAGTCATCTCATCCTCTGTCATCCCCTTCTCCTCTGGCCTTCAATCTTTCCCAGCATCAGGGTCTTTTCAAATGAGTCAGCTCTTTGCATCAGGTGGCCAAATTATTGAAGTTTCAGCTTCTGCATCAGCCCTTCCAATGAACACCCAGGACTGATCTCCTTTAGGATTGACTGGTTGGATCTCCTTGCAGTCCAAGGGACTCTCAAGAGTCTTCTCCAACACCACAGTTCAAAAGCATCAATCCTTCAGTGCTCGGCTTTCTTTATAGTACAACTCTCACATCCATACATGACTACTGGAAAAACAATAGCTTTGACTAGATGGGCCTTTGATGGCAAAGTAATGTCTCGGCTTTTTAATATGCTGTCTAATTTGGTCTTAACCTTTCTTCTAAGGAGCAAGTGTCTTTTAATTTCATGACCGCAGTCACCATCTGCGTGATTTTGGAGCCCCCAAAAATAAAGTCTGTCACTGTTTCCATTGTTTCCCCATCTATTTACCATGAAGTGATGGGACCAGATGTCATGATCTTAGTTTTCTGAATGTTGAATTTAAAGCCAAACTTTTCATTCTCCTCTTTCCCTTTCATCAAGAAGTTCTTTAGTTCTTCTTCACTTTCTTCCATAAGGATGGTGTCATCTGCATATCTGAGGTTATTTCTCCCGGCAATCTTGATTCCAGCTTGTGCTTCATCCAGCCTAGCATTTCTCATGATGTACTCTGCATATAAGTTAAGTAAGCAGGGTGACAGTATACAGCCTTGACGTATTCTATTCCTTTCCCAATTTGGAGCCAGTCTTTTGTTCCATGTCCAGTTCTAACTGTTGCTTCTTGACCTGCATACAGACTTCTCAAGAGGCAGGTAAGGTCATCTAGTATCCCCATCTCTTTAAGAGTTTTCCAGAGTTTGCTGTGGTCCACATAGTCAAAGGCTTTGGCATATCAATAAAGCAGAAGTAGATGTTTTTCTGGAACGCTCTTGTTTTTTTGATGATCCAATGCATGTTGACAATTTGATCTTTGCTCCTCTGCCTTTTCCAAAACCAGCTTGAACATCTGGAATTTCACTGTTAAAGTATTATTGATCCAATTTTAGTATATAAGTTTGAAAATGGTAGAGAGTACATTGATTGTGATATTTATAACATGTGGGAAAAAAATCAAGAAAATATAAATTATAAATGCATAAATTGATTGTCTGATTCCCCAACATCTCTAACACTTCCTTAGCAGTATTTGTATAATATTTTCAATTCTATCATATGTCTCATTGTTATAACATTCTAAAAATAAAAAAATTAATTATTAAAGTATTATTGAAGCCTGACTTGGAGAATTTTGAGCATTACTTTGCTAGCGTGTGAGATGAGTGCAATTGTGTGGTAGTTTGAGCATTCTTTGGCATTGCCTTTCTTTGGGGTTCGAATGAAACTGATCTTTTCCAGTCCTGTGGCCACTGTTGAGTTTTCCAAATTTGCTGATATTGAGTACAGCACTTTCACAGCATCATCTTTCAGGATTTGAAATAGCTCAACTGGAATTCCATCACCTCCACTAGCATTGTTCATAGTGATGCTTCCTAAGGCCCACTTGATTTCACATTCCAGGATGTCTGGTTCTAGGTGAGTGATCACACCATCGTGATTATCTGGGTTGTGAAGATCTTTTTTGTATAGTTCTCTGTATTCTTTCTCTTCTTAATATCTTCTGCTTCTGTTAAGTCTATACCATTTCTGTCCTTTATTGTGCCCATCTTTGCATGAAATGATGAAATGTTCTCTTGGTATCTCTAATTTTCTTAAAGAGATCTCTAGTCTTTCCCATTCTATTGTTTTCCTCTATTTCTTTGTACTGATCACTGAGGAAGGCTTTCTTATCTCTTCTTGCTTTTCTTTGGAGCTCTGCATTCAAATGGGTATATCTTTCCTTTTCTCCTTTGCCTTTTGCTTCTCTTTTGTTCATAGCTACTTACATCTCTACTATACATACCTCTATTCATAGCTCCTTAGACAACCATTTTGCATTTTTGCATTTCTTTTCCTTGGGGATGGTCTTGAGCCCTGCCTCCTGTACAATGTTATGAATCTCCTTCCATAGTTCTTCAGGTACTCTATCAGATCTAATCCCTCGAATCTATTTCTCTCTTCCACTGTATAATCGTAAGGGAGTTCATTTAGGTCATACCTAAATGGTCTTGTGGTTTTCTTTACTTTCTTCAAGTTAAGTCTGAATTTGGTAATAATGAGTTCATGGTCTGTGCCACAGTCAGCTTCCAGTCTTTGTTTTTGCTGACTATATAGAGCTTCTGCATCTTTGGCTGCAAAGAATATAATCAATCTGATTTTGGTATTGGCCATCTGGTGATGTCCATGTGTAGAGTCTTCTCTTGTGTTTTGGAAAAGGGTGTTTCCTATGATCAGTATGTTCTCTTGACAAAACTCTGTTAGCCTTTGCCCTACTTCATTCTGTACTCCAAGGCCAAATTTGCCTGTTACTCCAGGTATTTCTTGACTTCCTACTTTTGCATTCCAGTGCCCTATAATGAAAAGGACATCTTTTTTGAGTGTTAGTTCTAGAAGATCTTATATGTCTTCATAGAATCGTTCAACTTCAGCTTCTTCAGCATTACTGGTCGGGGCATAGACTTGGATTTCTATGATATTGAATGGTTTGCCTTGGAAACGTGTTCTTTCATGTATTGTATTGTTCTAACTTTTTGTATTTGCTGCTCAGTTTAGTTTTTGCTTAAAAAATGTATTTTTCATCAGCTGTGTGTCCTGGGTTCAGCATATTTCTGGTTGCCAAATTTTTCTTTTTTCCCTCAGGGGAAATCTTAAAGTATCTGTCAGTAACATCCCAGTCTACAGTCAGGAGTTAGGCACAAACCTACATCTTCCTCTATGCAAAAAAATAAAACAGAATTCACTATCATTCATCATCTTGTACATTTTCTCCAACATTTCCTTTTGGTTGGTCTAAAAGTTACTTCAAGTTCTATTTTTTCTTTTTTGGACAGGAAGGTAGCATTTATTGGTGGGCATGATTAAAATGGGGACAGCCCCCAAACTCTCATGAGTGCAGGGTCCACCAACTGTCCAGAGGGCCACAATTATAGATGTATTTGACCTCACAGTCATCTGGGATGAGCCACTTTTCTGCCACCATATTTTCAAATTCATTCACGTTAAACTTAGTAAATCACCACTTCTTGGAGATGTGGATCTTCTAGTGACTAGGGAAGTTGAACATGGCCCTGCAGAGGGCCTCAATCACATGCTCCTTGTTCTACAACTTGGTGTGGATGGACATTATGACTCAGCCCATGTGAACCCTGGGGCCCATGTGAACCATGTGTCCTAGGGCTTTCCAAAGGCACCACGCATACCTGTCTGAAGCCCAGACCGGGGACAGCATGCTAGTGAAGAATGTCCACTGGAAAGAGTTGTCTCCAAGGTCCCTTGGCAACCAGTACTGGGAACAGGCTGTGTACACGATCACGGAGGCTGCTGTCTTCAGCCATCGCACAATGAGCTGCTATGGGAAAAGAGTGCAGTGGGTTTAACTGGCTGCAAATTCAAGTTCTATTTTGATCAGAGGTTACGATCCCTGTTGATGTAAGCTATAGCTTCCAAAAGTAATGTTAAGCAAGGCCTTTTACTCAATGGAGTTTTAAAAGATGATTTTAAACTCAAATTTAAAATGAAATCGGAAGATTGGGATTAACATATACACACTACTATATATAAAATAGATGATCAACAAGGACCTACTATATAGCACAGGGAACTCTACTTGATATTCTGTAATAACCTATATGGGAACAAAATCTGCAAAAGAATATATATATATATATACACACACACACACATATAATTGAATCACTTTGCTGTACATCTGAAACTAACACAACACTGTAAATTAACTATACTCCAATATAAAATAAAAATTAAAAAAATAAAGGAGATTTGAAAAGCTTAAAGAAGATATAAATGCCAAGAAATAGATATTCAGAGTGGGGAAAATTTTGGAGATCTGATTGTCTATGTCATCCTACTTAAACTATTTTGAATTATGTTTTGTGAAAGATTACCCTGGTCTTCAAGGAAATGTAGGTGATGTTTGGAGCTATGGACATTGTGTGTCATCAAGTATAAAGGGATGAGTGCTGAGTGCTAAGTCACCTCAGTCGTGTCCCACCCTTTGTGACCCCATGGACTCTAGCCCGCCAGGCTCCTCTCTCCAGGGGATTCTCCAGGCAAGAATACTGGAATGGGGTGCCATGCCCTCTTCCAGGATATCTTCCCAACCCAGAGATCAAACCCACATCTCTTTATGTCTCCTGCATTGGCAGGCGAGTTCTTTACCACTCGTGACACCTGGGAAGTCCATATAAAGGAATATCTTATATATATTAAATACCTAGTGTATCATTTTGAGATCACTTTGAAGAAATAGATCTCCTGGGAGTCAGGGATTATAACAAAATACATTAGAGGTAGTAGATGAAGGTATATGAACAAGGGGACATCCCGAGAGAGAATCTTGAACTGAAGTTAAACAAAAACAAAAACAAAACATCTCCATGACTTCACTGGAGAGGTTATGAGCAGCTGCTGGGAAAAACCATCTGGGACTTTCTGAGCTGACCTCTCACCTGCATCAGTGGCACAGTGAGTCAATGCTTTTTAACCTGAAATAACCTGAATGAATAAACTGATTCTGTGTCTATAACATCTCTCTCGATATATGGAGTCATATCCCCAGATCCCACCCTGTTGCTCAGCTGAGTAATGTTTATTTGTGAACCAAACCATCAGTGAGTCATAAACTGTGACAGATGGCAGAGAAAGAATGCAGGGAAGTGGGAGCTCAAGTCATCAGCAAAGCTGGAGAGAGCCTGATAAATTTTGGACACAGCATCCCAGGAGTGGTGAAGGAGGGTATTTTTGCCATGGCCCTCAGCTGTCTGAAGAGCACCTTGTCTTTAATCTTGTCCAGAAAAGAATTAAAGGGCCAAATTCTAGATATTCAAGACTGCCTGCTTCATGGAGATTGGGCTTAAAAGGGATTCACAGTAGTGAAGGAGCCAGAATTGGAATGGGCATGTGCCAAAATGGCTCCAGTCAGCCCCAGGCCGGCTGCCATCAATATAGCAGCGTTGGCATGGGGACCAGGAAGCTGAATCAGCACTTGCTCTGGGTTTGAAGGGAAAATTCAAACATTGTTTTAACTTATTTCACAGAGTCTGGAGCAGCCATGGAAAGGCATGAGGACCAAAGTGGAGTTTCACTAGTCTTGGCTCAGATATTGTCTTCCATTAAATTCAGCAGCCATTACTGAGCATTGGTCATGTGTAAAATATTGTGATATAAATAGTCTAGTCTCTCAAAGCATTTACAATCTAGTGTGGGGAAAATGATTGTATAAAAATCACAATGGAGCAAAAATGCAAGTTCCTTGAAAGAAATATGAACAAAAAACTACACTGGATTCAAGGGCAGGAGAGAGGATATCTTCTGGGGTATACCTACAAAGGCTTCATGGAAGATGTCAATTTGGGGATAGTTTTGAGAGGGAGGTGCTTTGAGAGGGAGGTGCTTTGAGAGGGAGGTGTGCATCCCAGGTAGAGGAGTTAGCATAAGCAAGTCTGGACGGGAAGGCAGAGGTTATATTCGCATATTGTAATATATGCCAGTTTGGCAGCTGGCCAGGCACTTAATGATAGACTATTGGATTGTGAAATTGGACTATACTGGCTACAGGCAGATAGTATAGGCATTGAATATCAGAGGGAATGTGTTGTCATTAAGATGTTAAAGCAAAGTTATTCCTAAAAGTTTTTATGGCAAGCTTCTGGATTGTATATATACCTTAAATCACAATTAAAATTTGTGATTTATAATAAAATTATATTTATAATATCATTAAGTACTTTATACTTAATTATAAAGTACCTTGAATAATTCAGGCCCGAGACCTTTTACTTTTCCCTTAATCACCAGTAAATTCCTTCTGCTGATTTAGAGATTTCAAGTGCAGTTAGAACTCACTCATTTTATCATACCCTCAGAAATATCCTGAGTCAGCCTATGTCTCCTTTGACCATGAAGTCTGAAACAACATGGCTCTCCTGTAATAGACACATGAATCCCTGGCCCCCAGATGAGGGAATCAATCTACTATGTCATTATTGTCACCTATAGGTTGCCTTTTATTTTCTGCATTTTTTGGTAACCTATCAAATTGTGACAGAAGCCAGCATAGTCACTTCCCCCCAGATCAAAGCATTAACTTCACTTTAAGCATTGAAACCATCTCTAGGATATCTCATGATGGGCTGAGCCTCAAAGTGTTTGAGCCGAGCTCTGGCCTCATGGACGTAAAACATCTCAGTGACACTCTTTTATGACAGTCACTAGCCCCAGAGTCTGTAACGCGCTCTCTGTGCCCTGCCTCTGCCAGCACGGGCACTATGTGGTGAAGAAGGTGAGAGAATGTAGGACAAGTCCTACTGGCCTGGCAAGGGGCCCACCTCATTCCTATGACGTGTCCAGAGCAGGTGACACCTTCTTGAAGGTGTGGATAGGCAGTTAATTTTATGGAGAGTAGGCGGTGTGGGCTCAGCTTTTTTTTCCAGTAGGGCATTATCTGAATGATATTCATTCTCTCTTGAGTCTGGACTTCATGCAACAGGCAGCTACTGGATGTTATTTTAAAATTAGTGAATATCACCACAAGATCCTGGCCTGGCTCATTGTTTGAGGGGAAGAGCTGGTTGAGAAGTGCTCCTTGGGCAGGATTAACCCAAGAGAAAAATCCAGCAGGAAGAGAAGATCTGTGGGTTTCTTAACCCCAGCTCCCAGGAAAGCTATGCCATGAATAGGCTTCTGACCCATTGACACGCAGCAAGTTGGACGGGGAACCAATTCTTCCTTTGAGGGCTGGAGGACAAAAGAGGAATTCTCTTGTTTGTGGCATCTTGAAGGATGGCTTCCCAGTTTCATCAGCTTCGGGTTCTGGTCTGGAAAAACTGGCTGGGTGTCAAAAGGCAGCCGGTGAGTAAAACAAAGGAGTGGGGTCATGGGGGCAGTGTTCCAGACCGTTTTAAAATGTAGAGTTAATGAGAGGTAAAAAGAGAAGAGTTTTAAATCACTTTCTAAAGCAGGAATAAGATATTTAGAAACCATCTCTGCATCTGTTTTACAGCTCATGGGGCGAGTCTAAACATGCTCCCAGAGCTGCCTTTTGATTTCACTAAATTAAAAGAATAAACCAGGACATGCCCTGGGCAAAGAAACGGATACATCTTGTTACTGGTTGAATTGGAACTTGTGCTGAATTCTAGATTTGGGGCCACATGCTTTCAGGAATTTTCTTAACAAATTGTTAAAAATGAGATGAAGAAAAGTTTCAGATGAAAGTTTTCAATAAATGGGACTGAAATGTACTTGAAAACCAAAAGTGATAGAAATGTGGGTTGATAAGAAATATGTAGGAAGAAAGTAGTTTGAGGGCTCTTGGTATAGAACATCATCTAAGAAATTTTGAGTATTTAAAAATTATTTACTAGAAATGCCAAACAAGGGTCAATATATATGCCAAACTTTAAGAGTATTATTGAATCACTTTACTGCTTCAGTCTGCTTATTTTTTGAGCTCTTACATTCATGTTTACTTTTTAAATTATATAGCCAGCTGTGAAATCCTCACCAGATAGGGTACCAGGAGACAGAAAGGACCTGACTTTTGTGAGGTATCACATATTGAGAAGAATGTTAGAAAACTGGAGAAATCCAAAAGGCACTCAGTATAATTTATCCCAGCCTAAAATGAATAATATAAATATTTACAAATAATATGCCAAAGTTGTGTCTATATATCTTATCTCACTCTAGGTTTGCTTGCAGTGCCTGACACTTTACTTAAGTATTCTGATGTATATATTAATAGGGAGAAGTTGATTTGCCTTTGTGAATTTGGTGAGTAGGATTTAAAATCACAAGGCTTTCTGTGATTGTATGGGTGTGGGTATTGAACATAAAATTTTAAATCATTAGTATTTTTATTTCAGTTTTTAAATTGGAAACAACACAAAAGTGAAACTTTCTATAATTTTCCCATGGAAGGTTCTGTGTGAAATTTAGCAAGGAAAGAGTCTGGTGCTTATGGTCAGAAGACAAGAATTACCTTCTTGGTTCTGTTCCTCACCAGCCACATGACTTAAATGTCATATCACAATTTCTCTGAGCACTGGTTTTCCCATTTCTAAATATGGAAATGGTCTACCATATCTACCTCCTAGGGTGGCAAGAACCAAATGTGCTGTATAAATGGTGAAACATTTGGCAAATAAATTATAGATGGATTTGGGAGAATGTCTGTGTCATATTTTACTTAAAGAAATGATGAAAGGAAATTCAGGTGAAGGGAGTGTGGGAGAGAGGAAGAAATTGATATACAGATAAATTCCTAAGTGATGAAAACTCAGTAGTTAAAAGTAAAAGAATAGAGAAACTGAAGACTTGTAACTATTGCTGATAAGCTGAATGCTGAAGTGGTACATTTTCCTTACAACTCCATTTTACCTAAAAATTAAAAATAAAATCCCTCAGGTAAATAAACTTTTTCATTGAGAAATTTTATCTTTAGAAGCTTTAATAACTTCCTTCCTATTCTTTTAAGTAGCTGGCATATCAATATTCTACTCTAGAGCTTTTCTCCGTTTTAGTCAATTTCTGCTGGACATGGCACATTTAAAGAAGAAGGACATCAGGCATGCTAAAATGTTTTCACTATGATGACTTACATTATTCCTATGTAGCCAGGATCCTTGAAAGTCCCCAGTAATATATTTTGACTAAGGAAAGAGAATACATGAACTACTAGTTCATTTTGTGACATCAAATGATTCAGATCTTCAGTTCAATTCACTGCAGTCACTCAGTCTTGTCTGACTCTTTGTGACTCCATGGAATGCAGCACGCCAGGCTTCCCTGTCCATCACCAGCTCCCGGAGTTTACTCCAACTCATGTCCATTGAGTCGGTGGTGCCGTCCAACCATCTCATCCTCTGTCATCCCCTTCTCCTCCCGCCTTCAATCTTTCCCAGCATCAGGGTCTTTTCCAATGAGTCAGTTCTTTGCATCAGGTGGCCAAAGTATTGGAGCTTCAGCATCAGCATCAGTCCTTCCAATGAATATTCAGGACCAATTTCCTTGAGCACCTTAAAACAATGTGACCTAGGACAGATAAGTCTTGGTTTGCAGAAAGTGAGATCATTAAAAGTCTAAAATTTGGGACTATACCGAAGGCCCACTTGAATCTACTATGAGCAACTAGAGGGACACATGAGACCTTTAGAAAATGGTGGTGCCAAAAGGAGAAGGAAGGACAATTCTAAGTGGAGGGCTGGCTAGAGGACAAATAAAGGTGTACTTTCTCATAGTTTTTAGGGCTTCTCTGATGGCTCAGATGGTAAAGCATCTGCCCGCAATGCGGGAGACCCGGGTTCAATCCCTGGATTGGGAAGATCCCCTGGAGAAGGAAATGGCAACCCACTTCAGTATTCTTGCCTGGAAAATCCCATGGACAGAGGACCCTGGTAGGCTATAGTCCATGGGGTCTCAAAGAGTCAGACATGACTGAGTGACTTCACTTCACTTTCTCATAGTTTTACCTGGAGCCAATCCTCTATCTTGGTACCAGAAAAGAAGCTTGATGACAAAATAGGTGGAAGGACATACATGGGTCAGTGTCACTTATGAGGGAAGAAAGAGAAACTCAAGAGGTTGGAAAATTAGAATTGAAAAATATTGAAGGAGATAAGAGTTTTACAAATATTAAAAGAGAAAATATAGACAAATTAAAAGACTGAATGTTAAAAGGCAGATATAACTTTGAGAAGGGATATAGTCTGTGTATAGAAACTGGACTATTGTCATCCATCAAACAGTTATTTAAAGTGCAAGTATTTTTATCTCTACTTAGCAGTTATTCTGAATATGGCACTTTAAAAATATACTCTTAGGAAAATAGAAATTAAGTTGTGTGCACTAGAGATGTATAGTCCTTGTGTGTGTGCATGCTCAGTCACGTCTGACTCTTTGCGACCCATGGACTGTAGCCCTCCAGGTTCCTCTGTCCATTGGAATTTACAGGCAAGAATCCTGAGGTGGGTTGCCATGCCCTCCTCCAGGGGATCTTCCCAATCCAGGGATCAAACCCACGTCTCCTATGCCTTCTGCATTGCAGGTGGATTCTTTACTGCTGAGCTACCAAGGAAGGCCATGTATAGTCCTTAGTGAATGTTAAAGAAAAATGCTAGCATCACCTCCATGACATTCTCTTTCACTTTGTTTTCAAGAGAGTCTATCACAAAGCAAGACAATGGAAAGGATAGTCTAGAGGAAGAAGTTAGGAATCTACAAATGGAGAAACAAATACAAGGAAAAAACAAGTAGAAATATGGTAAAAATGATTAAAGTTGAATGGGGATTAGTTAGGAAGCTTATTATAAAAGTATATATTAGACTAGAAACTGAAAGAACAATTTAAAAACACTGTACAGTCTCAGAGGTGAGCTAGATGCAAAAAAGGGAAGACAGAATCTTTAATTTTTGAGGTGACTTCCATCAAAATTATTCTTAGAGCTAATGTTTCTCTTTTGTAAAATCAAATGTCAGAATACTGAACTATTTGGAATTGTCTAACCGCCTTGATTTTACAGGGTCCCCGAAAGCTCAAGGGAACCTGTCCAGCATCATATAGTGAATTTTAAAATGCAAAGTTAGATTTTACCAAAAATGGATCTCTTCTTTCTATTACCTCCTGCTGTTTCTATATTGCTCCTAAGTTTAGTTTCCATCCCCAATATTCTCTAATCCCTGCTCAGAGTTCAGCCCATCAACAAAGAGATCATATTCACTAAGGGGACTTTAGATATTGCTGTTTTTTTAACATTAGTGGTAATGTCAATTCTCAATTATATTGCAAAAAATGAATACTTGGAAGAGTGTGAAAAGAATACATTAGACACCAACAGAAATGTTAGGTAATAGAGAAAATCAGTTAGATGGAGTTGCTACCCTGCTGGGCTTGTAATTTAACTCTAAAAAATAATGGAAAAATGAGCATACATTCCACCGGAGATAGTTAGCAACAGGGAGGCTCACCTAATGAGATGCCAGTTAATGACAGGAAGCAGAGTCCTGGGACAGCAAAGAGACTGGCAGCTTGAAGACTAGGAAGTGCAAGGCAAGAATTTACCCTTCGCTAAGAAGATGGGTTCTAAATAGGTATATCAAGAAGTGACTACAAGTCTCTACAGAAGTGGAATCTAACTCCAGACCTATGAGCCGAAGAAAGAAACGTAACCACACCTATTTATTTTCTGCTTTTGTAACTATTTAGCTGGCGGCTCACATTTTAGCTCAGTTGATGACAGGCCTAGTTTTTCTATCACAGATGTTCCCACAACTTGATAAACTTTTAACATTGGATCAAATTTGACACTTCCTCCTTGCTCATTTAACTTTCTCTCACAGTGGCTAAAGAAAAAGGAAGACTTAAAAATTTTGAACAGGTTGGTCCATGCATTAAAATAATGATCTGATTAAACACTTTAGAATTAAACTCAAATTCCAAATTGAATTTTAAATCATATTAAATTAATTTGATCTTGCACAATTCACTCAGCTACATGGTCAAATGTTCCAAGCCCTTTTATGTCTTTTGGATCCATATACATTTACCTCCTTAAGCCCTTTTAATTGTTCCAAACATTTGAATCTGCTTGTTCTTTATGGTGCCTGGCACATAACAGACATGCACATTTTATTAGTTTCAGTTCAGTTCAGTAGCTCAGTCATGTCCGACTCTTTGTGACCCCATGAACCGCATCACGCCAGGCCTCCTTGTCCATCACCAACTCCCAGAGTCCACCCAAACCATGTCCACTGAGTCGGTGATGCCATCCAACCATCTCATCCTCTGTTGTCCCCTCCTCCTCCTGCCCTCAATCCCTCCCAGCATCAGGGTCTTTTCCAATGAGTCAGCTCTTTGCATCAGGTGGCCAAAGTACTGGAGTTTCAGTTTCAACATCAGTCCTTCCATTGAACACCTAGGACTGATCTCCTTTAGGATGAACTGGTTGGATCTCCTTGCAGTCCAAGGGACTCTCAAGAGTCTTCTCCAACACCACAGTTCAAAAGCATCAATTCTTTGGTGCTCAGCTTTCTTTATAGTCCAACTCTCACATCCATACATGACCACTGGAAAAACCATAGCCTTGACTAGACAGACCTTTGTTGACAAAGTAATGTCTCTGCTTTTTAATATGCTGTCTAGGTTGGTCATAACTTTCCTTCCAAGCAGTAAGCATCTTTTAATTTCATGGCTGCAGTCACCATCTGCAGTGATTTTGGAGCCCCCCAAAATAAAGTCAGCCACTGTTTCCCCATCTGTTTGCCGTGAAGTGATGGGACTGGATGCCATGATCTTAGTTTTCTGAATGTTGAGCTTTAAGCCAACTTTTTCATTCTCCTCTTTGACTTTCATCAAGTTCTTTAGTTCTTCTTCACTTTCTGCCATAAGGGTGGTGTCATCTGCATATCTGAGGTTATTAATATTTCTCCTGGCAATCTTGATTGCAGCTTGTGCTTCCTCCAGCCCAGCATTTCTCATGATGTACTCTGCATATAAGTTAAATAAGCAGGGTACAACATACAGCCTTAATGTACTCCTTTTCCTATTTGGAACAAGTCTGTTGTTCCATGTCCAGTTCTAACTGTTGCTGCCTGACCTGCATACAGTTTTCTCAAGAGACAAGTCAGGTGGTCTGGTATTCCCACTTATTAGTTTTGTCAAACAAAAAGTAAATGAGATAAAGATGTTTTAGAAATATAGAAATAAATTAGCTTAGAGCCCAATAAAAATGTGCTGTTTTCATAAACACCATAGAAAGTTTACCGATCTTCAAATTGTATTATAATCTATAAACATGGATTTCAGAACATTGTCTTGATCCCAGTTTTAGATGGGTTTTTATGTAGATGGCAGTGTTCATTAACAGAAAGCCCAATTATCTGAGAACTCTATGTCACTTTTTGTTTCCTTGTTTTGGGGGTGAGACTAAAGTTTATTCCAGATCTGAAGTATCAGTCTTCTGAAAATGAGCCTTGGAATCCCCTTGTTAACACTAAGTGACAGTCATCCTTGACTTAAGAGAAAATGCAAAAGAAAGGAATAGAAGAAGGGAAAAAAAGGATGTGTATGAAAGTTTGGGTGATTTTTACTTTCAGGTTTGTAATAAAAAAGTTATGATTCTAGGTTACAGCTTGACCTTTAAATGACTTTTAGTACTCTCACAGGCTGAACTAATAAAAGTATAGTATTGCAGTCAGAGAACTAGTAATCTGTTCTGTAGTGGTTTGGCCACAAAACTTAATGGTTAACTGTACAGGTGGTGACATCAGGCTCCCTGGGTTCAAATATCAGCTGTAGCACTTAGTGGCTTATGGAATGAAGGCTTATTTAGCCCCTTTAAGATTCGAATTTCCCATCTGCAAGAGGGAGTAAGGTGATTATATTAAATCAGATAAAGTATGTGCATGTGATGTGCTCAGTCGCTTCAGTCATGTCCCACTGTTAGCGACCCTATGGACTGTAGCCCACCAGGCTTCTCTGTCCATGGGAGTTCCCAGGTAAGAATACTGGAGTGGGTTGCCATTCCAGATCCATGGGATCTTCCCGACCCAGGGATCGAACCCACCTCTCCTGCCTCTCCTGCATTGGAGGCAGATTCTTTACCCACTGAGCCATCTGGGAAGCATGTGAAGTGTTTAATGTAGCATCTTGCACAGCTAAATATTAGCTTTATCACTTATTGTTAAGACTTTATTTATTTTGATACTAATTTTTTTTTCTGAGTTGTGAGTTAAGTTTTCTTTGGAGCAAAATGAGGACTGGGGTGGGGGGGGACAACACCTCAGATAGCTCTGAGAAATTGTTCCATTGATACTAATTTTAAGAAGATCACTGACAACAAGAATTCATCCTGGGGAAAATACTTTGAAATCATATTTAATAGGGAATTACTGAAGGAACTGGCATTAGTATCCAGGAGAAAAGAGGACTTCGTCTCTAATTGAATACTTGTAGAATACTTCTGTAAAGCGGGGAGGTAAACTAAGACAAAGGAGTGTTAGTCATGGGAAGGAAGACATCACCTTGATGTGAGCAAAAAAAAAAAAAAAAGAAAGAAAGAACAGTGTGAGTTGTCCAGTAATGAGGAAGTTTCATAAAATATTGAACTTTTAGTCACTGGAAACTTTCAAGTACAGGCTGCATAAGCAGGTTGCAGAGACATATCCTCAAATTTTGGAGGTACCAGTCGTTCTGGACTTAATTCTTCTCCTGGAATATTCTACCCTCTTTCCCATCTGTGGGCTTCCCTTGTGGCTCAGCTGGTAAAGAATCTGCATGCAATGCGGGAGACCATGCTTTGATATCTGGGTTAGGATGATCTCCTGGAGAAGGGAAAGGCTACCCACTCCAGTATTCTGGCCTGGAGAATTCCATGGACTGTATGGTCCATGGATTTGCAAAGAGTCGGACACGACTGAGAGACTTTCACTTTCACTTCCCATCTGTGTCTTCACCCATTTGTTTCCTTTGCTTGAGGAAACACTTCTTTCTTACATTCCATCCAACACACATATCCCTTCTTCTGCCCGACTCTTTTTCATCTTTTAGCTTTTAGATTCACTTCTCTTCCTTTATCTTCCTTTGAAACTCTTGACTTCCTATGTCTTGGTGTTATCCATTACATTTGGTTATAATTTTTTTTCAGTTTACCATCCTTAAAAGACTGAAAATTTTAGTTGTTTTATCCTCATTGTCTAGTACCAGTAGGAGCTCAATAATTTTTAATTGCATTAATGAATGTATAAGCCTTATATAAATGACTACTGTGGTGTATATAAAACCATAAATTTTCTTAAGACTCTCTAAGACTATGGTTTCCTGGAGGGAAAACGAGACTCTTTATCCTAAACATTTTACTCTTATTTTCAGAGTTAAGTAAAAGAATCCCCATTGAAGTCTGAAAATTGTCCTGATATTCAGTATCATTTATTTCAGACATGGTTAACTTCAAACCACTCTAGTGCAATGGGTGCAAAGTCGAATTTCAATAAGGTGAAGATAGGTAATGTGACTCTGTGAAGTGGGCAAAGAATAGTAGTAGTGTAGTGTTAGCTTGTCAGTTGTGTCTGACTCTTTGGGACCTCATGGACTGTAACCCACCAGGCTCCTCTGTCCATGGGATTTTCTGGGAAAGAATACTGAAGTGGGTTGCCATGCCCTTCTCCAGGGGATTTTCCAGACCCAGGGATCAAACCTGGGTCTCCTGCATTGCAGGTGGATTCTTTACTGCCTGAGCCACCAGGGAAGCCCAAGCCAAGCACAGATAATTGGAAATGATGACATTTATGGTTAAGACTCCAAAATCACTGCAGATGGTGACTGTAGCCATGAAATTAAAAGATGCTTGCTCCTTGGAAGGAAGGTTATGACACGTCTAAACAGTGTATTAAAAAGCAGAGACATTACTTTTCTGACAAAGATCTTTCTAGTCAAAGCTATGGTTTTTCCAGTAGTCATGTATGGATGTGAGAGTTGGACCATAAAGAAGGCTGAGCACTGAAGAACTGATGCTTTTGAATCATGGTGCTGGAGAAGACCCTTGAGAGTCCCTTGGACTGCAGGGAGGTCAAACCAGTCAATCCTAAAGGAAATCAATCTTGAATATTCATTGGAAAGACTGATGCTGAAGCTGAAACTCCAGTACTTTGACCATCTGATGCGAGGAACTGACTCATTGGAAAAGACCCTGTTGCTGGGCAAGACTGAAGGCAAAAGAAGAAGAGGGCAGCAGAGGATGAGATGGTTGGATGGCATCACTGACTCAGTGGACATGAGTTTGAGCAAACTCCGGGAGATAGTGAAGGACGGGGAATCCTGGCATGCTGCAGTCCTTGGGTCACAAAGAGTTGGACAGGACTTAACCTGTGAACAACAAACAACAACATGATTAAGACTAGAGAGTGAATATCTGATTCACAGGCGTTCAAATAACAGGAATTTTCTCAAATTTTTAAATATATAGTAATACAGTAATTTCAGTATACTGTATCTTATTATTTACTTTTAATGAAAATAATAAAAATGGTGGCCACATACAGAATTAGGAGGACTAACAATAATTAAAATAAAAGGTTCTAATAAAGTAATGGAATGTGAATGACATAAAGTTGAAATTATGTGCTTTGCCAAGGTTCTTTTAGAAAATTAGATTTGAAAGTTTTTTAAAGATTTGAAGCAATAGTTCTCAGCAAATACAGAGGTAAATGTTTCTAGGTAATTCAATTGAGTTAAAAATTACTACAGATCAGCACTAAATGGAAAATTTAGAGTGAATTTACATTTGGTTTATTCAAGGAATTTATTAAGATTTAAACCTAGAATTTTGAGTGGATGACCTCACTGATTTCAAGGCCACTGAAATATGTCCTGTTATCATCATTAATTCTCCAAACCTTACCATATGCATGCAAACGATAGCCGTCCTTGGATATAAAGCATGTTTTTTTTTTTTTTTAAATCTCTTTTCTTGATCTTTCGTCCCTTCTCTTTTGCTGTTTTTTAAAAAGTGGTTCTGGATTTTCATAAGGAATTACTTTTAAATTGATTTCAATTTTTTAAATTTTAAAATAATTTCAAATTTAAAGTTGCTCAAATTTAAAGAACAGTACAAATATATATTTTTTCGAGAGCTCATTGAGATTGATGCCCCATTATCTCAGATAATTTTGTGTGCCTACTTCACAAAGAAGGACATCTTCCAACATAAGCCAGTCATTGTCCTTCAGTTGCTCAGTTGTGTCCGACTCTTTGCAGCCCCATGGACTGCTGCACACCAGGCTTCTCTGTCCATTACTATCTCTCAGAACTTGCTCAAACTCATGTCCACTGAGTTAGTGATGCCATCCAACCATCTCATCCTCTGTTACCCCCTTCTCCTGCCTTCAGTCTTTCCCAGCATCACGGTCTTTTCCAATGAGTCAGTACTTCGCATCAGGTTGTCAAAGTATTGGAGTTTCAACTTTAGCATCAATCCTTCCAATGAACATTCAGGACTGATTTCCTTTAGGATTGACTGGTTGGGTCTCCTTGCAGTCCAAGGGACTCTCAAGAGCCTTCTCCAACACCACAGTTCAAAAGTGTCAGTTCTTTGGTGCTCAGCCTTCTTTGGGTTTCCCTGGTGTCTCGGTTGGTAAAGACAATTGCCTGCAATGCAGGAGACCTGGGTTGGATCCCTGAGTTGGGAAGATCCCCTGGAGAAGGGAACAGCTACTCACTCCAGTATTCTGGCCTAGAGAATCCATGGATTGTATGGTCCATGGGGTTGCAACGAGTCGGCCACTACTGAGCGACTTTCACTTTCACATCCTTCTTTTTGGTCCAGCTCTCACATCCATACATGACTACTAGAAAAACCATACCTTTGACTGTACAGACCTTTGTTGCCAAAGTTATGTCTTTGCAATTTAATACACTGTCTAGGTTTTTCATAGCTTTTCTGCCAACGAGCAAGCTTCTTTTAATTTCATGGCTGCAGTTGCCATCTGCAGTGATTTTGGAGCCCAAGAAAATAAAGTCTGTCCCTGTTTCTGTTGTTTCCCCATCTATTTGCCATGAAGTGATGGGACCGGATGCCATGATCTTGGTTTCCTGAATGAAGGTTGGTGGCACATAAGCCAGTGACACCATTAAATTCTTAGATCCAATTCAAGCATCACCGGTTCTCCCAGTCATGTCCTTTATAGAAAAAAGACATGATTCAGAATCCTTTTCTGTATCTAGTTTTCATGTCTTTAGTTTCCTTCAGTCTGTGACTGTTCAGTAGTCTTTCCTTGACTTTCATGAGCCTGACACCTTTTGAACATCTAAGACCCGTTGTTTTGTAGAGCTTCTGTTGCTTAGTACCTGTGCTTAGTCGCTCAGTCCTGTCCGACTCTTTGTGACCCTATGGACTGTAGCCCACCAGGCTCCTCTGTTCATGGGGATTCTTCAGGCAAGAATACTGGAGTAGGTTGCCATGCCCTCCTCCAGGAGTTCTTCCTAACCCAGGGATCGAATCCAGGTCTCCGCATTGCAGGCCAATTCTTTACCCTCCGAGCCAGCAGGGAAGCCCTGTTTTGTAGAGACTTGGGTTATTTATTTCTGGAAGGAATACCGCAGAATGATGCTCGTTCTTCATATTACAACACATCAGGTGGTGCATGGTGTCGGTTTGTCTCACTTTATGGGCTCACTTTATGGTGACTCAGAGGGTAAAGTGTCAGCCTTCAACGTGGGAGACCCAGGTTTGATCCCTAGGTCAGGAAGATCCCCTGGAGAAGGAAATGGCAACCCACTCCAGTATTCTTGCCTGGAGAACCCCATGGACAGAGGAGCCTGGTAGGTTACAGTCCACGGGGTCGCACAGAGTTGGACATGACTCAGTGACTTTACTTTCTATGGGGAAATACTTTGAGACCATGTACGTATTTCTGTTTCTCATTAAACTTTCAATGTATCTGTTTCCATATACATTTATTCATATTTACATAAACTCATGGATTCCTGGTTTATATAGTTAGATATAGATAATTATTATCAAATCTTTTGATGTTTAATTTTGGCCAGTGGGTCAGATTTGATGTTCAAATTTGGCTACTAATAGGTATCTGTGTTTTATTGATAACATTCTCTGAGATTCTCTGAGCAGTATGTCTCGCTCCCTTCTATCTATTGATCTGCCTATCTATTTCTTTAGATTTATGTATGCATGTATGTATCTAACTATCTCTGTATCTATATACATTCTACATATATTTTATAGCTCTCTTCAGCCTGGAAAACAGTGATAGCCCGATAGCAACAAGCACACTTATCTCTCATCCTCTAAAAGAAGCTAGTCTTTCTTGAAAAAATAGGTATTCCCGGGACTGGGACAGAGGAATTATACAATGAGGCAGAAACTACTTGTGGGACTGGAAAGAAAGAAATAAGTTGTACACACATTTATAGCTCTAGTTCATGAACTAGTAGTTCATAGCCTTTATATCTTTACTTCTAGCCCAACACTACAGAGTTCATTCTAGTTTCCCACTTTTCCATGTTTATGATTTCCCTGTTGGATAATAAGAAGCCCAGCTCCTCTAATGGGGGATATACTTACTTTCACTGAACCTTCTATGTGAAACCAATCACCTGCTCCTTGCCCTGCACAGATGCCCTCCTTACCCACCTTGGGTGCTGACACCCCAGTGCCTGGCTTCTGTATTGTGGGTGTCCTCTTCACCTGGGTAGGGACCCACTTCCCTCACTCTGTCATCGTGGCACCCTGAGTCCTAGTGTGGACTGACCTTGCTTGCTCCACCTAAGGAATTTTGTGCACTGAATTTTTCAGAAAAAAAAGAGTGAAGAGGAAAAAAATAGAAGGGAACATATCAATAGAAAATAAACTGTGGAGAGATAAAAAGAGGCAAATGCCATGGTCCAGTAAAAAACTGTAATTTAGTGCATGTGCCAATAGATATCAAGCATGCAGGGGAGGTGGGATGCAAGTGAGGTATAGAGGCACATGAAACACGATTAAAATGTTAGCAAAAGTATGAAACTCTTAAAAACTACTTTTCCCAAAGTTTTCAAGTAGCCCTGATGTGCATTTATATAAAATCAATATTTCAGCATTTATTCCAAACAAACAAAGTTATGGCTCATTGGTTTAGTATTTAGATCCATGACATTGCATTTGCTTCTAGGTTGTTTATGATAATATTTAGAATGGTGTTACAAGCAGTCCTGCTGCTATGAAAATTTTAAATTTGCTTATTTCTTGCTTTTGTGATTAACTTGTCAACCTTAACATTTCCAAGATCACAATGTGGAGGGCTTTGGATTTATTATCCTTCTATAGTGCTGTATGCAGAAATGTTCTCCAGACCTCTCTGACCTAAAATCCTGAGGGAAATCTTGTGATAATACATTGTTTATGGGCTTGCTGTGGATTTTACCTGTAACAGGGTGTAAATTACTTTGAACTACTCCAGTACAGATTGCATTTTTTGTTTGGATTTAAATCATGTCTAAAATTAATCTCAGAGTTTACTGAAATGTACTCATGAAACCATCAAATTACATCAACCAAAAGATAACTTAAAGATAACCCATGACAAATGTCCCTTATTTGAATGTGAATGTACATTTGTGTTGGTGTATTTGATTTCAGTTGCTCACTGAATTCTCATGAGGTTGCTATGGAAAATGAATAGATGTTCCTAAAAGTAGCTTTGGGGCATTAAACCTACTCAGATGAATATATTTTTAAAAGAATAACTATGACTTTAAATATAAAACCAGTAAATCCACAAACATCAAATATTTTTAACCTTAATTCCTTATAGTCTACTTTTCAAATGAGTCACATAGAATAAAAATGGTACCTTGTATCTAGGATCATCAAAGAATAGACTAATTTTTGAACTTATCAGAGACTAGGCTAGAATAGTAACAGCTTATATTTTCATAGCACATATTATTCCTATACACTTCCTGTAGTACTTTCTGATTTGTTCCTTGGAGCGGTATGATTTTTTTTTAATGCTAGTTTAAGTATCAGGTGTCCAGATCCTTGTCCCCTGCTCTGCTTCCCAACTGGTTATCTAACTTTGGATTAATTACGCTAACCTTCTGTGGCCAAAGAATAAAAAAGGGAGCTGGATCAGATCAAGGCTTCTTAACCACTTCTGTGCTATGGATGTCTTGGTCAACAAGGCAAAACCTATGGTCCTTCTAAGAGTAATGTTTTTAAATCAAGAAAAAAATAGCATTACAAATAAAACCAATTATATAGAAATTCAGTTTTTAAGTATCAAAATGCAAGTTCATGATATGATAATATATGTTTATATAGCATTAAATAAATAAAGGTGAATCCATGACAATTCTAATTGTAATTCTATGATGAGTATAAACAGTACTTTGAAGTATCTGTAACAGCACTAATATGATTTGAAAATATCTGTGGTTTCTATAAGTGACAAGGTCACAGGTGTAGGTTTCTAGCCTACATTCATCATTAATAGAAATACTACATTGATTTCCATTAGTGGAAATATTATTTCAGTCATAAGCTGGAGAAATTAAAAATGTAATCTTTTTTTTCTATCCAAGTTTACAAATGCCAAGAATTATGTTCAGTAGGTGAGCTCAAAGGAACTTTCCAACAAAAATATTCCAACACTAAATAGTTCTGCTAGTTCAGTGGGGTATAATATGCATTTAGAATCACTCTATACCAAGAGTGGTCCATGGACCGCAGCAACAGCAACACTTACCTGAGCTTGTTAGAAAGAAATACAGTACCTCTGGCCAGCCTTAGATCTACTGAATCTGAACCTATGTGTTTACAAGATCCTTAGGAGATTTTGCATGCATATTAATGCTTGAGAATCACTGATATAGCTGCAAACCTGTCTGCAAGCTTTTATGTTGTGGTTAAACTTAGTACCTTAGGATTGATAGTCAACTTGCTCCATTTTTAAAACTGCCCTTAAACCCAAAGCCTAAGAATTTGGTGACATATCTGCCAGCAAGGAGGTCAGTGCTAATGGAGATATATGGAGATTTTCATGGAAAATTTAGGTTGAGCATTACTTAAGGATTGGTAGTTGAACGGGTCTAGATTGTTTCGGAGAACTAAAGAGCCCCAGGCAGTAGATTGAGATTTGGCAGAAGCACATCATCTCTGAAAAATGGGGGAGGAATGAAAATGTATCTGACTGCATAATCAGAAACATAGTTCAAGTTTGACTTACAGGCAAATGTTCTGTGTGGTTTGGTTTGAGCACTCTAACTGCTTACATATCACAGTTAATGTTCTTGTGAAAAGAAAAGTGCAAGTCACTCAGTCGTGTCGGACTCTTTGTGATCCCATGGACTATACAGTCCATGGAATTCTCTGGGCCAGAATACTGGAGTGGGTAGACTTTCCATTCTCCAGGGGATCTTCCAAACCTAGGGATCGAACTCAGGTCTCCCACATTGCAGACGGATTCTTTACCAGCTGAACCACAAGGGAAGCCCAAGAATACTGGAGTGGGTAGCCTTTCCCTTCTCCAGGGCATCTTCCCAACCTAGGGATCCAACTCAGGTCTCCTGCATTCCAGGCGGATTCTTTACCAACTGAGCTATCTTGTGAATAAATGTTTTTCACTTCTCTGGCACCAACTTTATAGGTGTGTAAATATTAAGCTGATGGTGTCTTATGAACTGAATCATGTTTACATGGGGAAGAAAGCTGCTCCTGAAGTGTCTTACAGTGAAATTCTCTAACAGAAATTTTAATGTAATATACATTCATTGAGGGCTTCCCTAGTGGCTCAGCAATCATTCATTCATTCACTTGTTCAATAATGTTTTTTGAGTCATTATCCAATGTCACAAACTAATCTTTATACCTGAGCATATCATACTAATACTGGAAGTGGTAAGATATGTCTTGGTTGAAATTAGGGTTTTGTATGCCCTGTTTAGCACGTTAAGCCTTATTCAACAAACAACTGGGAAGATCTAAAAGATTTTCAAGTTAGGAATTTCCTGATCATACTTGATTTTTAAGACCATCATTCTTAAAATGATGGTAGTTAAGAAAGGTAGTTAAGAAAGGTAGTTAAGAAAGGTCATTGGAAAGCAGGCTTCAGAAGATCATTTTAAGATTTTAAACCTGGAAAATTCCTTTTTGCATTTATTTCAAGGTCTCTTACATTTTTAAAAATCTCATTCCTTTCTTACTAATAACATTTATAGGCAAATATCAAGCTTGTATTGGAATTTTGTAGAATAATGTACTTGTTGTCAGGTGTTTTGGTTTAGCAATATAATTAACATTTTTTCTGTTGTTACTTTGCAGCTTTGGACACTTGTCTTGATTTTATGGCCAGTTATGATTTTCATAATTTTGGCTATTACCCGGACCAAATTTCCTCCAAGACCAAAGCCAACTTGTAAGTAAATGACAATTGTTTATTTCTCTAACTTTTGGATTCTGGTTAAGATTTATTTTGCTACCACTTTAGTGCTTTATTCTAAAATTCATTTTTTGAGTAATTTTTCCAATTGGAAATATCAATATTTGTATAAATACTTAATATGCCTTTTCCTCAGTCTTTTGAATTGAGAGTAAGGAGTTGAGCCTGTACTGTTTATCTAGAAAAATATAATATGTATAAGCCAGAATATATTTTAGTCTTTAACTATAAAATTTTAAATCACTTATCATTTGTCACAGATAACTCATAAATATCACCATGTTGTGTGCAACACAAACAGGCAGCCATCTCAAGCTAGATCATCCTTTACTTTTGTAACATAGGAGAAGCCGTAGACTGGAATTTAATCAACTGAATGATGAAATCCGGAGCATTAATCTCATCTCTCTTCTGGGCTAATATTTGAATGGTGCATATGTATCAAAACATTTAGTTTAAAAGAAAATTATTTTCTAATTAATGTTGGCTAGTTACATTTAATAATTACCGAGTTATAAAACTGGCACAGTGCCCAACTCAGTTCATGATTTCTTTTGGACCTTGGATGAAATGTCAAGGAGATTCAGAAAAGTTTTCAGAATTGACCAGGATGAGCTTTTAACCCCTCTGATTTGACCAAGGTTGTTCTTACTTTTGTTTTTAAACTTTGGAGTCAGTTTCTTAGAGAGGATTAAAGTCAAGTCAGGTGTCTCATGTTTCACAAAGCAGCCATCTCCTAAAAAGTTTGTAACTAAGATTTCTGAGAAATCAAATTGCATTTCAGATTAGTTATGGTAGCTCACCAAATAAAAGAATACTGTGCTGAATTATTTGTAAAGAGAATAATGAGCTAGTGGCTTTTAAAAATAATCACAGTGCTTTTCAATCACCTGGTTTTAAGAAGTAAGATGACAGCCACGGTGGAATCTACTTGAATCGTACATAATATGATAATTCAAAAGAAAATATTGATTCAGTTAGTGTGAAGCATTTAAACTCTTGGTGCTAGAATAAATAATTCCTTACATTTGAATTGCACCTAATCATTTCTAAAGGACTTTTGCACAAATTGTTATGTAGAGTTATTGATGAGATTTCATTAGGTTGTTTATAAGAAACATTATAATTTTATTTTCTTCATATTGTTCATATATTAGTTCTTTATAACAGATTCATTCCATTGCATACTGTTGGAAGGGCTTCCCTGGTGGCTCAGATGGTAAAGAATCTGCCTGCAATGCGGGAAATCTGGTTTGATCCTTGGATTAGGGTGATCCCATGGAAGAGGGCATGGCAGCTTGGAGAATCCCCACGGACAGAGGAGCCTGGCAGGCTATAGTCCATGGGGTTGCAAAGAGTCAGACATGACTTAGCGACTAAGCACAGCACAGTAGGATTTAGTGGAAAAGGAAATGACAACTCACTCCAGCACGCTTGCCTGGAAAATCCCGTGGACAGAGGAGCCTACAGACCACGGGGTCACAAGAGTCAGGCACGACTTAGCGACTAAAGCACCACCAACAATAGGATTTAGAGATTCATGGGGGAAAATCATGGAGAGTTCTTATTGTCCCACTCAATTTTGAAGAAAAGCTTGAAAAAAAAAACTGTGACAAGTGCTTCATAGATCAAATAAAAGGCTCTGTAAAACACACAGTCCAAAAGGAAATGAATAACCATTTTTAACTGTGAACCTGTTATCATACTCTAATGATAATTGGTTTTGAAGTGATTGTTTGTGGGGAGGAGGGAACAAACTTATAGAAAAATTGAAACATTAAAAGTATTTTGATTGGTCTCTCAGACCTTATAAGGCTAAGTCTAGAAAATTGTCAATTGGTTTGTTATTAGAACTGAATGGGACCCTCTCAATTTACAGATGAGAACACTGGGACCCAAGGATATTTTAATTTTCTAAAATCCATTCATGTGCAATAAGAGAGAAAGACATTAAAAACTACTTTTACTAAATCATTTTCCATGAGATTTGTGTGGTATTTTATCCTCTTATACATAGATTCAAATGTAAAGTATGTCCAAGATTTCAGCTCACCCTATAATTAATAGAGTATAAAGTGTAATTTTATCATTGGAGGTACTATTCTGTAGAGTAGTGTAGAGAATCTAAAACTGGTATAGATAAAAAGTAAAAAAATAAAACTGGTATAGATGCAGTTATGTTTTTCCCTCCCTTGTGATAGAGAGGGAATAACTTCAAAATGACAGTTTGGATTTAGGTTTTTTAATTCTGTTTTTTAAAAATTGTTGTTTTCTTTGTTTCTTACATCTACTATACCAAAAGATAAAATGAGGTAGTAACAATCATGATAAATACTTCCTGATCTTCTACTGTGTAATGACTGTGTCATTCATTTCACAGTCAAGAAAGCCAAGGCACAAAGTGATGAAGTAACTCATCCAAGATTGCACAGTTAGTAAGTGGTGGTGTCAGAATCTGAACCCAGACAGTCTGGTTCCAGAATATGGTTTTAAGCTTGTGGACTGACATTTCTTACATCTAGTAGTCAGTACTAATTTTTTCATGTTTCAATTAGTTAGGTTTTACAAAAGTAGACTAAAAATTAGAAATTAGGGACATAAATTCCTTCTCCATCTCTATCATGAAATACAAAAATATGGGCAAGAGGAAGATTCTGAGGTATGTATGGTTTTTAATGTGAAACGCTGCCTCTGTTTGACAAATTCTGCATGAATCATTGCAGTTCTAGTATCACAGAAATCAGCTCCTGCTTAACAAATTAAAGATCATCTTCGGGCCACAGTGACTTCTTCAGTACTAGTTGGGCAATAGAGAAATGAGGATGAAACTCCAGGCTACACCCCAGTTGAAACTCAGCTATGGTGAAAATGGGAGTTGTCATCTCGTGGGCACCGTCTGCTCCCAGATTAGCCAGGGAGGTATGTAGGACTGATAAATCATTCAGAATAAATACCGTCAACTGGAAGGACTCCCTCCATAGTCTTTCTGACTGAGGGCCCTGGAGAAGACTGGGTTTCTGGTGAATAAGGGAGCTGCTGCAGTCCCTGCCGTGGTGATCGCCAGGCAGGGGCAAAATGCGTACTTTCAGCATCATCTGCCTTCACTTACTCCCTTTTGTGTTGCCACCAACAGCTTAGGTAACTTGCCCCCGCAAATAATAAGTTCCAAGTAAAGAAAACTTTCCACAGGCTGGCAGGAGTCCCAGATGCTTCTTGTTCATATGGAGAAGATATGGGCTAAGGCGCCAAGTTTGAAATAGCTCCAACCTCTTGTAATCACTACAGGCAGTGGCTTGTCAAGAGGCAAACATTAAAGCCAAAGTGTTATGCTTAGGGAGCAAAAGCAAACAAAATCAAACCAAACTCCCAAATTACATTTAGGCTAAGTCAAGCTATAATGTGCAGTGAGTTACTTCTGTCTCCCTTTAATACGTACATCCTCATGAAAGGGCAGGCAAACAGTTCATCATCAGTGAGGAGCCGACTGCTTTTCAAGAGTAGTAAGACCCTGCCATAGTGAGATAAGTGGTCTCCAGAAAAAATGTAGTCTTGCCAACAAGAAGTCACATTTTTATGAAGTTAATGAAAAGCATTCTTTTTCTAGTGGAAATATCACTAAAAGCATAATGGAAATTCCACAAATATGATCATGAGATGAATGAAACACCCACTGTCTCAAGACGGTCACTTTCGAATATCCCTGCCCTCTCAGAAGAGAAGAAGCCCAACCCATCCCACATCTGGAAATGGGGACTGTTGGAAGGCAAGGGAAAGTGCCAACTGGAATGATATCCAAACTTGTGTTATCAGAGGGTGCTATTGATTCCACCTATCCCGATGTGACTTAGTAGCTTTGGGTAAATGCAAGTTATCATTCCTAGCATGTCTTTTGGCTTCCAAAGCATACCTTTTGCCTTCATGAATGTGATAAAAATAATAATTAGAGTAAATTTTTATTGACAACTTGACCATCAGCAGGTACTTTGCTAAGTTCTTTGCATATATTTCCTGAGTTAATGCTTACATCTTCTCCTTGAATATGACTATTCCTATTTTAAAGATAACGAAGGCATTGAAATGTTAAGTAATTTACTAATGTTCACATAGTTACTATGTGCCCGAGCCTTGATTTTAACCACAGTTCCCTCCCCTCTCCCAACCCACACAGTGGGTTTTTCCAGGTTACAAAGGCCAACAATGGCAATCCTAAAGTTTGACTCATTCGAGTTTACAACCTCTCCATTTTCTTCTTCATACCACCTGTTAGTACTATCAGAGATAGAACAAGGTTGTAAAAGTGAACTCAATTTGGCAGTGGCTCTAGGGAAAAAATGTAAGAAGAAAGACTGGAATTATTGATTAATTGGTAGTTTGTGGGATCCATGAGTGTTGTTATATCTTTGGGATCTGAATTGTTAAGAGGAAAGAGCTTATGAGGGCTCTCACTGATGAAGGCTGTGAAGGTCCAAGAAGTGAGGCTTTTATCTGGCCCTGTTCTTGCTGCTGACTTTTTGTGTGGCGTGTTTTTATGGAAATAAAGACAAATGCATGAGGACAGAATTCCAAGGTGTATCACACTCCCCATAACACTCATGATTTAATAGTAATAGTTGAGGGACCTACAGTAAACAATATGCTTTTCTGTGTTGATTGGCTGAAATTAATGTAGGCTTTGTTCTGGGAAGCTCAGAGCTCGTCATCGCTCACCTTCTGCTGAGGCTTGCCCCATCCAGTTTCTCCATCTCAGGTGTGCCAGCCACACTAGGCCGTCTCTCAGGTTAGAACCGTCTGAGTCATCCTGACTCCTTGCTTTACCTCACCTCCCCAAACCACTATCCTTCAGTTCGGAACCCATCTTGTGAAATGCATCCTGGATGTTTTCCCTTCCCTTCCATCCTTCCTGCCACCTTTTGGTTCAAGATCTCCTTGCTTCATGCCTGGATTTCTTCAAAAGGTTTTGTTTTGTTTTGTTTTGTTTGGGGGGGGGGTGTGCATCTCTGGAAGCACTGCCTCTAACACTTCCCACATTTTGCCATCAGGGATATCCCTAAAATATTCTTTAGATCAGTCAAGTTTCAACTCTTCTTTGTCTCACTTTCAAGACCTTCATAATTAGGATTCATCCAGCTTTCTGTTTTTTCTGTTGGGCAGTATGTTGCATGTGCCTAAAGAAACCACGTCTGAAAGTCTTCCACATATCCCATGTTCATAGCTCCTCCTCATCATCTATTAAACAACAAGTTCCCATCTATGGCCTACTCTTTCACCTTCCTGACCATTCAGATTACAGCTATTTTTCCTTGATGTCTTTCTTGTGAATGTATTAGCTAGTAGTGGCTTTTGAATGACTTTTGCTTAATCTTGACTCATTGGACAGATAGTATGTGTATATATAACTTTAAATCATATAACTTCAAATTCTTCTCAGATACAGCATAATTCCCAACATAGTGAACAAAATAGGAGTGCAATATATTGGTCAGAATTTGATAGTTTGAAAAATTGATATGGATACTTGGATTACAAAACTCACTCAGAGATGGATAATAATAAGAAAATTATCAGTGTAAATCAGGTGGGTGAAGGACAAGAAGTTAACTTGTTTAGGGTTTGATTTTTA
The DNA here is from genome assembly GCF_963930625.1 of Muntiacus reevesi. NCBI lineage: Eukaryota > Metazoa > Chordata > Mammalia > Artiodactyla > Cervidae > Muntiacus > Muntiacus reevesi. The sequence goes on from NC_089251.1 coordinate 133,253,647, forward strand.
CTTCTCTGATCCAAATAAATATGACTGTGCTATCAAAAATGTCTATATGGTTATATTAGGAAAAGAAAATAGATATAAAGCTCTGTCACTCCTCCCCAGGTAGATTCACCTGGGGATTTCCCTCACAAATTAATAAGTCCTTGTGAATGCATACAAGAGATTTTTGTGTGGGAGAGATTTATAGTCTGCTTCTTGCTTAAGTTCCATAAAATGTTGGAACAGTTTTTGAATTTCAAAGCCAGAGTCCTGTCATTTACTTCTTCCATCTGTAAATCAGTAGTTAACTTTTTTTGGAAACACTACTGACCCTTTAGATGGTAACACGGAGATAAATTCTGGAAAGTCATAGACACTGAGTCTGGGGTTAGACGGTGACTGTGCTGCTTCTGGTTTTCGGGCAGATGGTGTGGAGCAGAAGGAAGGGGGACGGGAACAGGGCCGGCCACAGCTCCTGCTGGCGGTGGCCCATCGCTCTGACTTGGAATTCTGCCAGTCTCTCACACAATCCTCATGCACACCCTAATGCTGCATAACACGACAAGGATTTCTCAACTAATCCCCTCTTAGGCTCGGTACCCTGAGTTGCACCAGAGACCCGGAATTACCTTCAAGTACAATAACAATTTAACAAGTAGAAAAATAAAGAGTAAAGAATAGCTGTTGATTGCATAGTGGAGGAGGAGAGGAGGAGGAGGAGATTTTTTTTTTTTTTCTGGTCATTTCACATCACCCCTACTTTTGATGATTCACCTGACAAGCTTCCCAGAGTTACTGCCTCACTGAAAAGTGGCTCTGCGAGCCACGTGTCTTCTTTTTCACTCCTTTTCCCTATTCTTTCCTTTTCTTCTAGGCCAGAGGAATTCCTATTATGATCACATAGGGACCTCTAATATCCAAGCCTGTATGATAAATACAAATAAATAAATGATTTCTTATAAAATTCTTACAAGTATAGTAATGTGACTACTATCAGTCGATGTTTCCATTATACCCTTGAAACTCAGAGCCTGATTTAACGAGGTGATTTCAGCCAATTGTTTGCACTTGTCAGTGGGTATCTAGCCCCCACACAGGCTCACAGGTAAGTGTCTGGCTTCATGGTTGGCTGGCTGCGTGTTTTCCTGAGTGACTGCTTTATTAAACCTTCCTTTAAGCATCACCCAGGAAACCTGGCTTACCAAACCTTATTCATTTTTATACTGCTCTCACTATTCAAAATTTTCTCATTCTCTTTGATTAGGTCATATCATGTCCTTTGCTTAGATAAATAAGCCAGTGTATTTTTAGAGTGAAAGTATCTCTCACTGAAGAAATGTCACAGCATACAATATTGGCTTGTCTCAGGTCAGTTAGAATTTCGTTGCAGGTTAGAATTAGAGTGACTTATGGTATTTTCACATTTAAAAAGTAAAATCTTTATTTCAATTATGTATTTACATATTTATGCTTATATATAAAATCATTACTATTGTGAGAGGCAATGTAGGGGCTTAGAGCACAGACTAGAGATCCAAACTGCCTGGATTCAAACACAGTTCAGTTAAGTTCAGTCACTCAGCTGTGTCCAACTCTATGCAACCCCATGAACCGCAGCATTCCAGGCCTCCTTGTCCATCACCAACTCCCAGAGTTTACCCAAACTCATGTCCTTTGAGTGGGTGATGCCATCTAACCAACTCATCCTCTGTCATACCCTTCTCCTACTGCCTTCAATCTTTCCCAGCATCAGGGTCTTTTCAAATGAGTCAGTTCTTCTCATCAGTTCAGTTGCTCAGTTATGTCCAACTCTCTGCAACCCCATGAACCGCAGCACGCCAGGCCTCCTTGTCCATCACCAACTCCCGGAGTCTACCCAAACCCACATCCATTGAGTCAGTGATGCCATCCAAACATCTCATCCCCTGCCATCCCCTTCTCTTCATGCCCTCAATCTTTCCTAGCATCAGGGTCTTTTCAAATGAGTCAGCTCTTTGCATCAGGTGGCCAAAGTATTGGAGTTTCAGCTTCAACATCAGTCCTTCCAATGAACACCCAGGACTGATCTCCTTTAGGATGGACTGGTTGGATCTCCTTGCAGTCCAAGGGACTCTCAAGAGTCTTCTCCAACACCATAATTCAGAAGCATCAATTCTTTAGTACTCAGCTTTCTTTATAGTTTAACTCTCACATCCTTATATGACTACTCGAAAAACCATAGCCTTGACTAGACTCCTTTTGTTGGCAAAGTAATGTCTCTGCTTTTTAATATGCTGTATAGCTTGGTCATAACTTTTCTTCCAAGGAGTAAGTGTCTTTTAATTTCATGACTGCAGTCACCATCTGCAGTGATTTTGGAGCCCCCCCAAATAAAGTCAGCCACTGTTTCCCCATCTATTTGCTATGAAGTGATGGGACCAGATGCCATGATCTTAGTTTTCTGAATGTTGAACTTTAAGCCAACTTTTTGACTCTCCTCTTTCACTTTCATCAAGAGGCTCTAGTTCATCTTCACTTTCTGCCATAAGGATGGTGTCATCTGCATATCTGAGGTTATTGGTATTTCTCCCAGCAATCTTGATTCCAGCTTGTGCTTCCTCCAGCCCAGTGTTTCTCATGATGTACTCTGCATATAAGTTAAATAAATTTAAATATGGATTCAAACACAAGCTTTGGGTAAATTTCTTGGATACTTGGAGCCTCATTTTCCGTATCTGTATATTGAAGTTAATGATAGCACCTACTTCACAGAGTTGTTGTGAGAATTAAATGAATTAATACTTGTTAAATACTTAGAAAAGTTCCTGGGACATAATAAGAGCTACATTAGTGTTGGATGTTATTTTTATATTATTTATGATATAAAATGTTGTTTATATTTTTAATATATATAGAGAGTATAATATCAATAATTGAGCATCATTGATACAATCTAGTCTCTTATTATTTGACTGATAAAGAAACTGGCTCAGAAAATTTAAGAGCTAATTAAAGTTTCACATTTATCTTATTATTGTCACATATTTAAAACGTATCTCTTATGTCTGTGCTGATCCAGAACATCATGAGGACTCAGAGCAAAAAGTCTACATCAGACTATACATCAGGAACTATAACCAATAAATATAAATGCAATAAATTCCACAGTGGAGGTAGGACCAAGACCAGAAGCAGCAGAGAAGATGGGGTCCAGAAAATTTTACCTGGAATCAGGGCTGGGGCTACAAGGAGGCATATCCAAGGCAAAATTTGAGAGGTTAACAAAAACTCAGCAATCAAGTTCAGTCATATTTTATATTTTAAAATATCAATTAATTTTAAAATTCTGCATACAAAATACCAAAATTTTAAGTAAAATCAAGATCAACATTACTGCTTTTTCTTTTGCCTTAGGCTCCAGCGTGGCTCATATGGCACTGCCTGGGGTATCAGGAAGGACTTCACAGGAAGACCCAATGTCTTAGCATGGCTCTTGAGGAATGAGTAGGAGTTTGTCAGATGGACAGTGTCTTTGCATTCCTAACAGACAGTGGTCAACATGAGTGAGGGCACAGGACATGAGTTAGATGTGCCAGGAATTTGGAGTTTGCTGTCTGAAAAAAGAATGTTTATTGCGAGCATTGGGAGATGAGGCTTTTTGGTCAATATTAAAAATATTGGACTTTATTTTGAAGAGGCTGAACTTTTTAGTAGATTACTTTTGTTTAAGTATGTTTTTTTCTGACCATAGAATTACATACTTACTATTTAAAAGTTTAGTAACTTAAGTATTAATGTCTCAGAAAGAAGCCCCATATAAGCTTTCCTTCTAAAGATAACCACTGTTAACATTTCAGTATACTTTTTCTCATACTCTTTTCTATGCATGTAACACAAAAACGTACACACAAGTAAAATCTGAACATTGGGATCAGATAACATTTTAGAAAAAGCTCCTGCAGCAGAATCAAAGATGGTTTAGTAGAAACTTGTAAGTGGTTTGAGCACAGAATTCTGGTTTTAAAACTTGCACTTCACTTTTCATTTTCATGATCTCTTGATTGCCCTGGAAATGGGAAATTTTTAAACACCCCCTCCTTTAATTCCTCACTTTCTTCCCAGATTTTCAAATCCAGGTTTCTTTAGACAGTCCATGGGATCGAAAAGAGTTGGACATGACTGAGCAAGTAAACCACCACCACCACTCTTTATAATATGGAGGTTTTCCATGCACAACTAGCTATAATCCTTTAATTTCATACTGCCCAGATGAGACTAACACAATTTAGAGCAACTCTGGGAAGTGAAATTGTAGCTAAAGAGAAAATGATAGAAGAATCACAATACTGACAGTATTTTTTCTTCTTATCTTTTTTCTACACTCATGATTTACAAACAGATACCCTTAACCACTCTACCTTAATCAAAATCATCTAAATACACTTGATGAAAGATGTAGATTTCAGGGGTTTGACTCTAGGCTTTCTGAATTGTCACCTGGTGATGGAGATGGAGAAGGTGGTAGAGATGATGAGGTGATGAGGTGCTGAATGTGGTGACTGGGGGCGGTGTTGAGGACCTGACAGTTTAAAGAACTCCTTAGATGATTCTTTTGCAACCCAATGTTTGAGAGCTATTTTTTCCTTTCTTTTTAATTATCTTTTCTTATTTTAAGTCAGTTGCATGAATTTAATTCTTTGTGTAATCTTAAAGAAGAATTTGCTTTCACCCTCAGTTATCTTGCCACCATTCCCAGCATTTTCTGCCTCATTTTAGCGCTGAATCTGTTGCTGCAATCCTAAAGATGTCCACAGGTTTACCATTTTTCACGTCTCATGTTGAAGACAGCATTTTCAGGACAATTGAGGAGAAGGCCTCATCTCAGAGAGTACTGTCTGACTGGTGACTAAGGAAGGAAGTACTAATAATTTCCTGAAGTTTTCTGCACAGATATTTCTCCAAGGTGATTTCATGGTTAAGTTACATACCCTGGGGAATCCAGTTTCACTTAAACAAGTGCTTCACACTCTAACACTGCATCACTGTGCTGCTAGTTTCATAGATATTAGGAGGATGAGAAAACTGTCCAAAAAATTGTTTCATTGTTTTAGAATTACTGCCTTCTGTGGAGATGATACAAAAATGCTTCTGGAGATTCATATTCTACATGGCATGCCCACATCTGTAACAAACAGGTTGTTGTTGTTCAGTCACCAGTCTTGTCCAATTCTTTACAACTCTATGGACTGTAGCAAACCAGGCTTCCCTGTCCATCACTATCTCCCAAAGTTTACCCAAGTTCATGTTCATTGAGTTGGTGATGCCATCCAACCATCTCATCCTTTGTTGTCCTCTTCTTTTGCCCTCAATCTCTCCCAGCATCAGGGTCTTTTCTAATGAACCAGCTGTTCACATCAGGTGGCCAAATTATTGGAGTTTCAGCATCAGTCCTTCCAATGAGTATTCAGGGTTGATTTCCTTTAAGACTGACTGATTTGGCCAAAGTAGAGTGTGCTAAAGAGTAGAGGAGATCAAGTTGGGAGTCATTCTATCATGTAATGTTTGTGGTTTGTTTTTTTCTTTTAACATTCAAATTTTCCTGGTCCACACCCAACTCTTTTTTTTAACATAACTTTTTATTTTGTATTGAGTATAGCCAATTAATAATACTATGATAGTTTCAGAGGAACAGCAAAGGGACTCAGCCATACATATGCATGTTCAGTCATTTATTCCCATTCAACTCTTTGAGACCCCATGGATTGTAGTCTGCCAGGCTCCTCTGTCTATGGGATTATCCAGGCAACAATACTGGAGTGGGTTGCCATTTCCTACTCCTGGTTCTTTCTGAACCAGGGATAGAACCTGCGTCTCCTGCATCTCTTGCACTGACAGGCAGATTCTTTAATCACTATACCACCTGGGAAGCCCAGCCATATATATACATGTATCCATTCTTCTCCAAACTCCCCTCCCCCCATCCAGCCTGCAACATAACATTGAGCAGAGTTCCATGTGCTATGCAGTAGTTCTTGTTGATTATCCAACAATCATGTACAGTTTTTAATACTAGACTTAGGAGTTTGGATCTTCTTCTGTAGTACTAGAAGCCTTGTGAAAGTGAAAATCACTCAGTCGTGTCCAACTCTTTATGACCCCACGGACTATACAGTCTGTGGAATGAATTCTACAGGCCAGAATTTGGTTACTGCTTAACTGTGCAGTTTTAGCTTTGAGTCTGTCATGAGATTACAGTTAAAATTTGGCTAGGGTTGCCTTCATATGATACCTTGACTAGGGCTGGAATGTCTGTTTTCCAGGTAGATTGCTTACCTGACTAACGGGTTGGTACCAACTGTTGATGAGGAGCCTCAGCTTCTGTCTGTAAGTTGTTTCAGTGTCCTCTTGGCATGGCAGCTGCTCCGCCAGACCCAGCAATGCAAGCGACAGTCAAGTGAAAACTGTCCTTTTTGTCACCTACCCTGGGAAGCCTCAGAGCACATTATCTACCATGTTCTATTCATTAGAAACAGGTCACTAAGTCTGACACATATTCAGGGGCAAAGGAATTAGGTTCTGCCTTTTGGAGGAAAGAGTGTCAAATAGTCTGTGAACACATTTAAAAACCATCACATGGACTAGCAAGAGGCAGTGGTACAATACAACATGCACTAAACATGCTTGAAGTATCCAGCCCCATCATGCAGAGTCCTCATCTGCTTGAGGCCGTACTGCATTCCTTGCACCTGGCACAGATGTCCGCACATGGAAGCTTCTTTAAATATTTTTTGAACTGTTGCTGTTTTGTAGATAAAGATATTCATTTCAGACGTTTCAGTGACAGATCTCACTAAGTAAGTGTTGAAGCCAAGATGTACTTTGATCTTACTACCCAATTTCTCTTTCTACTCACCTTGCTGTCTGTTAGACAGAATCACTCATCTCTATTAGAAACACTCACTCTGCTCTTGGCGTAGCTAACAGAATCACTGTCTGGAATATTGCAGGGCATTTAGTAGTTACCCAACAAACATTTGTTGAACGAATGAACAAATCTGGTACAATAATACATGAAGACTTGAGATATGAAGAAATCCATTCAGATTTATTTACAAGTCAAAGGAAGACTGGGGAGTACAGGCCAAAATGTTTGTTTGTTTCTTTTTTTTTTTTTTAGTCTTTATTGAATTTGTTACAATACTGTTTCCGTTTCATGTTTTGGTTTTTGGCCGCCAGGCATGTGGGTTTTTAGCTCCCCGACCAGGGATTGAACCTGCGCCCCCTGCACTGGGGAGCAAAGTCTTAACCACTGGACCGCCAGGGATGTCCCCAAAATGTTTGTTTCTTATGCAGGTTATTATTTTATCATATTCGTTGAAAGGACATCTTGTATAAAGGGTAGAAGTTATTATAGATATAAAAATTATAGGAGATATGGAACTCCAAGGTTCTGTGTAGAATGAACTTTGTATCATTGTGCCAATATTTTGGATACAGTCTTTTAAGAGTGAAAGCAGATTACAGTGGAGAAATAAGTGTGGTTCAACTGGAATTCCCCTTCTATGACTAGTACTGTGCTTTGATATTTAACCCACAGACAAAGGGAAGCAAGTGAATCCCAGAACAACACGGCATACCTAAGCCCTTATACTGTGGCAAAATTTTGCACCAAAATTGAGCTCAATCTCCATTGAAAACTTCACCTACCTCTACTGAATCCTGTTACTTTCAATTAGCTATTTTTAAGATTGCATGTTTGACTTCCCTGGTGGCTAACTGGTAAAGAATCCACCCGCCAATGCAGGAGACAAGAGTTTGATTCCTTACCAGGAAGATCCGCTGGAGAAAGAAATGGCAACCCACTCCAGTGTTCTTGCCTGGAAACCCCATGGACAGAGGAGTCTGGCGGGCTGCAGTCCTTGGGGTCACAAAAAGTCAGACATGATTTAGCAATCAAAAAACAAACAAACAAACGAAAAACAAGACTGCATGCTAAACTGAGCTCTGGAAACCAGGAAAAAAGCCCACAGAGCTTTGTTACATGGATTACATTCCTCTCATCTCAGCAACATGCCAAGGGCTGAAACTTAAGGTCTTTATTTTGGTGAATTATCTTTAGGTTTTTTTGTGGGAATTTAGCACTAAATATATAATCTGGAGAGTAAATGATAGGGACCAGTGAATTTCCTAGGCTGGCTCAGTTTTGGGGTTATTATAAATTCTGTGTTAACATTAGGTAATGTAGCCAGACCTCCAGAACAATAGGTTGTCAGTTTTTCTGCAATGTTAATACAAAGAGTATCAATTTTAAACTCAAATAAAACCTAAAGCAAATGAGCAAGAGTGGGATTAGCTTAATCTCAAACATTAGAAAGGTTACTTAATGTATTAGAACCATGATTCTGGTGCCTACTTTTGTTACTTAGATTTTAGAAATCGAGATGTGTACAACTCCTGAATATTCAACTATTCATTAAACAAACCCTCATTTAGTATAACTCTATGTGGAATCTAGAGGGGAAGAACATGGGATTTTTAGATAAAAACATCTGTCATCAAGTTGTGGGAGCTGTTTGTTGTTTAGTCACCCATACCTCTCCCTGAAACCCATAATCTACTGCATTATCAACAGATAGCAGGAATGAAGAATCACAAATGCATGAGGATTTGTTAAAAAGTTCAATCTTTGGAGGCTGGAGAAGTTAGCAAAGCTTCATATTGTAAGTAGGACTTAAGTTGCATTCTGAGGAAGACTAAAAGGATGGTTGGAAATGCATGGAAAGGATCAGAAGTTTTTCAAGGGAAGGAAGAGAAGAACTAAGTTCATGGTGATGGGGAATGCAAGATGAATGGTCTTATTTTGTTTCAGTGAAATTTCCCTGAACCTCTATACTAGGCTAATTTTCACCCTCATACCATTCTTTCTTTATCATTGTAATTTACTATGTGTATTTATTTGGTGTGGGTCCTGGTCTCCCTTTCATGAGGTCTATGCCTAATCTTTTCCACCACATAAGAGCAAGGCTTCATACATGACAGATAATGTCCCCTCCCAATTCCATTAGATTCTACTGAGAAATGAGTTTGAATATATAATATAAGACCAATGGACCCAGAGTTCCAAATATCAGGGTGACTATATTAGGATGTCTTTAGCTAATAAGCAGTAAAGAGTGACACATGGCAATGGAAATATGGTGCTTTGTGTATATTAACCAGATAGTGTGAGCAGACTAGATCAGGGTGAGGAAAGCTGGAGCAAGAAAAATAACCACACAGTTCCCAAAATTATAAGAAGTGATGAGCACTCTCGCTTGCACAGTTGGAGAAACTGGAATGGAGAAGAATGAATAACTCTTGAAGATATTAGGAAGAACAGGTCAGTAGGATGTGGGGGGATTGAATTTGGGGGACAAAGGAAAAAAAGCAGTACCCTATCTTTCAATCTGGGAATCAGAGAATAGAACAACTATAACAGTAATCCCCTTTTAAAGTAATATTGCATTTTATAATAATTCTTGGTAAAATCCTGAGAGATTCATGGCTATGATTTCTAGTTTACAGATGAGAAAATCAAAATTCCCAGAATCACAAATAGAGTCTAATGACCAAACCTATGGACCTTTGTTCGAGGTGCTCAATTCAAGTTCCAGTTTGACCTTGAGAAATCACCTAACTTCTCTGAGTCTATTTCTTCATCTGGAAAATGTGGATAATCATAGTATCTACCTCAGAGCATTTTGGGAGGAGTTAATATAGCACATCTAATATGATAGCATGTCAAAAGATAGTTAATGATATTATAGAGAAGGATGCCTATAGTCTATAGAAGTATACGTTAAATGCTCTAGAGAAGATTATTATGATTAGATGACTTTCCCAAGTTTAGACAGCTGTTAAATGGAAGAGCTTCAGACTTGAACTCAGGTTCCATGATGCATTTGTTATACATATCATGTTACTACTGAGGAAAAAATTAAGATACAGGCTAGAGCTATGAAAATATCAGTCGTTTACTACCCACATGACACTACTTATTTATTACTGTCCATGCTGTAAGAATCATTGATCCAGCATTTGAGACAAAAAAGAAATCAATGGTTCTTAGTTCTGCCATTCTAAATTATCCTAAGGTCTGAGAAAGGATATAACTTGTTCATTGGTTTCTATATTTATGTACTAGATCATATATGTGAAATTGTGCCAAGAAAAGCACACTGGATAAAAATCCACTTAATGTGAGATTTGTCCTGTAATCTTTAGCGACAACCACTGTTAATGGAACTTTTCTCTTTTTGAGTCTGTACTTTAAAACTGAAGGCAATAAAGATTGCTGCATCAACTGTTTATAGTTGTGCAGCCAAGTACATTTTAATAGAACCAACATTTGAAAGAATTCTACTCCCTTCAGTAGGCCCTAGACAGCAATCACACAGAATTAAATTGATGGAAAAATATTTTCTGAGAGCAGAAATATTTAGAGGCTTTCTGGTCTGCACACTGATCTGTAAAAGGGAGTCTTTGTTTTACTATCATATTTTTGCTAGTATTTGTCTTGATTTTCTTAAACATAAAGATTCCTAACAGTTTTAGAGTAATAGCAGTCTCTCTTCTCCTTTTGAAATGCTCTTTTCCCATTCTTAGAAGAAAGAATATGAGTATCATGAAAAAATAAACTCTCTCTCTCTCTCTCTATATATATATATATATATACACACACACACACATAGTTTATAAGGAGCTTATTTGAACATAAGTAAACCTTGAGAAAAAAACAAAAAATGTGAGCCATAGCTAAAAACAGTCCAGTCAAACCAGTGCTTGTGCTTAGTCGCTCAGTTGTGTCTGACTCTTTGTGACTTTGTGGACTGTAGCCTGTCAGGCTCCTTTGCCCATGGGATTTTTTCAGGTGAGAATACTGGAGTGTGTTGCCATTTCCTCCTCCAGGGGATTTTCCTCCTCCAGGGGATTTTCCAGATCCTGGTATCAAGCCTGTATTTCCTGTTTGTCTCCTGCATTGGCAGGCAGATTCTTTACCCACTGAGGCACTCAGGAAGCCCCAGTCAACCCTAAGTAGGTATTAATTCACTTTAATTATTCCTGTCATATCTCTGGATTCCCTGTGGAATGGAGGTCTGCATCTTTGAGTGTTCTGACCAAGATTTGGTGTTGCTTCTTTTAAAATCTGTCTAAACTCTCCCAACTCTTTCAGTATGTATGGCTCTTAGCAGATATTCAATAAATATTTATTGGATGGATGGATATACCAGTGCTTTATGGAATGACTACATCAGCGTACCACTGAAGTTTCCCCCAAAGCTCCAAATCCCCATTTGCTCATTTGAGAGCCTCTGTGTTCCATCACCAACATTGTTCAACTTGACCAACGACAAATGCAGGACCACAACTAGGAGTTAACAGGCTTCTTCCAAAAACACTCGTCTTCACTCTCGTTTCCTTCTCCTTTAATGAAATAAATTTTGCCTTCTCCCATTTATTAAAATTCTACTTTTTTGTAATGACAGATATCCCCAGACTAAGCCTCTGACAGCTCCATTTCCAAATCTCCCAGTCAACTCATGATAAATTATTCTAATCCCACTCAGTTCTAGCTATTGAAATCTAATGGTTCTTGTCATGTTAGACTAACCCAGTTGCCATACCCAAAGAGAGATAATTAGGAAATGTGGCTTAGTTAAAAATGTTCAATAAATCTGTTACTAAGCTCCCTACCTTCTCCTTCTTTCAGCCTGACCATTTCATAATGTGGGGAATGGATCTACTATCCTCCATGTCACCCAGAGTTGTAAAATGGTAACTATTTTTCCTCTTCATTCACATCCTTTAGTCACCAAGTGATCTCCGTTTTTTATTCCAAATATCTCTTGAAATTTTCTTGTCTCCATTTCCACTTTCACTGCCTTGGTTTAGATCATCATCCTGTTCCTTTGCTCTAACTACGATAGCTTTTTATCCGGTTTGCATCTCCCTGTCTTAGCCCCTTCAGTTTATCATTTATCCTGATGCCAATTATTTTTCTAAAAGCATATCTATACACACTGCTTCCATGCTTTGTATCCTTCTGACTCAACATTACTTTCAGGTTAATATCCAGACTGTCACATGCCACCCTAAGTCCTGTTATAATCATGCCCTGACCTAATTCTTCAGTGCCATCTCTGGCCATGAGCCTCTCCCCATCACTCACAGCCACGTACTTCACACTCTGACCACTTTCAGTGAACTAAAAGAAGTGCTGCCATAGCATCATAAGCGGGGTCCAGAACATTCAACCATGTAAAATGCAGGAGCCTGTGTTGCAGGGATAATGAAATGACCTGGTGAGCCAATGCTTTGCATCTGAATTCAAGTTATTGCATTATCATGGGGTTTTATTGTACTTCAGATTCCTCCAGGGCTTTCTTACGTTTATGCCTTTGCATATATTATTCTCTCCCTATCTTGTTATTCTCTCAACTAGCTCCAAGTTGTCCTTCAAAACTCATGACAGATACCACTTCTCTAACCCCCTCCTGTCCACATTACCCCCTGCCAACAAATGGTATTAGGAGTCCAAATTTCATACTTTAATAGCATATGCAGTACACGACCTCACTGTCATAGCAAGCATTAGACCAATTGTAATTGTTCAGACACAAGCTTTCCTCTTTTCTATCTTCTTGAGCCCCTCAACACACACACATACATGTGCACTTGTGTGAGCACACGCACAGAAGGCCTGTATGCCCACTTAGGTTAAGAATTTTATTTTCCATATCTGTATTTGCTCCTAATACCCAGCCCAGAGGCAGGCACAAAGAATAAATTTGTGGTCTAAATGGATCCTAAAGATCTGGATTTCTAGTCAGCCATTTAAATAAATATTTGCTACTTTGTGCTTTCCCATCTGTTTAGGATTTCCTAAGCCAATTTGGCCTTTCATGGTTGTTGGATCTTCTTGGTAGACAACAGGAATAATTGTCTGATAGCTTGAGAGAAATGAGCTCTGTGGCTTCCCTCCCTGACAACCTTGCTGGCAGTTGGTGTATTTATAATGAAAACAAGTTTGTGGTTTGCCACCCATAAAAACATTTATTAGCAAACATGCAAAAAAGAGGTCACATGAAACTGTTCATGAAGCTCAATGCAGTCCCAGCTCTTCGTAGTTATAGGCACTCTGACAAGGACCTTGCCAGAAAGGTGCCCTGAAGACATATGCTGCTGCTGCTGCTAAGTCGCGTCAGTCGTGTCTGACTCTGTGCGACCCCATAGACGGCAGCCCACCAGGCTCCCCCGTCCCTGGGATTCTCCAGGCAAGAACACTGGAGTGGGTTGCCATTTCCTTCTCCAGTGCATGAAAGTGAAAAGTGAAAGCGAAGTCGCTCAGTCATGTCCGACTCTTCACAACCACATGGACTGTAGCCCACCAGACTCCTCCGTCCATGGGATCCTCCAGGCAAGAGTACTGGAGTGGGGTGCCATTGCCTTCTCCGGGAGACATATGCAGCACTCATTTAGCAGCAGTGGGCATTTTCCCCAGAATCTTCTGGTTGGTTTTGGGGCACAGGGCTGAATAGAAATGCCAGCCTACTGTCTGGTGGTTCTTATACCCTGTTCATGTAAATGTGGAAGTGCATTTGCACTATTTCTAGCCAAGCCACATCAACTTAGACAGCAATCATTACACTGATGAAAATGTACTTCTGATGTCCCTTATACTACCTGACACTTTCTAGGACTGACTGAAGTTAAGGCCAGAGGAGCACTGCCTTTGCAAAATGCCACCTTGGCTCAGGTCCTCCTGAAGTTTTTCATTTAGGTTTAAATATCCAAGGGCTGTATATTCCTCATTTGGGAACTTCAAAAGTTAACTAATAGCCTCTGGATTTTAGGTTTGAATTAACTTCAAAAGTTAAAGATAGATGCTAGGTTAAAATTAATGAACACACAACATACTGTATCCTGATGTTTTAAAATATAGGCTATTTATATATCCACTAACTTTTTGATCCTTTGATCAGACCCAATGGTTTTTGCCAGCCTCCTAAAAATGGTGGACTATAAGTGCACCAGCGCTGGTGCACTGCTGACAGCACTGGATTCCGACGGAAGGATAGGTTCGCTGGACAAATGCTCTCCTTTCATAGCTTAAACCTTCCCCATTCCTTACTCTCTCCCTGTTTTACTGTCACTTGTCTTGTCTTTAATCCTGGTGTCCTGATTCTTCTGCCACCATTATTATCTTTTATGTTTTATATTAATATTAAAATTACATAATGTTTTTTTTCACTTATACTTGAGGTCTGTCAGTTACACATTTCTTGATTCTCCAAGTGCCTATGTGCTTGAATTTCCTTGTGGAAGCAGAATGACGCTTTGTTAGACATTTCTGCCATTCCTCCTCCCTTCTAATTTCACCCTTCCTAGTAACTATTCCCAGCAGGCACTCTAACAAGTGCTAAACCATCTATAGAGTGAATAGCTATATAAGAGAGAAACAGAAGGGAGAAACTTATGCTTGTGGGTATAATATTAAAAGGAAGAAGACAGAATTGCTCCTTATAAAAACAAATTAGCTTAGGCCATGTTTTACTGAAGTAAATCCCATTATAAAAAATATTTATGTATGAGGAATTAAAATTCATTGTGCCCAGGACTATGGATGAGCTGTTACATACAACATCTCATTTGATTTTTAACAATATTACTCAAGGTAGATGCTGTTGCCTCCTTTTTGTCCCTGAAGAAAAAAAAGGAGGTGAAATCAAACTAGCTAAAGTCATGCAGTGATGAAATCGGAGCTAGCATTATACAAATGCTCATTATAACCTGTTGTCAAACAGATTTTGAAACCTGGATCTGGTTCACTTCACTTCAGTTAGTATTTACAACAATGAAATTCTAGCTCATTTGAAATATAGGAAGTTCATTGTAAATCAAGTGTGGATGTCACAGTATTAGCTTCTTCTATATGCACCAAACACTGTGTTGTTCATTTGTCCATTCAGTTGTATTTTTTGAGCTCCTACTCCAGCCATCCTATCTATATATGGCATGTATACACATAAAACTTCACCAGTAGGGCAACTTGACCTTCATGGAGAGTTGTAACTATCCATGCATTCCTGGGATCAAATTGGCACATTGCTCTTTATGCAGTTGGAATAATAGTTATGAAAAGTTCCTGGCCAAGCTCCCTCTTTTGAGAGTTAAAGATTTTAATTTGGACTTGGTAGTTGAAAAGCTTTAATCTTACAGTCATTTCAGATCAGCAGAAGACTGTCTTTGACCTTAGCGTTTGTAGTTCCTTCTCTAATTTTCCATTTTTTATTTTAAATAATTACAGGAAGATGACTGCAACCATTTTGTTTGAGTAGTAAGACAATAAACTATATAGTTGTGGCTCAGATTGACATTTAATAAAGTGTCGTCACATTTTATGGTGTCTGAAAGAATGCTGTCTATAAGCATAAGTTGTGATTCACATGTAAAGTTACATAGTGATGTTTTACGTACAGATTGAAAATATTATTTATGAGAAAAATAAAATGTAAAAAGAGAAACCCCATAATAGTAAACATGAAAATCATAAAGACCAAGTTATACCAAAAATATTTCCATTTTGAAATGATGGTTTAAGGGGAAAATATGCGTCACAGTTAAAACTAAGGTATTCAGCATGAAATCCCATTTACCTTAGCCACTAGATTGAATACATATTCTAAACCACTTGACATGCCACTTCTCTGCCTCAGTATACCCATCTGATCTGTGGGTTTCAACCTCCTTGTCCTCAAGAGAGCACCAAAATTGGTAAAGTTTATAGGACTTCTACTTAGCACACTCTAGCGAAATAATGAAAACCTGTATTACGCTTATGCAAAGGACAACTGAGTGTGGTTAGTTTTGTTTTTTTTTCCCTCTCTCTCTTCTTGCAAATTCTTTCTGGTTGTCCAGAGTAAAGGGACTATGATGTATAATCGCTGTTGATTCCCAAAGGCAATTAGTGTTTTCAGACCATGGGACACTCCCAGCCTCTCTCCCTGACTTCCATGAATCATTCCAGCGCTCTCTGACACTTGTGTATTGAATCTAGAGCTATAATTCCAATGTCCTATTTAGGGACAGTTCCCAGCCTCCTTTCTCTGTCAGACTTTCACTTTGCACTATTCATTGCACAGAGACCTGTTCTCTGGTAGGTGACTCTACATGTTAACCATCTGCGCCACCAGGGAAGCCCATGTTAATCACTAAAGGCAGTAATCTCTGTGGATATGTCAGATACCCAGTGTCTCGGCCACATAATCCATTAATCTGGTGTAAAAGCACACATGTCTAGAGCAATGCCTATCATAATAGGCAAGTTAGGAAGAGATTTAATTAGAGGTGGGTTCTTCTATACTTCGATCAGCTTTCAGATCACACAATGTAAATGATATGGGGAAAGAGTGTGAGATTTGGAACCACAACTTGTAGTTTAAAGTTACTATTTTGTTTACTTACAAATGTCACTGAGCTTTTAATACCCAATCTATAAAAGGGGAAATGGTGTTTAGCTTCCATAGTCATGTGAATGAGGCTCAAATGTGATGTTATTTGTAAATCTACTTTTAAAGCTAAAGAGCATTGAAACAGATAAGAGTTACAAATAGTTACATGTTGTGTGTGTGCTAAGTTGCTTCAGTCATGTCTGACTCTTTGTGGTCCTATGGACTGTAGCCTACCAGGCTCCTCTGTCCATGGGTTCTCCAGGCAAGAATAATTGAGTGGGTGGCCATTTCCTTTTCCAGAGGCTCTTCCCAAAAAGGGATCAAAACCACATTTCTTATGTCTCCTGCATTAGCAGGCGGGTTCTTTACCTCTAGTGCCACCTGAAAAAGACACCCTCTTGAGCCAACTCTTCAGGGAGATATAACTGACTATATATTCTAAGAACTACAGGACTGGTGGTTAGCAAGGGGCTTGTGTGTGGAACAAACAGACCTGGTGTTAATGTGCCAGCCTCATCTTGACTCTTCATGGGTCATTGATCCTTATTTCCCCTCAGTTCAGCCTCAAGACCTTCAGGCTGGACACAGTGAAGAGAAAGAGGGCAAACGCTTGAGCAAGGAATATTAACTTCCTTGGGCCTATATTCCTGTAAACTCTATTACACAATTATAAAGTCTTATTGCAAATTAGAAACAAAATTATTTATCTTAGTTGGTGGGAGAGCCATCCTGCGGTTGGAAGTTAGTAGAGGGTGGGGGCTTGCGGTAGTTTTACTCAATGCTGAAATTCAGACTTTATCTTGAAGATGGGAAGCCTGCTCAGAAAAGATGGCATTAAAATTTTATTTAAGCACAATACCTATCTGCATGTGGACTTGTTAAGAGGGATTCTTATCTTTATCTGAGGTCTACACAACTTGTGTAACACTCATAATGAGGACAGTTCCAGTAGTCTAGTAACAGAAATTTATTCAAGGCCTTTTTGACACTGACTTTGTGTTAGAAACTTCAAGTTCCTCTACTGATTTCGTAGAGGGACACAACTCCATTCTGAATCTCTTCTTCCTAAACGCCTGTCTGTTCCCTGTGTCAGTATCCCCTCTTGCATTCTCTTGGGCTCTCCTAAAGACATGTGTGTTGTGTGTATGTAAACACACAAATATATTTTCAAAATACTATTTAACAAATAATAATATATATACAGACATACATACACTTAAATGTATTAAGTTTTTAAATATTAAATTGAATTTAACATTAATATTAAGTTAACATTAAAATGTGTTCAGTTCAGTTCAGTCCCTCAGTCGTGTCCAACTCTTTGCGACCCCATGTCTGACTCTTTTGCGACCCCAACTCTTTGAGACTGCAGTATGCCAGGCTTCCCTGTCCATCACCAACTCCTGGAGCTTATTCAAACTCATGTCCATTGAGTCGGTGATGCCAACCAACCACCTCATCCTCTTCCTTCTCCTCCGTCCCCTTCTCCTCCCACGTTCAGTCTTTCTCAGCATCAGGGTCTTTTCCAATGAGTCAGTTCTTTGCATCAGGTGGCCAAATTATTGAAGCTTCAGCACCAGTCCTTCCAATGAATATTCAGGACTGATTTCCTTTATTAAGTTGTATTAATGTATTTAAATATATTAAATGTTGTTCAGTCAGTAAGTTGTATCTGACTTTGCAATCCCATGGACTGCAGCATGCCGGGCTTCCCTGTCCTTCACTATCCTGTCCTTCCCTGTCCCAGAGCTTGCTCAAACTCTGTCCATCGAGTCGGTGATACCATCCAACCATCTCATCCTCTGCTGCTCTTTTCTCCTCTTGCTCTCAGTCTTTCCCAGCATTAGGGTTTTCCACTGAGTCAGCTCTTCACATCAGGTGTTCAAAGTACTAGAGCTTCAGCTTCAGTATTAGTCCTTCCAATGAATATTCAGTCTTGATTTCCTTTAGGATTGACTGGTTTGATCTTACAGTCCAAGGGTAAATGCATATTTTTATTTATTTATAATTTTTTAAAATTATTATACTTTTATATATTAGCTCTCTGATGAATTATAAAGTGACAGTGTATGCCAAAACAACCCATTGTTTTAAATCCACCTTTATTTAGGGGGAAACTAAATCAAATCCTTCCCTCCTGAATTTTTGTTTGTTTTGTCAAGAAGTGAAGGGAGGGAGGCTAAAGAGAACTAATGAAGATAAATTTTAACTGGAGCTTTTGATTATAAATATGCACAACAAAAGAATTTAGACAAGATAATTGATATCTTCCTTTTCCTGGGCCGAAATTGGCGCCATAAAACCAAGCTTAGTGTAGGAAGCAAAAATTAATGATAAGCCAAACAATTCTCAACTTCAATCAACTAATTCTCATTCTTCAATTAACTAATAGGAATAGGAATATCCTAGAACTGGTCCGGAGAAGATTAAAAATAATATGATTCTGAGGGGGACGGAAAGAAAAGCTTGATTTACAACTACTCCTTTTAAGGGTTACTGGGTACTTCTACTACAGTCTATATGAAACTTCAGTTACTGCAGCAAGTAGGAAAAGGGAGTGGAATAGGGCACTTAAAGTCTGGACTTCCCAATGGAGCATTCCACTGGACATGGGAAGGAGTGGATATTCCTTAAGGCCACTGACTGGCATGTCCTTGACTCCGGCAATGTCTTTCTTTTAATCTATGAAGTGTAAATAAGTAATGTTTCTCTTTTAAATAGCCCAGGGCAGTTGTTTTTTAGATTTATAAATGCTTATTTTTAAAGCATTTTAATAGTTAGGAATATTCTTAGTCCTGTGCTGCATGAATACTCAGTCGCTCAGTCATGTCTGACTCTTTTCCCGTGGGCTGTGGCCCGCCAGGCTCCAAAATCCATGGAATTTGCCAGGCATGAATACTGGAGTGGGTTGCCAATTCCTTCTCCAGACTTAGTTCTGTGATAGATTTCCTTTTAAAGTTCAGACTCATCTAGTTATATCTCAAAGAAGAGTTTTCACTTTAGTTTTTTAAAGGAGATTTTAAAAATCACACTAGAGGTTACTAATGATAGACCTCATTTTCCCATAAGCAAGCTGGAAAAATGTTTTGGGACTAAAGATGCAAAACAAGCCTTCCAAATACATGCAAAATAGTCCACCCAAGTTACTACATGTTATAAGGAAAAAGTCTCCACCCAGCAGAGCTGTTATAAGAATAAGAAACAATATATGTCACATGAAGAAATACATATTAGGAATACAATATATGGTAGCCATCCAGTTATCCATTAAGGAATCCTGCCCCAATCAGTATTTTGATCTTAATCCTTTTGGTACATCTGACTTATTTCTTCCTGATTTTTTATATTGTACTTGATTTCCTCACCTTTTAAAAATGTTGGCAGTCTCTTGCTTGGAGTTTAATTCTATTAATGTTTTTCCTGTACATTTTATTAAGGAACACAAAATAACATCTGTGCATTGTTACCAAAAGGAGTTTTTTTTTTTTTTTTTTTTTAAGTCTGATGCTTATGAAGAAATTGGTGCAAGCCTAGTAGCTTTGAGTAAAAGTTGGAAACTCATTTTGTTGACTTGAATGACATAAAACAACAGGGACAATGATCAGGAAAAACTAATGTTGAATTGGAAGAAATTAACTATTCCTTTAAGCATAGTAAGTGGCCAGTGAAATCACATCAATCTTCAGTTCAGTTCAGTCACTCAGTCTTGTCCAACTCTTTGCAACCTCATGGACTGAAGCATACCAGGCATGCCTGTCCATCACCAACTTGCTCAAACTCATGTCCATAGATTCAGGGGTGCCATCCAATCATCTCATCCTCTGTCATCCCGTTCTCCTCCTGCCTTCAATCTTTCCCAGCATTAGGGTCTTTTCAAATGAGTCAGTTCTTCACATCAGGTAGCCAAAGTATTGGAGCTTCCGTTTCAGCATCAGTCCTTCCAATGAATGTTCAGGATTGATGTCCTTTAGGAAGAACTGGTTGGATCTCCTTGAAATCTAAGGGACTCTCAAGAGTCTTCTCCAACACCACAGTTCAAAAGCATCAATTCTTTGGTGCTCAGCTTTCTTTATAGTCCAACTCTCACAACCATATATGACTACTGGAAGCACCATAGCTTTGACTAGATGGACCTTTGTCGGCAAAATAATGTCTCTGCTTTTTAATATGCTGTCTAGGTTGGTCATAACTTTCTTCCAAGCAGCAAATGTCTTTTAATTTCATGGCTGCAGTTGCCATCTGCAGTGATTTTGGAACTCCCCAAAATAAAGTCTGTCACTGTTTCCATTATTTCCCCATCTATTTGCCATGATGCTGAAGAAGCTGAAGTTGAACAGTTCTGTGAAGACCTACAAGACCTTCTAGAGCTCACACCCAAAAAAATGTCCTTTTCATCATAGGGGACTGAAATGCAAAAGTAGGAAGTCAAGAAATACCTGGAGTAACAGACAAACTTGGCCTTGGAGTACAAAATCAAGCAGAGCAAAGGTTAACAGAGTTTTGCTAGGAGAATGCACTGCTCATAGCAAATAGCAAACATCAGTCTTGGTATTTGAAAATTGGTGATCATTATGAACTTTCAGATATCTTCCATGTTTCATTTCTATTATTTATCAATATCCTCAGGCCTGGAACTGAGGCTATTGATACTGAATAGTAAGGCTCCCTCATTTATAGTTTATATTCTCAGAGCCAGAAAGAAAGCTGTGATTTTCAACTTTTAATTCTTCAGTTTCACATACTGTCACCTTTTTCTGGAAAGAAAATCACCACTGTCTACAGAAGGATTTTCTCGTGTGTCATACAACTGCATTATGTTTCTTTCACCTTTTCCAGAAATTGAATTGGAAAGAGAGGATAGTGGGAGGAAGGCAATTTTTGTTATCTATCATCTCTGAAAGCACTTGAAGACTTTTCACATCCTTCTGTTTCTCTCTAAGTCCATAGGCTAAGACAAAGGCATCTGCTTGCCTCTGACACAAAAAGGGCTTATTTGAAGTTCACTGAATATACTTAAGAAGGGACAATGAGGAAGAAACAAAATGCACTATAATATTCACCTAGTTCATGTGCTGATTCTCATCCCAGTTTATTTTAATTATTGGATTTATGAGAAGAATTTAATTTTATTGTTGCCTCAGAAAGTCTAATCCTAGAAGGGCAGTTCCAAAATACAAAAGAAGGGATAAATTGCCTGGAAGTTACTGATTCAGTTGGATATAATTCTCAGGTATTAAAGCCCCAAAATAAAGATGGGGGTGACCAGGGTTCATTTTGCTAACATGATGAACTCTATGCTTTTTTCATAACTCTCATTAGTCTCCCTAGTGAGAGGGACATTAGGATAGAGACAGTTACAGGTCTCTTGCCCACCAATAACATTTCCATGTTATGTAAATACAAGGAATTTGCTGGTCATTTGCAGATTGATTAAGTGAATGAGTAACAATGTTGTATTGCTGATATAGAAATGCAAATTGGAACAATATTACCGAAGAATGGATAGCAAAAAAGAAACTTATCCTCTAGGGCTGCACAAGCTTAAGAAGGGATTTAAAGACAAAATTTCCCACAGTTTAAAAGAGTAACAGGAATTCCATGACAGCATCCATGTGGTAAAATCTCTTAGGTCAGTTTTGCCTCAGACAGTCCAGGCTAAACACTGCTTCATGATCTTGCACTACTCTGGTCTGCATGATGGTGGAGACCACCGACCTGAGTGGTAGTGAAAGCTAGAAGAGTCTGGGGAATTGAAATGGCCTTGCTTAACTTGGTTATCATTTTAAAAAATCTGAGGAGATTGCAGAATGAAACTGACTCACTAGTAAAGTTGTATCATTTACCAGTAATTGTGAGAATATCTTTAAAGAGGTGCCAGCTGGCTAATGGCTAACTTGCTTCTAAAATGTGAGGAGAGAGATCCTGGGAATTCACATTAGGTGTGAGCACATTTTTCTTTTAGCAAGAAAAAGAAATGACTTCCCAAGCAGCTCACTTGGTATAGTTTTAATAAATTAAGTTATGTCTTTCTAAACTGCTGCAATTCCTTGAAAGAATTAACTGAATATTTGCAGTTGGGAAAGCCAGTGGTTGGCAGTCTGTTGTGATCTTTCCACAGGGCTCAGAATGTAGGGTTCTTTAAATAAGTTGCAGTATAACTTAATAGTGAGGCGCCCTGGTGGCTCAGATGGTAAAGAATAGCCCACAGAGTAGGAGACTCAGATTTGATCCCTGGGTGGGGAAGATCCCCTGGAGTAGGGCGTAGCAGTCCACTCCAGTATTCTTGCCTGGAGAAGCCCATGGACAGAAAAGACTGGCAGAACCCAGTCCTTCGGGTCGCAGAGAGTCAGACACAACTGAGTTACTAACACTGTCACTTTTCACTTTCATAACTTAATGGTAGATAAAAGGTTTGATCCCAGGAGAGTTCCAAAAGCCAGATAAGGTAAGCAAAAATGTAGAGAGCATGGCAATAAGTTTAAAGAGTGAGATGAATTTTAGAAACCTAGAAACAATTTTAAAACACATTTATTAATAATTCAGAAGCAATGCAAATAAATGGTACATATTTGCCAAACATGTTTGGAGGATTATGAGAAACTCTTGAAGGACTTAATTAAGCTTGGTAATGGAGTAAACACAATAGCAGATGATGCTCAATGAAGAGAAGATGGAGGTAATATATAATGAACAGTTTAGAGTCATGCATTTAATGAGTTATGAATTAGCCATGCCTCTCAGGAAGAGAGATTTCCAACTAGTATCATAATACACAGGGCACTGACAGTAAGCAAAAAACCTAGGTCAGTGAGTTACAACATTCACAAAAAGTGGATGTAAGTTATCAATTCAAAGAGCATTGCTTTAAACTATTTTTAAACTGGTTTGTGGGTAAAATTGCATTACAATGAGTTTTCTCTGATACTTCAGTAACTAAAACCTCCTCCTTATTGTTGTTGTTTAGTTGCTAAGTTGTGTTTGACTCTTTTGCAAGTCGTGTCTGACTCTTTTGCAATTCCATGGACTATAGGCCACCAGGCTCCTCTGTTCATGGGATTTCCCAGGCAAGAATAGTGGAGTGGGTTGCCATTTCCTTTTCCAGGGTGTGTGCCTGACCTGGAGACTGAACCTACATCTCCTGCTCGGTAGGTGGGCTCTATCACTGTGCCACCTGGGAAAACCCCCTAGTTCAACCCTAACATGGTGCTGGCGGTGTTTTAGTCTCTAAGTCGTATCTGAATCTAATGTAATTCCAGCATATTATCATTAAAATAAAGGTGTGAAGTATTTTAAACCCATTGGAAAGAAAAAAAACGACATACTCACATATCCACTACCTAAATTTATCAAACCCTAGCATTTTTATGTCATATTTTTCAGAATTTTTTGGTTGTTGTTTAAAAGAGATCAAACCCTAAGGTACCATTGAGGCCCTACGTAAACCTCCAGCATCATTTTCTCTCCCTTCCTTTCTGTCTCCCTCCTTCCGTTCCTAAATGAAACCATTGTTGTTAACCCAGTGTGTAACATTCCCATGCTTATATTATATTTTCTGCTAGTATTTTTTTTTCATTTATTTTTATTAGTTGGAGGCTAATTACTTTACAATATTGAAGTGGGTTTTGTCATACATTGACATGAATCAGCCATGGATTTACATGTATTCCCCATCCCGATCTCCCCTCCCACCTCCCTCTCCACCCAATTCCTCTGGGTCTTCCCAGTGCACCAGGCCCAAGCATTTGTCTCATGCATCCAACCTGGGCTGGTGATCTGTTTCACCCTAGATAATATACATGTTTCGATGCTGTTCTCTCGAAACATCCCACCCTCGTCTTCTCCCACAGAGTCTAAAAGTCTGTTCTGTACACGTGTCTCGTTTTCTGTTTTGCATATAGGGTTATCATTACCATCTTTCTAAATTCCATATATATGTGTTAGTATACTGTAATGTTCTTTATCTTTCTGGTTTACTTCACTCTGTATAATGGGCTCCAGTTTCATCCATCTCATTAGAACTGATTCAAATGAATTCTTTTTAATGGCTGGGTAATATTCCATGGTGTATATGTACCACAGCTTCCTTATCCATTCATCTGCTGATTGGTCTAGGTTGCTTCCATGTCCTGGCTATTATAAACAGTGCTGTGATGAACACTGGGGTGCACGTGTCTCTTTCAGATCTGGTTTCCTCAGTGTATATGCCCAGGAGTGGTATTGCTGGGTCATATGGCAGTTCTATTTCCAGTTTTTTAAGAGATCTCCACATTGTTCTCCATAGCGGCTGTACTAGTTTGTATTCCCACCAACAGTGTAAGAGGGTTCCCTTTTCTCCACACCCTCTCCAGCATTTATTGCTTGTAGACTTTTGGATAGCAGCCATCCTGACTTGCGTGTAATGGTACCTCATTGTGATTTTGATTTGCATTTCTCTGATAATGAGTGCTGTTGAGCATCTTTTCATGTGTTTGTTAGCCATCTGTATGTCTTCTTTGGAGAAATGTCTGTTTAGTTCTTTGGCCCATTTTTTGATTGGGTCATTTATTTTTCTGGAATTGAGCTGCAGGAGTTGCTTGTATATTTTTGAGATTAATCCTTTGTCTGTTTCTTCGTTTGCTATTATTTTCTCCCAATCTGAGGGCTGTCTTTTCACCTTACTTATAGTTTCCTTTGTTGTGCAAAAGCTTTTAAGTTTCATTAGGTCCCATTTGTTTATTTTTGCTTTTATTTCCAATATTCTGGGAGGTGGGTCATAGAGGATCCTTCTGTGATTTATGTCAGAGAGTGTTTTGCCTATGTTCTCCTCTAGGAGTTTTATAGTTTCTGGTCTTAACATTTAGACCTTTAATCCATTTTGAGTTTATTTTTGTGTATCGTGTTAGAAAGTGTTCTAGTTTCATTCTTTTACAAGTGATTGACCAGTTTTCCTAGCACCACTTGTTAAAGAGGTTGTCTTTTTTCCATTGTATATCCTTGCCTCCTTTGTTGAAGATAAGGTGTCCATAGGTTCGTGGGTTTATCTCTGGGCTTTCTATTCTGTTCCATTGATCTATATTTCTGACTTTGTGCCAGTACCATACTGTCTTGATGACTGTGGCTTTGTAGTAAAGTCTGAAGTCAGGCAGGTTGATTCCTCCAGTCCCATTCTTCTTTCTCAAGATTACTTTGGTTATTCGAGGTTTTTTGTATTTCCATACAAATTGTGAAATTATTTGTTCTAGTTCTGTGAAAAATACCATTGGTAGCTTAATTATTTTCTACTATGTATTTTTATACCTGACTACATTATATTATTTTCCTGCTTTTAAGAAAAAAAAAAAAAGCTTTCATGATTTCTGGACTTCATTTAATTTTGTTGTTGTTGGAAAAGCTGAGTTTATTACTCCTTGGAACTAGGGAGAGTGCACGCCATGAGGAATTGTGGTTATGTCTCAGTGAGAGAGTGTTAAAGAGAACTTATTGTAGGATTTAGACTTTGGGTGATAATTGAGGCAGGTCCTAGGAAGCAGGGCTTTGTTCTGAATTGGACATTATCAGGAATCAGGGACAATTCTATAATTCTTTGCAGAAAACTGTTTCTGCTAATTTCCTTCCTGGCTTATTAAGTGGCTTCTTTTACTTCTTCTTCTGCTATGAATAGTGCTCCCTGAACCTTTATCTTATATGTCTCCTGGCATAAGTATAAGTGTTTTTCCCAGTTTTACTGATATAATTGATATATAATATTATATTAGTTTCAGTTTTATAGCATAATGGCACAATATATGTTTATATTGCTAAATGATCACCACAGGGAGTTAACATCCCTTGTCTCACATGGTTACAAATTGTTTTTCTTGTGATAAGGACTTTTAAGATCTACTTAGCTAGAAACTTTCAGTTACAGTAAAATATTAACTATAGTCACCATGCTATATTTTATATCCCCAGGACTTGTTTATCTTATAACTGGAAGTTTATGCCTTTTGATCACTGAGTTTTAAAATTTACATAAATGGAACCCCATTCGAGCATCCTTTAGCATCATACTATTGAAGCTGGACATTATGTTTTGCCTCAGTATTGCATTTTACATGTTTATTTCTGTTGATTTATGCAACTTTAGTGTATTCAGTTTGACCATGTACTCCATGCATAGATATATCACAATCTATTTATCCTTGGTCTTTGATGATATCAGTTCTTCATTTTATTTATTTATGATGGTATTGTGATGCATATTCTTTTATGTCTCTGTGCGCATGTGCACATGTGGTCTAGCATATATATGTAGAGCTATGCATATCTTCAATAACGTTGACTGTGTCAAGATGCTTTTCACAGTGTGTGTGTGTGTATTAGTCACTCAGTCGTGTCTGACTCTTTGCGACCCCACAAACTGTAGCCCATGAGGCTTCTCTGTCCATGGAATTCTCCAGGCAAGATTACTGGAGTGGATTGCCATTCCCTTCTCCAGGGGAGCTTCCTGACCCAGGAATTGAACCCTGGTCTCCTGCATTGCTACACTTCCACAGTGTAGCTTTACAAACAAACTTCTTCCCTACCATGGGATGAGAGCTCTTGCTACTATGTATCCTCTCCAGCACTTGGTGTGGTCAGACTTTTTAAACTTTGGCCTATCTGATAGGTGTAAAATGGCATTTCATGATTTCAATTCTACTTTTCTGAGGTACACTCTTTTCAGAAAAAAAGAACTTTTTTTCTTAGAAAAAATGGGAAATACTAATTGCTATGTTAATATTTTTGACTCTACAACTTAGGAAAATGCCACTGGGGGATTTTTCTCTTTTCTCTCCTAATGAGACAGTGGCTTTGATGAAAAGTTGTTCTACAGAGAGGGAGGGAGAAGGTCATTAATATGTTGTGGGTTACAAAGCAAGCTACAGGTCATTTAAGTTGTCTCTTTGTGATTGGCAGAAGTCTTAGTAAGAGAATCTTTGGTTTAGGAGAAAGTCAAGTTTGACAAGAAGATGAGACTGCTACTTGTCAGCAGCGCTGCTTGAAAGAAAAGGTTGTGACATACATTTTCCACTGGCAGGTTGTCACAAGAATCATTTGTAAATCAATGTAATATGAATACCAAAGATATGAATATTACACAAGCTGTTGAGGAATGATCAGATTTGGAACCCTGTGAGCAGATCCTGTTCTTCCCAAGACCATCTTAGAAACAAAGAAGTTACTAAGTTCTGCCTTTATAAGACCTAATTCTTTTCTATACAATGCTCCTAGCAATGCATTGCTCTGACTTTTGTTCTTATACTGTAATGCATGAAGCTCTCTGTAATCATAACTGAATCAGACTTCTGAATGGAAAAAAAAAAAAAAACCAGTTATTAGTAGCATACTTCTATAGGGATGACAACTGAAGTTCTTTTCTCCATGTCATAACTCTTAATGGGTTATTGAGATCACATTTTAATTTTCAAACATAATTTTCATCTTAAGTGCTTAATACTTCCACATGGCTAATCACGTTTTATAGGAGATTCTTCTACTTGTAATAGTTATGATGGATAGGTATCCAGATTTATTCTTCCTGCATAAGTGAGGAAATGACTCATGGTAGAGGTCATGGTTACATAGTAAATCACTTGCAAAGCTAGGATTAAAAAGGATAATTTTAAACTCTTGTTCCTGTCTTGTACTTCACTCACAAGAGTAATTCCTAAAAAGTAATTCCTAAAAGTTCCTCCAACTAATAAAAATAAATGAAAAAAAAAAAGTAATTCCTAAAAGTTAACTCAGAACTTAACCCAGTTATCAGATAAGCAAAGATTTGGGGGAGAGTTTACAGGGGACGTGTTTCTATCTAACACCAAACAGCTTTATGCTCTTTTTATTACCTTAATCAGTATTTTGTATACCAGTACTATGATGATGGTGCCCCAACTTGGAAATGACCCCTGTTACTAAGTGGTAAGGAGAGCTCAGCTCCTCAGTTTCTCCCTAGTCTTTGCTGCTTAGGGGCAAACACTCTCAGGGTTTGTCAGTCACTCACCATTAAGGATGGGTTACTGGATGGTTAGTCACTTTCAAAGATGCTCCTGTGCTGGGTGGGAGCAAATGCCCTAGAACCTACTGAAGTCTAGCTCTTGATGCCTGAGAGTTAGTATTTCTCTCAATATAGGGAAAGCTGCACCTCTCCCAAAGCATTTATTTATTTTTATTAATACTGTGAATTGGCTAAATGATCATTTCTTTCAGTTCCTTAGGACATTCAGACTCAAATTTGTGGTCCACCTCTAATAATGTACAGACCTTTGGCACCTATTATGTGCTGATTCTGTTTTTTCTTAATCTTTGTTTGTTCTCATTCAGATTTCCTCATTACCTTATTTTTTTTCCATTATAGAGTGTGTACTTTTAAAAGCCTCCCTAAATCCTTCTGGAATGAAATTCCCTTCTCCAAACAGTGGCTTAGGTTTTGCTGAAGGACTCCCATGTTTCTAATGCACAGGTGTAATGGACTCCCACAAATAAACACTAGGGCGTTTGCTGAATTACTCTATCTAAGCTAACTTGGTGAAGGGAATTTTAGTACGGTGAGACTCAAAGCCAGTGCATTTCATTATATAAAAATAACACTCCTGGAAGTGGCAGGTGGGGGCTAGGGGGAAATCTTTCTAGTTCCAGGTCCCTTTTCAGTTGGGAGTTCGTGAGAAAATGGGTTAAGGCGCTGTTTCCCCATGGAACATTCGTTTGCAGGATAGGAGCCAGTGCTACCTTAAGAAACAAGAAAAAGAAAGGAAATAAATTCTTTTTCCTAAACTCATTTGGCCAGAGTTGATGGAAATCCTGATGCTCTCCTTCTTGCTACTCCCCCAATCCCAAACATCACATGGAGAGAGAAATCAGTCCCTCAGTTCATTCTTAAAGTGCAGGCTTTGTGGGTTAACTACTTGGGTACCTGGCTTTTATGCAGTGTAGTTAACAATTAGCACAGTCAGAACTCCTTCACAAGTCAGAACAGATGTGGTGGCACTGGAAGAAATATCACTCTTCTGGAGTACCCCCTCTTTTTGCTAAATGTTAGCTGATATTTCTGGATCTTTGTGGGAGGGGAGCTTGTATTAGGGAAGAGGCTGCAACTGATGTGGCTCAGCACCGTGGCTCTCAGCCTACCTCTCTATCAGGTCTTTTTGATATGACCAATCCACACAGTCATACCAATGTATACCCAGCTTCATATCAGCCCTGCCCCAGAGGCCAGAATGCTCTCTCCTGATCAACCATATCCAGAGAGAATTAAGAAATTAAGCTTATTAGGAAGAATGTCCTGCAATGAAATGAGGAGTTAGGATTAATTTATTTTTTCTTTTAACTTTAACTTAGAAGCAAATAAAACTGTTGCCAAGATTCTGTTTGTGAATGGCCAAGTCAGGGAGATTTTAAAAACGCAATTGTGAGTCTCTCTGCCTAAAAGACGAGTTTCAGAAAGGCAAAATACTGGTTATGGTTAGGCCATCTAACAGGACAAACAGACCCCACTCACCCAAGATGAATTGTAGAATTCAACATTCTTTGCCAAGTGGGAATATTTTTTAGTAGTATTATGGATATTCTTACTTTTAAATTTCTCCAGAGTCAGTCCATGTGGGAGTTTATTATCTAGCATATATGTGTTCTTGTTGTGTGTCCTAGCCTTGAATCAAATCATTGTTTATGATTTGAATAGATCAGACCATGCCCTTTGGAAGCCATCACCCAGAAGGGTCCCCTTAATATTCAGAAAGGAGGGCTGTTCATTCTGTTCCAGAAACTTAGTAATGTGGGTTATGGAGCCCTTTTGACTGACCATCAACTCAAGTGTGTACCTTGAGGACTGAAGAGATAACATCCAAAGAGATTGCAATATCCCTAGTCCAAATTACCTCACCCTGTTATCTTTCAAAATAATAATAATAATAAGCCAAAGATATAAAGCAGGCAGAAATCATTCCCCACTTCCTCTCATGCCTGCAATGGCATAGCCAGAGTCCAGAATTTTCTCTACAGGGACATTTTTTGCATCTTTCAAAATCCATTGACTGTGGTCCCTAGAAGCAGCTCCAGGGAGTGTGGGAGATGTGGGAAGGATCCCAGCATGCAGAATGCCATCTCAGTCACCCAAAGTCTGTTCTTGTTCTCAATAACTCTAGCCAGTTTGTTGCTGTTCAGTTGCCAAGTCATGTCTGACTCTTTGCGACTCCATGGATTACAGCACACCAGGCCTCCCTGTCCCTCATCATCTCCTGGAGTTTGCCCAAGTTCATGTCCATTAAATTGGTGATTCAGTTCAACTGATTGGCCATCCAACCACCTCATCCTCTGCCACCCTCTTCTCCTTCTGCCTTCAATCTTTCCCAGCATCAGGGTCTTTTCCAACGAGTTGGCTATTCGCATCAGGTGGCCAAAGTGTTGGAGCTCTAGCAATTAGACATATACAGACGCCAGCCTTTTGTGTATAGGACCTCCTTACCCACCGCTTTAAGGATTAGGCATTGTACCTCAGCCCTCACTGCCAGGAACAGTCTACATTTGCCAATGGATTTGAACTTGGGAAAGCACTTGTGAAGCAAGACTTGTCTGGGGAGAGTTAGGAAGGATGTGTCATGGCACCACACCCACTGAGCATGTAGTAATTGAAGCACTACACCAGTTGATACAGGTTCACATTATGAATTACTAGGGGGAGAAACATGTCATGCAATCCTCTTATCCACCCATTGGTTCCCAGCACAGAGATGAGAGACCAGGCAGAACAGCAGAGCCCTAGCTGCTGTGTGTGAATTAGACAAATGTTGCAACAACAGTGAGCATCGGTAACTCATGATTCTGTGTGGCCTTTCCTTCCTTAGTGTTCATAGGACTGTACACAGGCTTTATCTAATTAATCTTCCTTGTGCCCCATGAGGTGGCAAGGCCCATTATCCTCAATTTGGTAGATGTGAAAATAGAGATATAGAGAGATTAATTTGCCCCGGGAATTCAGTGAATCAACAGCAAAACCAGAGGTGGTACCTGTTCTTCAAAGTTTCAGTCTGTTCATTCCAAGATGTACCGAAACTTAACTGAACAAAATATTTTTTCATTATTGTCCTATGTCATATAGTTCTAGATCCATCCCTGGCCTCTTGTTTTTCATGTGACCTTGAGTGAAATTGTTTGGTCTCTCTGCAGTTATCTGCGAAATGTGGGTGTACGCTTGCCTTACCTATCCTATAGAACTGTCACGGGGTTCACATGAAATGATAGCTGTTTAATTCTGTCAAAATGTGAATCTTTTTTTTTAAACCAATATTTTACTATATATTTTCAATTATATTTTATACATAGTATTTCTGACATTTCAGGAAAACAAGTGACTTCTATATGCACTTTATTTACTAAAACCATGATGAGCTTTGAAATTGGACACTAATTTGTTTTCTTTCTAACACACACACACACACACACACACAAATAACCCAGAGTTACATTTTAAAATGTTTAAATGAAAGAAAATGTAATAGAAGAATGAACCTTACTTAGCACCTCCTCAGTGCCAGCCACACAGTGTCTGTTCAGTAAACTTTTATTTAACAGATGATGGATGAATTCACTTTGTGGATAGTAACCTGAGTAGTTGGTGTTAGAGATGTCAATGTGTACTAGCTAGATTTTTGTAGAAACCAAGAACTAAAGGGCCTGTAACAATAAATGTTATTGATTTCATTAATCATTATCAATCTACTTTTATAAGACACATGAATATAATGCAATATTACCCTTTGTACTTATCCACTGAGCTTACTGTTAATATATCCATTGTTATCCTCTGAACTTACTATAATTGGGTGATAAAATTTGAAACTTTTTCTTACAAATAATAAGGATGTATATTATGCTAAAATTCTAAATCATTCTGTCTTACTGTGACCCTCAGGGGTTCATCTACTCATTGATTCATTTATTAATATAATTAATAATTGCTTAAAATGTGCCGAGCATTGTGCTAAGAAATATGTTAGAAATTTCCTTTCTTTCACATGGCTTATTCTTTAGTCTTTCAAAAGGATAATTTTATTGAGCTGATGCCTCTGAAGATTCTCAGTCCTATCAGTATTTAACCCCAAGGTAAGGCCTCTATGGCTTCCCCGGTGGCTCAGTGGTAAGACCTGCCTGCAGTGCAGGAGAAATGCAGCAGACGTGGGTTCAATCCTTGGGTCAGGAAGATCCCCTGGAGGAGATGGCGATCCACCCCAGTATTCTTGCCTGGGGAAGCCCACGGAGAGAGGAGGTTGGTGGGCCAGAGTCCATAGGGTCAGAAAGAGTCGGACACAATTGAAGTGACTTAGCACGCATGCATGCAAGGTCTCTTTGGGCCGTGAAGGTTAAAAAAAAAAGCAGTTTTTCAGGAGTGAAGTCAGAAAGATCTGCTGTATTTGATTTTACCTTGTGATGGGCAGGGGAACAGGATCAGGACAAGCTGATCCTCTAAGTGGAAAGTGCATGTGGGGGAGAACAAGGACAGCCCTGTAGTGTCTGACAATTTGAAATGTCAGGTTTTTTGTCGTTCATAACTTTCAGTATGTCTTTTACAATGTAACTGAGAAGAAAATTTGCTCAAAAACTAGAAGAAGAAAAAGACTTACCTAAATAAATTATTACATATTTACTTCTGAGATTCATTTTCTTTCCCATATTTGTTTAATTCATAT
Organism: Muntiacus reevesi; assembly: GCF_963930625.1. NCBI lineage: Eukaryota > Metazoa > Chordata > Mammalia > Artiodactyla > Cervidae > Muntiacus > Muntiacus reevesi. Next base: position 133,286,774 of record NC_089251.1, read on the forward strand.
CAGGTTATTTGATCATTTGTAGGTAATGTTTCTAGAAAAGTTTGTCCCATTTTGTGTGCTTGTCATGGTGACAGACTGTTGCTGTGGTATTTTACAAGGCGACTTATCATTTGCCTGCTTAGAAGGACTGATAGTTTTTCCTCAAATGTGACCCTGTATCCAAAAAGTTAAGAAAAACATAACCCCTCAAATGAATAACTCCATATTTTTAAAAGTCAGTATTTTATTCCAAAATTTATCATTCACCTCTTCACTAGGGTAAAGAACAAATTCCTTTCACCTGAAAACACAAAAAATCACCTAGGTTGGGTTCTGACCTGCTTTGAGAAAACACAAAGAAACACAGTGGAAGTTCTCCAATTGTACCATTATTATAATATTTACAAATGTCACCAAGGCAGCCTACAGAATGCTTTCTGAGCCTAATGATGTCAAATGGAAGTAGCTTCATTACCAAAAAGGCTGTGACATTTCTCTCTCTAAAAATACAATAAGTAGAAAATAGTGCTTCTATAGATAGTGTCAGTAAGCAACAAGCTCCTAAATTTATTATGGAAGTAGGCAAAAATCCTTCTGTAGTGGTGAAAAAGAAAAAAGAATAAGAGAGGATGTTGGGGAAAATGCATTTGTGGCTATATCAGTGAGTAAAGAAATAGAGGGGTAGGTGAGAGAAAGGGCAGTAGCAGGAGGAGGAGAGAAAAGAAGAAATGGAAACAAGAAGGTGGTTGTGGAAAGGAAAGACAAAAGACTGAGAAATAGAGAAAAGGGAATAGTAAGCAGATTAGTTGAGATAAGGGAAGAGGAAAAGAAGGAGAGAGGATGAGTGCAAGCAAGAAATGAACGAGGGACTTCCTTGGTGGTCCAGTGATTAAGAATCTACCTTCCAATTCAGGGGATGCAAGTTTGATCCCATTCAAAAAACTAAGATCATGGCATCTGGTCCCATGGCAAATAGGTGGGGAAAAAATGGAAACAGTGACAGAGTTTATTTTCTTGTGCACCAAAATCACTGCCGATGGTGACTGCAGCCATGAAATTAAAAGACGCTTGCTCCTTGGAAGAAAAGCTATGACAAACCTAGACAGTGTATTCAAAAGCAGAGACATTGCTTTGCCAACAAATGTCTGCATAGTCAAAACTGTGGGGTTTCCAGTGTCATGTATGGATGTGAGAGTTGGACACATCTGAAGGCTGAGCACTGAAGAATTGACGCTTTTGAACTGTTGTGCTAGAGAAGACTCGAGAGTCCCTTGGACTGCAAGATCAAACCAGTCAACCCTAAAGGAAATCAACCCTGAATAGTCATTGGAAGGACTGATGCTGAAGCTGAAGTTCCAATACTTTGGCCATCTGATGCGAGGAGCCGACTCATTTGAAAAGACCCTGATGCTGGGAAAGCTTGAGGACACAAGGAGAAGGAGGTGACAGAAGATGAGATGGTTGGATGGCATCATTGACTCAATGGACGTGAGTTTGATGAAACTCTGGAAGATAATGAAGGACAAGGAATTCTGGCATGCTGCATGTCATGGGTCCCAAAGAGTCAGACACGACTGGGTGACTGAACAACAGGGAACTAGTATCCCACATGCTGCGGAAAGCTAAGGCCACGCATGACAAATAGAGAGTCTCTAATGAAGAGCTGCTGTAGCCAAATAAATAAAATAAATAAATAATTTTTTTTAAAAAAAGAATGAGGCAGGAGAGGGAGAAGGGCATGTGTGAGAGGTTATCCTCCTGGGGGTTCAGCAAACTACAGCCTATGGACCAAATCCAGTCCATTGCCTTTTCTTGTAAATTAAGCTTTATTGGAATACAAACTGGCCCATCGATGTGTATATTGTCTATGGCTGCTTTCATGCTACAATGGCAGGGCTGAGTATTTGTGATGGAACCAGTATGGCCCACAGTTTAAAATATTTACTGTCTAACTCTAATGGAAAAGTTTGCAATCTAATGTTCAGTTCAGTTCAGTCACTCAGTCGTGTCTGACTCTTTGTGACCCCATGGACTGCAGCAGGTCAGGCCTCTCTGTCCATCACCAGCTCCCGGAGCTTGCTCAAACTCATGTCCATCAAGTCAGTGATGCCATCTAACCATCTCATCCTCTGTCATACTGTTCTCCTCCTGCCTTCAATCTTTCCCAGCATCAGGATCTTTTCAAATGAATCAGCTCTTAGCATCAGGTAGCCAAATTACTGGAGCTTCAGCTTCAGTATCAGTCCTTACAATGAATATTCAGGATTGATTTCCTTTAGGAAGAACTGGTTGGATCTCCTTGAAATCTAAGGGACTCTGAAGAGTCTTCTCCAACACCACAGTTCAAAAGCATCAGTTCTTCGGCACTCAGCTTTCTTTGTAATCCAACTCTCACATCCATACATGACTACTGGAAAAACCATAGCTTTGACTAGATGGACCTTTGTCGGCTAAGTAATGTCTCTGCTTTTTAATATGCTGTCTAGGTTGGTCATAACTTTTCTTCCAAGGAGCAAGTGTCTTTTGATTTCATGGCTGCAGTCACCATCTGTAGTGATTTTGGAGCCCAGGAAAATAAAGCTTGTCAATAATCTAATCTTATTGTTCTTAAACTTTAGTGTGCATCAGAATTGCCTGAAGGGCTTGTTAAAATAAAGATTGCTGAACCCCATCCACAAAGGTTTTGTTTAAGTACATCTGAGGTGGGATCTCAAATTTTCATTTCTAATAAGTTTCCAGGTGATGCTGGTTCTGTTGGGCCAGGACTTGCACTTTGACAACTACTGCTTTTATTTTTGCATAATGTCACACACCAATATTGTCCTGAATAAGAACATTTGTGCAACAAGGGAAAGGAAAACCAAACTTGACCCTCTTTCTAGATAAACATAGATGGATAGATGGATATCATAATTCTTTACAAAGTATCTTTTTAAAAATTCTTAAACTGGATCTTTTTATAATGCCTGTTTCATTCTTAAAACAATGACAACTAAATTTGATTTAGTTAAAAGCTTAGTTAACTGGTAGTTTACTACTAAAAATATTTGGTTTGCATCCATTCCCTGTAATAACATTTCATGGCTACATGGGATACAATAGGTGCTTAATAAATCAGTGTTATTATTGTTGCCACAGACTCTCTTATTTTAATGAGTATATGGTTCTTGTTAAAAGGTGATGGTAAAATAAATAATTCCGGCAGTTCATGTTCCTCACAACACTGTGTTAGCTTAACTTGTACACTCATCAGCCAGTTCCTCTTGTCCTCGAACCCCTTGTAACAGGTTAAATATCAATTATCAAAAAACTGTGAAATGTGGACTGTCTATACTTTTTGAACACAATGGGATCTTGTTTCTGAAGAGATTCCTTAATGAATTTTCCTATAAAATAGGCATATCTATTATTAATCACATCAAGGAATATGATAGGTTTAAATTCTCTCAAATTTTTCTTTAATAATTTACAAATTGTAATTAGTGCCAGAATGAGTAACACTGGATGTAACGTTCCACCTCTTCCTAGATCTTCTTCCCCTGACATCTTTTCCTCTCTTTTCCTCTATTCCTCTGTTCCTACGGCTGAACTGCCATTGTTCTCAGCTCTAGGTCAGTCACACCATCTGCCTGATGAGTGCTTTAGGGGAGAGGGATCGTCTGCAGCCCTTCTATCTGCCTTCCATTCTGACGACCCCCTGCACGTGCTTGAGATGGACTAGGGATAACACCATAGCCCGAATGAGCGGTTCCAGGTGGGATCTGTGTAACAGGGCGACTTAAAATTCATGGTGAATTCCCACTGCAGAACTGTAGAGGTCTTGTATGGCAGAATGTTGTGACAGAGTGACATGAACTGCTAACAGGCAGTTTGCTGTTCTTGAGTTTATTCAGGGAATTGTGCTACAATGAAAACATGGAAGGTTCACTCCAGTTATCACTTGTTTAATATTAGGGAAGACACTGGTCTTTCTGGTGTCAGAAAAAGAAGCTTCTGAGAAGGTAGTAATGAGTAGTCTGGTGGATTTCTATCCAATTTCATTTGAATTTTCAAAACTTTAATCCATACTGGTGTTATTGTGTTAGTTTCTCCTGTGGCTGCTGTAACAAATTACCACAAACTTTGTGACTGAGAAAAAGCACTAACTTATTACGTTACCGTTCTGGAGTTCAGAAGTCCAAGATTTATGTAGTCTTTGTGAGTTAAAGGTGTTGGCAGGGCTGCATTCTTTCTGGAGGCTCTAGGAGGAGCTGTTTTCTGGCTTCTAGAGGTTGCCCACTTTCCTTGGCTTTTGGCTCTTTCCTCCATGTTCACAATCTACAGTATTGCATCTTTCAGTCTCTCCATTTTGTTTCCTCCTTTCTTATTTTCTGGCCAATTTTCCTACTACCTCTTCCTTTTTATTTTCAAATTTTTTTTAATATATCTGTATTTAAGTTATTTAAATTTCTGCTTATTATTATTTCTATTAATAATGCATGCTTAGCCTGATTGCTCTTACTATTTTTTCTTTTTTTAAAAAAAATTCTTCTTTATGTTTATAATGAAGACATCTGTATTGCCACTCACTTTAATAGTTTCATGAGAAACTTAAGGTTTCACTTTTCAGTCTTTGGTCAGAATTATCATCATGGTTTCTAAAGCTTTTTTGAAAATTCATTGTATCTGTATTCCCCAAAGGGAGGAAGCCAGTGTTTTAGTACCAAACCTAATTTTGTGAAAAGATTTGTAATTCACAGCTTGCATATTGTCTTACTCATGTATGCCATTATCATATTTTATAAAGCAAATGTTAAAGGTTATAAAACCTGTTAGCTGCTGTAATAATTGTGTCTTTAATATTAGGGGAAATCTGCATATTCATTCATATCATTGTTATTCATTTTTAAATAGGAAGAAAATATTGTGTGTATAGGATAATTTTAAATTTTGAGGATATCAAAAATATTTCCTGTATCTGGAAGATTGGCTGCATTTATAATGCCTTTGATTACAGAAGAAGATATGTATATTGTAGGAAAAAATCGTTAATATATAGTCAAATGGAAGTAAACAAGGTCATGTGAAATAGACCACTAAGGGAAAAAAAAATTCCTCCAGTTCAAAAGAAATGATACAAATGAACTTATTTTCAAAATAAAAACAAATTCACAGACTTAGAGAATGAACTTATTTTTTATTTTTATTATTAAAGCTTATTTATTATTTATTTGACCTTGCCACCCAGCATGTGGGAATCTTAGTCTCCTGACCAAGGATCAAACCCATTCCCCAGAGTCTTAACCCCATGCAGAGAGTCTTAACCGCTGGACTGCCAGGGAAGTCCTGCTCCAGATTTTTTAATATACTATATATATTTATATATTTTTGAAAAAATTATGGCTATTCTGGTCATACTGTTTTCTGATCTACTCTTTTAAGTTAGCATTGTATTATAATATCTATATTATTTGACATTTTTATTGGTTGCATTGTATTTTATTGTATGAATACTATAATATGGATTTTTTGTTAACACTCTGGCAAACATTCTTGCAGCTAGTTCTTTAGAATAAATCCCAGGAAGAGAAATTTGTGGGGCAACAAGCATTTTAAAGTCTTTGAATACATAGGGGACCCAAGCAGTCATAATCCAGAAGATAATTTCACAAAATAGTTACTGCCCTTCTTTCCCTTCCCAAGGAAACATCATAGTGATTTAACTATTGTTTACTTTTTTTTTTGACTTTCAGGTTATCTCGCACCTCGAAACCTTCCTAGTACTGGATTCTTCCCGTTCCTGCAAACCCTACTCTGTGACACAGACTCTAAATGCAAAGACACACCCTATGGGCCACAAGACCTGCTTCGTAGGAAAGGAATTAACAGTGCACTATTTAAAGACAGGTAGGGGCATTTCCCAAGTATATTCAGTTGCTTTGAGAGATCAAGTCTTGTTTTCTTATGAAATATGGGAAGCCATCCTAGGTTAGATATACAATTTTATTTTCTATATCTACAAATGTGATGATCTAAATATGAGAGAACAAAGTGGTTACAAACTGGAAATACCATGTTTATGTGGAATTAGGTATAATCTACTTTGGATGAATTACTCAGTTTTTGCTTATGCTCCCTTTAAGGGATAAGAGAGGGAGGGACAAATTGGGAGACGGGAACCAACATATACACACTACTATATATAAAATAGATAGCTATAAGAACCTGCTGTATAGAACAAGGAACTCTACTCAAGACTCTGTAATGGCTTATGTGGGAAAAGAGTCTTTGGAAAAGGTGATTATGTGTATACACATCTGTATGCCTGAAACTAACACAGCGTTATAAATCAACTGCAGTGGTTGTTTAGCTGCTGAGTTGTGTCCGACTCCTGTGACCCCATGGACCATAAGCCCATTAGGCTCCTCTGTCCCTGCAATTTTCCAGGCAAGACTACTGGAGTGGGTTGCCATTTCCTTCTTCAAGGGATCTTCTGGACCCATGGATCCAACCCAGGTCTCCTGCATCGCAGACGGATTCTTTACCAACTGAGCTACCAGAGAAGCCCCCAAAAATTAACTGTAAAAAAAAAAATCAACTATACTCCAATTAAAAAAACCAACTGGATAGCCGAGGCAGTCATTATTAACTTCCCTCAGAGATTCTCTGTCCTACCTCAAATTGTCAGTGGCATTGCCCTAAGACTTGATCACAAACATAAGATGTAGGACAAGGTCAGGGATATTATCTTCTATGTGGTACTTCTGTATATAACAGAAACCAGGAAATGCAAATAAAGGGATCTAGAAATCAAAGTAATAAAGTTGGAAGTATACTTAATTGAAGAACAACCTTTAAATAAGGTTAATGTGTCCTATTTTATGGTATGAGAAGAAGCTGAAGAATTAAGATAGGGAATCTAGACCATTTGCAACCTCAGTTTTCCATCCTGAGATTTTAAATCTAAAGAGTCAAGAGCCTAGCCATTTGTAGAACTAATAACATTGTAATCTGAATCAACCATGAGATTATTTTGGTAGAGATTTTTTGTGTGTTTCTTAAGAAAAGATTATATTTATCTGTAATCAGAGGTACTTGGTCCCTCAAATTTTAATTTAAATTCATTGGCATGTAGCACTGTTTCTCCTTTAATATTATCATCATGATTTTTATCATCAGTTAGTATGGGTACTACTTTGAGAGAGTAAGTAACTACAAGCTATTTAACATAAAATATCAACATATCAAGAATTATTCTGGGAAATGACTTGAGATATAACATAATTGTTGGGTTGCTGATTCACACCAGTTTTTATTGTGTCAATAAGTTATTTACTCTTTATGCATAAAGCACTCTGATGTTTACTGATTTATTTATCAATATATTTAAGAAATAGTGGCTGAGAAATTTCTGTGCGCCAGGCACCATTCTAGGCACTGTAATACAGAAGTGAACCAAACAAGTTCTCTACCCTTTTGTTACTTGTATTCTAATGGAAAAGCAGAAAAGCAGTCAAATGAATAAATAGCATAATCACCAATAATAGTAAATGCTCTGGCAAGAAAATAGAGCAAATTAAGAGGTAGAAACTGACAGGTGAGAATTAAATAGCAAAATAGGATAGCAAAAGAAGGGCCTCTGTTGGAAGGTAACATCTGAATAGAGACCAACAAGGACCGGGAGAAGCCAGCACTAGCATATGAACATCTAGAAGAGAAAGTCCCAGGCAGAGAAGCAGTCAGTGATCCTGAAACGGGGACACACTTGATCATTTAGAGGAACAGAAAGTTGCCTAATATGATATGAATAGAACTTAGTGCAGAATGATGAAAGGGGCAGGGGATTTGTTGAAAAAGTGAAAAACCCCAGAGAAAGAGCATGAAGAATCAAACAGGTAAGGAAACAGAAGGAATTTTCCTTCTGTTTTTAGTATAATGAGAAGGCATTGGAAATTTTTAAACAGGGAAATGGCATTACATATTGTCTATGAGACTAACGTTCTAAGCATATACAAGCATTACCTCAACTAGCAACTAGTTGTGTATCTCTGCAAGGAGACCAAAAGATTGACTAGATCTTATTGTCCCTCTGGGTACTCAATGTAGAGATAAACTGAATGAATACTTATTCATTCAACTAGTTCACAGTCTCTGTGTCCCTGTGTGAGTGATGAGTTAGGCATGATTTATGCCTGTGTTCTAGCAGGAGAAAAGTGAAAGGGAAAGTGTTAGTCGCTCAGTCCTGTCTGACTCTTTGCAACCCCATGGACTATAGCCCATCAGGCCCCTCTGTTCATGGGATTCTCCAGGCAAGAATACTGAAGTGGGTTGCCATTCCCTTCTTTCTGACCCAGGGATCCAACACAGGTCTCCTGCATTGTAGGTGGATTCTTTACCATCTGGGCTAGCAGGAGAAGGTAAATGTTAAATGAGTGATAATAGGAGATAGTGCAAAAAAAGAATGCCAGGAGGAAATTGAAGCAAGCCATCCTCCATATTTAAAGTAGAAAGAGAGCTTTCAGCTGATGTAGTCAGGTAAACCTTCATGGTGAAGTTGTACTTGAGATGGACATTTCGTGAACCAAGTGTTAGAGAAGATATGAGGAAAATTAATGTCTATTATTTACAAACTGGATCCACTTGGCGCTCTCTTCTTTTTTTTTCTCATGAAGAACTAAGTAGCAACATGGAGAATAGTTATCAATATTTAAGAAGTCTATCTATACACATTACTACCCCCAAAAAAGTATTTTTCTGTGTATTTCTATGTATATGGTCCTCAGTAACGTAATAGAGGACCAAATTCATGGAGCCCCCTGAGATGAGCTGTTGAGTTGATTTTAGAACTAAGATTAAAGTCCAAGTTTATTTTTACCCTCTGTTAGTTATTCTCTAGATAGCTGATCAGATCTCTTTTTTTCACTTTTATTCTAATATCCAGGTATTATATTGAGTTCAAGCTGTATATTGCTGTATATTCAGTATTGTCTCTAAACTACGAAGTAATTGGAGCTTAATGTGGAAATTACATGCACTAATAAAATTGCATTAATGATATCTCCCACCATGCTATTAATTTTTATGTATTATATAGCCATGCAGTGAAACTGGGACGTGGTTACTAGGTAAGCCGTTCCACACTGGGTAAGTCATTTCATTAAATTGCTTCCCTTTGGTGAAGAAAGATTCACTAGCGTAGCCACATTAAGAAACAAAACAGTCTTCCTTTTCTGGGGAAAAAATGCTATCTTTGGCCTTATCAAAGGAGGCCCACCATGTTTATTTTAATAGAATGTTCTTCTGAAAGACATGATCACACTGAGGTCACTACTTGCTGGCCAGTTGCCAGGTGTTTTGATGCATTTTTGCATTAGCACCAGTCTTCTGTTATTAAATTCATTTCTTTAAGCATTAGCTTCAGGATGAGGTGGTTTAAAAAAAAATTCAACCATCAACTCAGCATCAGCTATAACGAGCTGTCTGAAAGAAGAAATAATTACACTTATTGTTTTCTTACTCTTTTGCACAAGGGATGATCCAGCATCATGGGACTTACCCTTCTGGTCCCTCGTCCCTGCGCTGCCTCTAAGAATACATCAGAGCAGCAGGAACTCCTGACTGTGCTGTTGCCCACGCAGCTGGCAAATGGCAAAGATCATCTTGCAGAGCTCACAGGGTCATTATTTGGAGAAACAATTCAGCCTTCCCGCAGCTCCTGCTGGGGAATTACCTCCATGGATTTACTCCTTGTCTCTGTCATGTCGACACTCATCCATGACCCATGGTTTCCAAATTCATACCTTTGCTTGGAGTATTGAATGGCTCCTATAGAACCTGAAACACAGCTAATCTGATTCTATTCAGAGGCTTTTTTTTTTTTTTTAAGTACCAAGGCTTTTGTTTAGTAGTGAAAAATATGGATGTGTTTAGAAACTAAAGATATTATTGGGAATCTAGGGTAACTGGAAGTATGCATCCTCATTCGACTATAAACATGAAGTAAGATGTATTAGGTCTCATAACTGTATTAATTTCAGAGTAATGTATAACCATCTAGTAATCATTTTTGTGAGTATTTGTATAAAAATAAAGGTGAAAAACATCATTTATCAAAAACAAAGTGGAAGGAAGTCTTTAACTGCCATGCAAGCAAAACTTAATTCGTTGACTTAGAGTGTATTGAGCATGTACCATGTGCTGGAGACTATCCAAGTTACTGTGGATACAGAGATGACTAAGGCACATTCCCATAAAAACTTAAAATCTGGTGGGAGAAAGACAAAAACTACTAAACAGGTAAATTAATCTGTCACATGGTAAATGTGATGACTATTTGTTTACTTCTCATGGTGCCTACAACACTAGACAAAAAAAAAAAAAAAGATGGTGAATAGTTATATAGGCACTCTGAGACATTGTTTCTGTCTAAAGAATATATATCTGACTGTTGGATATTTTATTGGAGTGGAGAGAGGGTTGGGTGGGGAGATGTCAGAAGAGTTCTCCAGAGACCTGTATGGGTGAGATCATGAAGGTCAGTTAGGGTGGCAGTTGCCAGACTAGAGGAAGGTGTATTTGAGATAGAAAAAGAAGGGCTTTCCTGGTGGCTCAGTGGTAAGAGAAAAATCTGCCTGCCAATGCAGGAGATGTGGGATTCAATCCCTGGGCCGAGAAGATCTCTTGGAGATGTAAATGGCAACCTACTCCAGTGTCCTTACCTGGAAAATCCCATGGGCAGAGGACCCTGGCGGGCTACAGTCCAGGGGGGTGCAAAAGTGACTAAACAACAACAACATCGAAAAAGAATCTCAGAACCTAAGAAAGAAATGAATGGTGATCCTTGTATAGTCGGTTTAGAGGAATAGGCAGACAGCTTTGCTACTGACTGTGACGGCAGTATTACAAATTCCTTTGTAATGTTGCCAGGTTAATCTCCCTGTGTCAGGGCTAGGTAGAACATAATATGTACAGGGTCATCTGAAAGCTCCTGAAACGTTGTCTCCTCCCCCTTATTCTACGTGCTTCTGATGTGCATCTGCCCCCAAGACCTTTTCTCATCTGCCCCATCACGGTGCCTCTGAAAACTTTTAGAAATGTATTAGCTCAGATATAACATCTCCAAAGTCCCTCCAAAGAATATAAAAAGCCCTAGGACAGCGCAACATATTAAGACATTTCTAAATCTTAACACCTTGACTGGTTGTTGATTGGCAAGTGAGCCACCTAGAAGAGAGGTGCATGTTGAACATGGGCATGCAGGGATTATATCTGAATCCAGGAAGACCCTGAAGGAATGAACTTGAGGATGAAATTCAGGAAATGATGAAAAAGTTAAAATTTTCCTGTGAATGACTTCTGCTTGGGGGTAGTCAGGAAGGACGACTGTATAACCAAGGAGGCCTTAATGCCATTATAACATTCTTATTTGTCCCTAAAGTTAGTAATGCCTGTCATCTGAAGCTGGAGTCAGAACTGGGCCTGGAGCATATTTCACACCTTCTTTCCAGGTGTCACTGCATTACCTGTATATTTCATGGGGAAAATGAAAAATAGAATAAGTTTAACTAATCCTTAGAGACAAAAAAAAAATGTCAGAATTTTCTTTTTAGGATTTGCCATATGTGTCTTTCCTAGAAGCAATTCCTTTCAAAGACAGAATTACCATGGTGCACATGGATGCCACCCACACAGGTAGTCTTTCCCACTCACAGGAAATACAAAGACATTCAGTATAAGTGCATAAATCCTACCGCTATGGTGATATCTATAAATGTGACATTTCCCAAATGGAACTGTTGGTAGACATGTCTGGGAAGAAGTAAAACTATTCAGCCTAGTTTCCCTCCCAGTATCTTAAATTTAGCATTTTGAATCCAAGATGTTCCCCTTATTAAGCCCCTTTTGAAGTAGAGCACTATAAATGTGGTAGAGTCAGAATCTACTTCCTCAGCATATTAGAGGCAATGCTCTTAACCATCTCCGTGGTACTGGACATGTGAACTGGGTCTGGTAAAAGTCAAAATGATGCCATGGGCCACTTGAAGATTTGACTCAGCCTTTCTTGCCTCACCCAGAAGAGTGAATTTTCTGGATCTAGATGAGCTTACATGCTGGATTCAAGAGGCACTGAAAGTTTTGCATAGTGCCTTAATATACCTCCCAGAGATATCTAGTATGAGAAAGATTCTCTCAGACTTCCTTATACCTATTCCAAATTCCTGAATAGGATTTTTAAATCTCCTGAGTTGGTCCTAGGGAGGATGAGTCCCCTAGGTGGGGACTGAGTTGTCATTGAATAAGTCCACTTCTCTATCATAGCCTAGTAGAGTATTGCTACTTGGGGCCAGATAAGTCTTTGTTGTGCTGTGCATTGTAGAACGTTTAGTAGCATCCCTGGTCTCTACCCTTTACCTGGCCTCTAGATACAAGTAGCATCACTCCTATCCAGTGTGACAGCCAACATGTCTCCAGATATTGTCAAATGTCCCCTGGGAGCAGGGGAGGGGCCAGAAATTGCCCCCAGTTGGAAACCACTAGTGTAGTGAAAGGATGAACAAAAAGATTTTAAGGTAGCAAGAGCCATGAATTAGGTAATGATTCTAGGATCTTGCTCTATACAAAATGCAAATGATAACTCTAATTTAGCACCCCCAGTCATGTGTGGTATCATCCCCTGGCCAAATCCTTCCTTAGCTATTACCATTAACATATTATAGTCCCTGGTTTTTTTTTTATTTGTCTTGCCCCGTATATGTCCTGGGAATTTAATAAATGTTTGTGAGTTTATGAATAAATATGGTGGATACAGTGGAAGATTGATCATATGTTTATTCATGTGTTGCCTTCTTTGGGTGCTTCCTTTGCCAAGGGTCTTGGTACAGCCAGGTGTGCAACAAGGGAGGCAGACCAGGCTATTTTAAAAAGTTGCTTTTTTCAGGCAAGAATATATAGTGAGGCAAAGACAGCCTCTTCAGTATATGGTGCTGGGAAAACTGGAAACTATAAGCAAGGTGAAAAGACAGCCCTCAGAATGGGAGAAAATAATAGCAAATGAAACAACTGACAAAGGATTAATTTCCAAAATATACAAGCAGCTCATACAACTCAATGCCAGAAAAAGAAACAACACATTCAAAAAGTGGGGAAAAGACCTAAACAGACATTTCTCCAAAGAAGACACACAGATGTCTAACAAACACATGAGAAGATGGTCAACATCCCTCATTATTAGAGAAATGCAAATCAAAACTACAGTGAGATATCGCCTCACACCAGTCAGAACGGCCATCATCAAAAACTCTACAAACAATAAATGCTGGAGAGGGTGTGGAGAAAAGGGAACACTCTTATACTGTTGGTGGGAGTGTAAATTGATACAGCCACTTTGGAAGATGGTATAGAGATTCCTTAAAAAAGTAGGAATAAAACCACCATATGACCCAGCAATCCCACTCCTAGGCATATACCCTGAGGAAACCAAAATTGAAAAGACACATGTATCCCATTGTTCATTGCAACACTATTTACAATAGCCAGAACATGGAAGCAACCTAGATGTCCATCAACAGATGAATGAATAAAGAAGTTGTGGTACATATCACGATGGAATGTTACTCAGCCATAGAAAGGAACACATCTGAGTAAGTTCTAATGAGGTGGATGAACCTAGAACCTATTTATTATACAGAGTGAAGTGGGTCAGAAAGAAAAAGATAAATATCGTATTCTAACACACATATACGCAATCTAGAAAAATGGTACTGAAGGATTTATTTACAGGGCAGGAATGGAGAGACAGAGGATGAGATGGTTGGATGGCATAACTGACTCAATGGACATGAGTTTGAGTAAGCTCTGGGAGTTGGTGATGGACAGGGAAGCCTGGAATTCTTCAGTCCGTGGGGTTGCAAAGAGTCAGACATGACTGAGTGACTGAACTAATGGAAAAACAGACATAGAGAATAGACTTATGGACATGGGGAGAGGGGAGGAGAGGGTGAGATGTATGGAAAGAGTAACATAGAAATTTACATTACCATATGTAAAATAGATAACAGAAATTTGCTTTATGGCTCAGGGAACTCAAACAGGGGCTCTGTGTCGACCTAGTGGAGTGGGATGGGGAGGGACATGGGAGGGAGGTTCAAAAGGGAGAGGATATATGTTCACCTATGGCTGATTCATGTTGAGGTTTGACAGAAAACAACAAAATTCTATAAAGCAATTATCTGTCAATAAAAACAATACATTAAAATTTAAAAAGAACAAAAAATAAATAAAAATGTTGCTTCCTTAGCTATCCGTTCTTCCAAATGATATTCTTCATTATTCAGTGTTTGTCATGTGCCATCTGTCAACAGAGTGCACTGTAGATAGACTCTTCCTAAGAATTTTACAGCCCAAGGAGAAAACTGATCATTCCTTCAAATGGTGAATTCCTCTTATGAGTAAACTGATAAAGAAACTAAATTTAAAAATGAAGAAAGGGTTATAAAATTCTGGGTTAGGCCCTTTGCCTCTTCCCACCTCACCAACCAATGTATGCAGGCCCCAGTTTATGAATAATAAGGGTGCATCCATTTGGTGTTCAGAGATCCTGAAGCTTCTGGTATTCTAGAAGGATCTTGTGAGGACCATGGATACATAAGTGTGGGGTTTCAGCTGCATACCGATGGTGAAGGTTGTGTCTTTGTACCATCTTTGTGGGCACTTTGACAGTTAATGTTGGTGAGTATCTATGATGACAGGGCCTCAATAGGAACTCGATAAGCACACCTCACACAATATTCACGACAGCTTTGCAAGGTGGATGTATCATTCATAATTTATAGATGAGGCTGCAATTTTTTAGGAAGAGGCAGAAATGGAATTTGAAAGATACCTACTAACTCCAAAGTTGTTCTACACCCTGGCAATACCATCTATTTTTATTTAATCAGCTATTCAGTTTTATGGTTCAGTACCATATTAGATGTTTCAAATAAAAAGATCATCATAGTGCCTACTTCCAAAGATATCACAGCCTAAAATGGAAAAGTGATAGGAATAGGTACACAAGTAAACATAGTACACTTAAAATTGATATGAACTAAGTATATACAAAGTGCTTAAATTGTGTGAAATAGTGGAAATCCATTCATTGTCTGAGGAGCATAGAGTTCTCTGTCTATAAGCATGGTCAGAGATTACCCTGAACTCAGAAAGACTGGCTACCTTCCTGTGCTCCCTTAGCAATTTAATAGGGAGCTAAAAGAACCAACTACCTTTCCTGGAGGAGATAAACTGAATTTCACCTAATAGCCTTAATTCATCTTTTTACCCACAATGCTTGCTGTTGTACATTTACTTTGTGGTCTCCATTTTGAGTTTACAGATAATAGTTGTGCAGTGGCAGAGTACCCATGCCATCACACTACATATGGTAAATACAAAATAAACCGGGGAAATTTTCAGGATGATGAACTGCAAAGCACGTATGATAGCCCATGCTCTCTCCCTGGCGAAAAGCCATACCACGACCACCTAAGAGGAGGTGAACCACCTCCCCACTCCTGTAACATGGGGTGCATGGACCGCCATGCAACTATGGCCACTTCCTGATCAAGGCAGGTTCCATTAGAAAACAAGCCTCCAGAGTTTTCCTTGTCCAGTGGAACCATTTTCTGTTGAGTAAGTTCAGTGTCTTGCTGGGAAAGGGATGAACTTGTCTTGGGTGTCGAAAGAATATTTGAAGGAGTAGTTTTAGGCCTTTTACCTGAATGTGGGGAAATGGGCAAGATGTCCCCTGTGGAGCAAATGCAGCTTTTGCTTCTCCAAGCTCATACTTCCTTAGTTTCTTATCACCTTTTGTTTTCCTCCCCCACTCCCATTTATTACTCAGTCTTTTCTTGCTCTTTCTTTGCTCTTTTTGATCTTTTTTGCTTTCCCTTTCGTTTTTGTTGCTGTCCCTATTCCTTAAAATTTTTATGAAGGTAGTTTTCCCTTTATTTTCACAATGTGTTGATATTCAGTAGTATTCCTTACAGTATTTCAAGCTGAACTTAAAAAGTGTCAAGAAAAAGAAAAGTGAAACTGACTTTCTCAAACTGTCTAAAACTTTCCGTTTGAGAGAAGGGAAAAGGTCCAGGTCAGTTCTTATTTTTATCTGAATAGTTTTCCCATCCAAATAGTCAGCATAAGGGATATAAGAAGATTTAGAGGAATATAGTCATGGTCATGAATAATTCAAATATACATTAAGAATGCAGAACTTTGGGAGCAACCAGTACATTTTATAGAGGATACTGGAAGAACACTAGGGAATAAAGACAAATATCACCTTTTCTTATCATTTTTATTAAAAGGACACACTGGGGGAAAAAAGAGATTTTTTTTTCCAATTATAAATCATAAAGTACCCTGGAACCAGGATTCGGATCTTGTTTCTAAAAAGGAAGTCAAATCAAACCACAGTAGCAAGCAGAACTTCTTGCTTTTATGCTCTTGTCTTTTTATATCTGTTCTTATGTTCCTTCAGTAAGCTTTTTATAAACAATCAGACAAAATTCACATTATTCACTCCAGACATCTGGACTTATTTCATTCTTGAAATAGGTACATTTATTTCAGATACTTACTTTAGGTATATCAAGTTTTCAATACAATGTGATTATTTCTATTTTAAAAATAATAAACAGGAAGTTGTTTTTAAAAAGAAGAAGAAGATGGCTGAGTTGTGGGATGGTCCAATAGTGTTTTCTGCCAAAAGGTGGTGTGATCATGTTGTACAGAGATTCCTTGCATCATATGCTATCATTACAGCCTTGATACATTCAGTGAAATTAAAACGCTGAATGCATCATTCTTTCTTTGACATCTGGTGCCACCTGCCATGACACCAACCATAGTACCTAGCACAGACTAGATATTCCATAGATGTGTGTTCTGCCCCTTCTTCTTTGAATCTTTCTTGAAAGTATTCATCTTTGATAATCCTCAAAATGCCATCTTTAATTTAACATAGAAAACTTGTTTTCCTATAAAGGTTGACAAATAAGCAGACCTTTACTTCAGTACCCAAAGCAGCCTTTGACTCCCATCTGTTTGGGATCCACCATCTTTTTAAAAGAAAAAACATGTGTCGTAAAGATTTTCAGTGTTTAGTTCTATGTCCTTTTTTTCTGTAAGAATATAGTAAAAAAAAGAAAAAGATTTCAACCTTATCTAGGCCATTTTCTCTGAAGAAAAATTTACTTTGTAGGATGCCTTATATATTCATTGATAAATGGTGAGGTGAGTTTTGTCATAAAATCCTAGAAAGTAGATTAAAAATTTGAAAGTCCTAGGAGAGCCCTGGAATCTGCCACATAATACATTGCTGTAACTAACTGAAATTAATGTGAGTGATATAGAGTTCTTGCTTTCTCTTCTCTAGTGAAATTCTGAGAAAGTCATCCAACCTGGAGAAGGACAGCAATTTATCACTCCACAGTACTGAAGTTCCACAAAAGAGGCACGCATCACTGGGTAAGCTATCCTCTTCTGTCCAGTTTAGAACAGGCCTTTTGGAATAGCCAGAAAAGGTCTCATCTTTAAAAGTTGTACTTTTAAAAATTCAAGCAAAGATGGAATGCCTAGCCTATCCTGAGAGATCTAAACACTCCTTACAGTTGCCTGAGAGTGGTGGCAATTATGCAAAGGTCTTGAGAATAATTAGAAATTAAGTTATTACTGTGATACTCTCCAGGAGCAAAAGCCTAAATAGTACTAATGTAATGTTGAGAATTACACACTTTCCCACAGTTGACCAGGAACTCTTCCATTGTCTACAGTTAAATGACGCTGGGATGGTTAGAATGCCCAGCAATAAAACATATTGAATGGAGTCTCAGAGATTTGTCTGAGCTTTACGTTTTATTTATGAGGAATATGAGACCCAGTCAGGTTAAGCACCCTCCCTGTTGCAGTCATCCAGCTGAGCTGGTACTAGAGCAACTGTCAGGGTGGGACTTGCCAGCTAATAGTCTTCTTCCCCCACTCCACCTCTCAGGGTCACTGTCATTCATCATGCCTGGGTACTCCATTCACAGCCAAGCCAGTGGCCCTCAGATGTTAGTGTGCAGAATACCCACATGCTGAGCTTCCTGAACCTTCTGCTCAGGTGCTTCTGCTGCAGATGTTCCCGAGATACAGTCATTAGAAGCCACACGTTGGGAATAAACTCTCAAGACAGCAGGACCGTTTCATATTCATTAGCAAATATTCATTTGGTACCTGCTATTGTGCAGGTACTGTCCAAGCTATTGGAGATACATTAGTGAACAAAACAGAGATTCTTCTATGTCAGACTATGATTGGTGCTCTGGGGGGAAAAAAAGAACCTTTAAATATGCCATGTGATGTTTAAGATTCTATGACACTAACATTCCAATCTAAGTTGGTGAGCCACATGAAAAAAAATCTTTTGTTATTGTAGTAAGAATACATTTGTGAGTGGTTTTGAGGAGTTAACATGCTGTGGTGGATGATCTCCGGGTGTCTGACCAAGTAGGCTGAAGAACAGAAGAATAAGATCATACTGTTGTGGTCCAGTTAGCTTTGCTCTGTGCAGTAGCCGTGGATTATATTTCTGGCCAGTAATCTCACGGATGTATGGCTTTGGTCTAGAGGAATGTAAATTCTTCAGCCCCATGAGCACTTTAACAAAGTCAGGCCCTGCTGATGTTGGTCACTGTATCTTTGAATATTAAGATTCTTTGTTGTGAGGATAATAAAGTATTTCTGTCCAAAATTTATAAAAGTCAATACATTGGCTAATGAATCTCCATGCTATAGATCTGAACATACTTTTCCAGCTAATGCTCCTAACCCAGAACACTGTGCCACATTATAAATGGTATTGGATGAGACCACTTTGGGAATTACTTAATTAGAGTATACTGTATTCTGGACTAATTGCTTCCTCCCATTTATTTGATCTGAAATATCATTCAGAAACCACTTTGGGGAGGAGAGAATTTATGATCTTAAGCAGATTTTAGCCTCCCAATTGAATAATTAAAAAAAACCCATTATCACCAGATGTGCATTGCGCATTGGCAGATTCTTCAACCAGATGTTGGGTGTGATGGATTATGGGGCTAGTGGAGGCACCTCAGATCCTTTAGGCTTGCACTGAAATGATTCCGTTTATTAGGCAATAATATTGGTGATAAAGTTTAATGATATAAACTGGAATGAAAGCAAATGACATCTAGAATTATTGGAAAGAGCCCAAGAGGAGACCAAAGCCATCAGTTTTATGTGAAAGGAAAAACTGATGGAATTCAGCATTTTGTCAGTAGGAAACTTTCATGGAAGGTGCATATTTGAACACATTCCTTGTTGTGGAGTATATGAAAGCATAAGTGATATTTATGGATTCTTGTGTGTGTGTGTGTGTGAGAGAGAGAGAGAGTTGTGTGTTTATTTTGCTAATCTTTTCTTTCTTTTCACAACAGTCACAATATTTCCTAATACAAGTGCTGATTTGGAAAGTACTGGAACAGATACTTTCAATGGTAGTCAAGTGCTTGCCCGGATTCTTAGTTTGGAAAAGGTAATTTCCATCAACTTTATATTGGACTCATAATAAAAAGCAGGTAAACAAACATCTCTTAGATTAACAGAGGATAGGAAGAGTACTCCCATTTGGAGTAATATCTCAGAGAGATTCTTTTCTTAGGAGCTCTTTGATAAAAAGCTTAATTTAGAGACATTCTAAATTCCTTAACGTCTTGGATATTTACTTACTTCCCTGTTAAGTCCCTTAATTGAACTTAAGATTTTCATTTGGTAAAAAAAGAATAGGGTGGCATTATATGTGATCTTTTAATTTTCTGAAGCAGGGAAGAAAAAATGCTGTATGAAAGCAAATGAGGCTATAGCAGCCATCAGACTTGCTGCCTCATCCATACTAATAATGCTTTTGGAAAAATTGGAGCTATAAAAGATATCTCCCCAAAGTAATCAAATCCCTTTCCTTAGCATGGCTTAAAGAGCTTACCTATGGATTTCTGTCTGGTTTACTCATCTTCCTCTCTAAGATTCCAGATTGCAAAATGATAAACATCATTTTCAGAGGTGTATACTGGCAACCTATGAGCTACATGTGTATGTGTGCACATATACAAGGATTGTAAGAAATTGAATTTGAATGTCTTTAGGCCGAAGAGGTACCCTTCTGTTAACTGAAATCCTCACTTTTCCTTATGGTCTTTTATCCAACCAGATTCATACATTTAAGTTACTTGGCTGGCCCATGGGCATTTGAGTCCTGCTTTGCATGCTCTTCAGAAATTAAGAGATCACTTTCAACATTTTGCCATAGAGGGACTGTTTCTCTCTCAGTCTCTGTCTCTCTCTGTCTCTCTCTGTCTCTCTCTGTCTCTCTCTCTCTCTCTCACACACACACACACACATACACACAAACAAGAATTTTAATAATACAGCCACATCTTATCTAGTAGACATTTTTTCCATCTGAAACATGGAGACATAACTCTGATCTTTATTCATGTTATTCATATTCCTGTGACCTTAACCCCTGCTACTTAATATGTGTCTCTTTGTTCCCCTTGAATTGACATTGTGTATAACTGAGGCATCTTAATAAACTTGTTTATGTCAGTAAACCAAAGAACAATTCAAAATGTATGGAAAAGGCACCATACCTATCAAGGCAATTCTGCCAGTGCTGGTTGATATATAAGACCTTCACAGTCAGTTCAGTCTAGATTTTGAAATCCTGGTTTATATAATAGTTGAGGTACCTAAATCACCCTGTGTAACTGAGGAAACCCCACCCATGTGCCCACTTAATTCTAGTATAAAGCCTCCATAAATCACATCAGGGTGTAAACTAGGAAAAGTTATTTTATTCCATTCCATTTCTTCCATATTCTAATAATTTTATTTTATTTATAATTTTATTCCATTCCAATTCTTCTATTCTAATGCTAGAAGCAAACAGTCTTGTATTATATCAGTTAAATTCTTTAATAGCTACAGTATCAATGATATTCTAAAAAAAAAAAAAGCACTGTATTGTATTGAAATTCCCAGGTTCTCTTTCTCAGATGAAATAAAATTTCAGAATTTTGTGAGGCAGCACAGAGTCATATATCCAGTGGAGATAAGTAAGAATGAATTTTCTATGTATAGATACATATTTTCAGAGTAGTTGGAGCAGAGAAAGGATATAAAAATTAGAATGACATATTGATGCCTGTGTCAGCAATCTCTCTGATTCCTCTTTCTTTCTGTTTACTGCTTTCTGCAACCCTTGCAAGAATAAGTAGAGAAATCATTTTGGAGTGAATTTATATGTAATGTTAGGAAAGAGATATAGATGAATGACTAGAAGACCTGGCACTTAGAGTATATCCTAGAATAAATGGATCCTGTCTTATTTCATTATATTTAGAAGTTGAATCACTGGAAGGTATAGTGTAGATTTTGTGATATAAAAGCGGAAGGATGAAGGTATTTAGCCTTCACCTGACAGGTTGTAAGAATTAATTATTAGGAAGGGTGCATTAAATATTGCAACTCACTGTAATTGGCTCTATAAATATCTAAACAACTTAATAATGCTGAATGTGATCAATATTATGGCTGAAAATTGCGTTACATCTGTGACTGGTCTGTACTCTGAAATATATGGGGGACTTCCATTATAAAATTGCTTTCTGATTATTGCCTTTGGTAATTGTATGCTTTTATGTATCTTTATATATGTGTTTTTCTTTTTTCTTTAATGCATAACTCCTAAATGAAATTATTGTTTTTCCAATGAAGCATAATCCATGTTTTTCTACTTCTTCTAAATAAACACTGTTGATCTTGAGACTAGACTCTGAAGCTCATCCTCTTTGGAAGTCTTCCAAAAATCCTGGCCAGTTTCCCATGAGGTGTCACAAATTGTTAGGACCCCTAAATCTCTGCTGCTAAATGCCCAGGAAAAACTAAGATTTTGTAAGCCTGAAGATTTTTGTCAGAGAAGATCTAGTACCCTAGGTTGTCTAGTCAGATACAAGAAATGAGTTCAGTTAAAAAAGATCATATGTAAATATTTTAAATCATAAAGATGACAATAATTACTGTATTCACATATTCTCTCAGGGATTTTCATGCTTAAACCCAATGTATTTTAGTTTTAATTTAATAGTTGCTATAATGGAGGAACTTAAAATGGCTATTATGTAGACAGATCCGTTTCCTTGAAGACTAATATATTTGATATCTGTATTTACTAACATTGTTATACCACTTTTCTCACACACATTTTTAGCTTTTACAGCAAAATTCAACTTCAGAAGAGATACGAAGGGAATTGTGTGAGAACTCTCCAGGTTATATTGCTGATTATGCCTTCTCTTGGACCACTCTAGGGAAAAATGTTCTTAATTTATTTTGCCTGTCCAACAAGACCCTTTTAGAGTCTTCTCTCCAAGAACTAACAAACCAATTCTCTCAGGTGAGTGTAAACATTTTAATATGATCAGGGTCTCATAACAGTAGCAGGAAATGTATCATTTCCATTCTTGTATGCACAAAGCAACTCAAAGTGATTCAAAGAGCAAGTCCATAGGTCTCATGGACTGGGAAATACTGACTGAAATATTGGTTCACATTTAGCATGAATTCCACACACAAAGGTTCACATATGATGTCAAATTCTAAGCAGTGACCACTTTCCATTTAAATGTGCTGGATTGAAGTGATCCATTAAACCAAAAATATTGCTTTATGGTTAATATGGAGATGGAATCTCATCTTTGTAGATGAGATTTGACTTTGGTTTATGGTGAATGAAGAGTGACTGTTTTCTCTGAGATTCTTAAGTGAGATTACTCAGGATGTAATATAAGTTTAAGAATTAAACTCTCAGAGCCTGGTAATTCGCAGAAGCTAGAATAATGGGTAATCATTTAAGTGTTTCTTCTAAGATAAAACCTAATTTAAAACTTTGACTTTTACAAAACAATATATCTCACTTTCCAAAATATTATACACTAGAAACAAGAGCTTTATAATATGAAGTGCTAATGACCTTTTTTATATGCCAGTCTTAAATTATGGTGTGAAAATAAGAAAATAAGATACTGATCGTCTTCTTTTAATGAAATTCCATGTACAATGAGAGTTCACAAAATCAAAATTTTTGAGTTCTCTCAAAATTTTATAAATGAGAATAAATTAAACATATTCACATCTAACATTTTTCCCCTTGATCCTCTGAATTTTATTGTATGGGTTGAGGTTCGTGACATTCCAGGAGGTGGTGATCAAGACCATCCCCAAGAAAAAGTAATGAGAAAAGGCAAAATGTTTGTCCGAGGAGGCCTTAAAAATAGCTGCGAGGAGAAGCTAAAGGCAAAGGAGGAAAGGAAAGATATACCCATCTGAATGCAGAGTTCCAAAGGAGAAATAAAAAGTGAATAATGCAAAGAAATAGAGGAAAGCAATAGAGTAGGAAAGACTAGAGGTCTCTTCAAGAAAATTAGAGATACCAAGGGAACATTTCATGCAAAGATGGGCATAATAAAGGACAGAAATGCTATGGACCTAAAAGAAGCAGAACTTATTAAGAAGAGGTGGCAAGAATACACAGAAGAACTATACAAAAAAGATCTTCATGACTCAGATAACCACAATGTGTAATCACTCACCTAGATCCAGACATCCTGGAATGCAAAGTCAAGTGGGCCTTAGGAAGCATCACTACGAACAAAGCTAGTGGAGGTGATGGAATTCCAGTTGAGCTATTTCAAATCCTG
Organism: Muntiacus reevesi; assembly: GCF_963930625.1. Taxonomy (NCBI): domain Eukaryota; kingdom Metazoa; phylum Chordata; class Mammalia; order Artiodactyla; family Cervidae; genus Muntiacus; species Muntiacus reevesi. Next base: position 133,310,530 of record NC_089251.1, read on the forward strand.
AAAGATGATGCTATGAAAGTGCTGCACTCAATATGCCAGCAAATTTGGAAAACTCAGCAGTGGCCACAGAGTGGAAAAGGTCAGTTTTCATTGAATCCTAAAGAAAGGCAATGTCAAATAATGTGCAAATTACCTCACAATTATACTCATCTCACATGCTAGCAAAATAATGCTCAAAATTCTCCAGGCAAGGCTTCAGCAGTACATGAACCGAGAATTTCCAGATATTCAAGCTGGATTTAGAAAAGGCAGAAGAACCAGAGATCAAATTGCCTACATCCATTGGATCATCAAAAAAGCAAGAGAGTTCCAGAAAAATATCTAATTCTGCTTTATTGACTACACCAATGCCTTTGACTATGTGGATCACAACAAGCTGTGGAAAATTCTTCAGGAGATGGGAATACCAGACCACTTTACCTGCCTCCTGAGATATCTGTATGCAGGTCAAGAAGCAACAGTTAGAACCAGACATGGAACAATGGACTGGCTCCAAATTGGGAAAGGAGTATATCAAGGCTGTATATTGTCAACTTGCTTATTTAACTTATAGGCAGAGTACATCATGGGAAATGCTGGGCTGGATGATGCACAAGCTGGAATCAAGATTGCCAGGAGAAATATCAATAACCTCAGATATGCAGATGACATCACCCTTATGGCAGAAAGCGAAGAGGAACTAAAGAGCCTCTTGATGAAAGTGAAAGAACAGAGTGAAAAAGCTGGCTTAAAACTTAACATTCAAAAGATGAAGATCATGGCATCTGGTCCCATCACTTCATGTCAAATAGATGGGGAAACAATGGAAACAGTGACAGACTTTATTTTTGTGGGTGCCAAATCACCACAGATATTGACTACAGCCATGAAATTAAAAGATGCTTGCTCACTGAAAGTAAAGCTATGACCAATCCTGACAGCATATTAAAAAGCAGAGACATAACTTTGCCGACAAAGGTCCGTCTAGTCAAAGCTATGGTTTTTCCATTAGTCATGTATGGATGTGAGAATTGGACCACAAAGAAAGCTGAGCACTGAGGAATTGATGCTTTTGAACTGTGATGTTGGAGAAGACTCTTGGGAGTCCCTTGGACTGCAAGGAGATCAAACCAGTCCACCCTAAAGGAAATCATTCCTGACTTTTCATTGTGAAGACTGATGCTGAAGCTGAAACTCCAATACTTTGGCCACCTGATGTGAAGAACTGACTCACTGATGCAGGAGGAGAAGAGGACGACAGAGGATGAGGTGGTTGGATGGCATCACTGACTTGATGGACTTGAGTTTGAGCAAGCTCTGGGAGTTGGTGATACACAGGGAAGCCTGGCGAGCTGCAGTCCATTGGGTCGCAAAGAGTCAGACAAGACTCAGCAACTGAACTGAACTGAACTGAAGTACAGAATGCTTAAATTACTCTTCATTACTCTGAGTTTTCCAAATGAACTGGATTAGAAACACTGTTATAATAACGCCAATTCAATGCAGAGCACTTAAAATTCTATCTCAACAAACTCAGCATTCATATAGAATGTGTTGCTAAGAATACCTTGTTCAAAATCACATTTTCTGCATGAAAGACCTTGAATTAAGATCTGACAAAAACTTGACTACTAGTATGAACGAGCATATTAAGAAAATTGTTTTGGGTGGGAATATAATGAAGAAAATACCTGAAGGTATTATCTGGGACCTGTGATCCAGAGCAAGAGTAAAGATCATGGTTTTCTTTTATTTGTTTGCTTAGAGTACAAGATGTGACTATAGGATATTCACTATAAATCATTGTTATAACTAAAGTTCCTTGTATTGCAACAGAACTTTGGAAATATTTTGTTAAGTATGTGTAATTATAATAGTAAGCATTTTCATATATTTATGTATATATTCACACATTTATACATAAAACACCTAAATTTTAAAGGTTTTCTATGCAAATAAAATAAGGTCTACTGATGGATCTTCATGAGAAAATGGCAGCCCACTCCAATATCCTTGTCTGGAGAATCCTATGGACAGAGAAGCCTGGTGGGCTACAGTCCATGGGGTCGCAAAGAGTCAGACACAACTAAGAGACTGAGCATGCACTACTAATGGATATAGAGAGTATTTTTCTTTATATCCTAAACTAGGTCCTAGAGAAAAACAAACGTATTACTCAAAAGCTAATTTTATTTTAAGAAATTAATTTTAATTTCCCAAAACCCAATTTAAAGTATTTTGTATAAATAGTTTTGTTAACCAAACATTAAATATGCCAACACCTAAAATTATAGAAAAAAATTCAATTACATGTAAGAACATTTGAAATGGTTATAGTTTTTCCAGGTAAAAGATTACTTAAAACTAAATGAAAATCTGAATTACTTAACTGAAACTCTAGACTTTCAGTGTTTTCAAAGACGGTCAGCCATGTGGTTACAGATATTGAAGTCTCGTCTCACCCTGTCTGTGGTTTTATTTTTTAAGCTATCAAGTGATCCAAACAACCAGAAGACAATGTTTCAGGAAATGGTTAAAGTGCTGTCCTTTTTCTCACAAGTACAAGAGCAGACAGCTGTGTGGGAGCTTCTCTCCAGTTTTCCAAATGTGTTCCAGAATGACAGCACACTAAGCAATCTATTTGATGTGCTTCGAAATGCAAACAGGTAAGAATTACTGTTCATAACAAAGTCTTTTTTTTTTTCTAACATTACCTTGAAGATCACTGCCATGTAGTTAATTTAAACACAGCAAATAACCTTTCAGCACTTACTGCAGATTTTGGCAGTGAAAGTAAGGATATTGGATAAGCAAAGGAGAGAGATACACTGTGGTCATCAGGGTTATTAACATATATATGGGGAAATGAGGAACACTAATCGTAACATCAGTAATGTCAATTGATATCCCAGAACTCTGAAAAAGATGGTAGACCAACGGTTGATTGGAATGGCTCAGTCTCACTCAGGGACAAAAAAGGCTCTGTGCATCTAGTATTTTACATACTCAAGATGAAAATATCTCATTGGATTTTTGGTATTACACAGTAAAAAAAAACAACCTTGCATATTGGGTTGACTTTATTTGACATATATGACACAAAGATCTGAAAAACTTGCACAAGAAATCCCTTTAAAGTCTGTTTTCCTAATAAAAGAGATCTGAGCATGCTAGCATTTAGAATTTGATGAACACATACTTAGGTTTTGGCTATGATGCCTAGCTAATTTGGAAATGTGCATTAAACAAAACAACTGCATCAACAACCAATAATTACTGAGTGCCTGTTACATGCCAAACACTTTACTGGACCCTTCATATATTTCACATTGAAACTTAACAACAAAACTATCATTTATTTCATAAATGAGATAATAGAGGATTGTAAAAATTAAATAATGGATGTTAAGAGAGTTTGAACCTGGGTTTTTATACTCCAGAACCCAGATGCCTCTCTAATATGTCACTAAGAGCACAGTGGATTCTATTGTTAATGTCTGAATCACCAGAAAAGAGTTTTCTCATCTTCGCTGGAGAACTTCTAAGTGTTTATATTTGTTCAAAGACCTTGTAATAAGCCCTCATGTTGGTACCTTAATTTCAGTTGATTCTCATAACAGTACTTTGAGATTGAGACCACAGATGCCTGCATTTTATTAAAAAGAAAACACACCTTCATGGAGGTCAAATGACTTCTTCAGGAAGGTCAAAAGACTTCCTCAAGATTCTACAACTAAGTAAGTAAGTGATAAAGCTAGAACCTAAACTCAAGGAATCTGAATCCAAGTCCTGCGCTCTTTCCACAATAAATGACATGTCATAACTAAACTATAAAAGAAGCAAGATATTAGTAAATTTGATTTGGTCCTCATTTTGGCTCTTCAGGAAATTTTCACTCACTCAGAATTTTGACACTTAGTTCTCGTCCTCCTTTGTATACTCTATTTTAGAAAACAAACAGGTAAATGATTAAAGGAGAAACAGAATTATTTGAATTGTGCAATGTAGCAAGATACCCTTGAGACCATAATAAGATATCACTAACACTCACTAAAATGGGTTCAGTTTTAAAATATGAGTAACCCTAGTTACTTGCAAGAATGTAAAGCAAATAGAATCCATACATTGCAAGTTAGAGTGTAAAATGATATAACCATGTCAGAAAACAGTGTGACAGGTTCTAATGAAGCTAAAAATAGAACCATATGGTGTCGCATTCTACCCCTGGTTATTTACCCAAGAAAATGAAAACATATACATGCCCACATGAAGACTTGTATGCTAATACTTATAGCAGATTTATTCACAATAGCTAAAAATTGAGAGAAAAACAAATATCCATAAACAGAATGGATGAAAAATTGGAATTCTACTCAGTTAAGAATAATAAACAGATTACTTAATCACACAACAGCATAGATAAATCTTATGAATATTATGCTGGCAAAAGAATCCAGACCAAAAAAAATGAATCCATACTAAATGTGTAGATATTATATTATTAGCAAAATTAATGTACAGTGTTAGAAATCAGAACAGTGGATATTGGGGCAACTGTTGGAAGCATGACAAAACTTTTTTAAGGTGATATTTTATATCACCTTAAAATAAGGTATTTTATATCTTATTTAGCATGGTGATTACATAATTGTATATATTGTCAAAGCTTATTGAATAATAACCTTAAATAGGCTCATCATGTTGTATGTGAATTATATCTTAATGAAATTTGGTTATTAAGCAACAAATAAAAACCAAACTCCCATAAAATAATTCTCACTGAAAGGTGGAAGATCCAAAAAAATACCCTTGGGTCAAAAATTAATTAATTAAAAATACATTAGACATCATTTTGATAGAGCAAATTACATAAGGACATTGCACTGTGGCTATTTTAATTCCCTTAAAATTTAAAATAAAATTATTGTATTATACCATAGACATGGTCTCAGGTAATGATTAGAATGTTGTAAACCACTCCACAGAATAATGAAAACAGCTCGTAAAAGAAATAGCTTCAGATTATTATAAAGCAGATGACAGCTGACTTTTTTCTAACCTGGATAACCTTTTTTAAAGCATTTGACTTTTACTTATTATTTAATTCATTAATTTAAGTTTTTATTGCCAGTATATATACTTGTTCTTTCTAACATGATAGCCTCTAGCTATTTGCGGGATTTTTTAATTTAATAAATTTGGCATGTTGCATTTTGTAAATTTAGGGTGCACAGGGTGTCCCATGATTCTGAGCACTTGGTGTGCTACTCTCATTAAGGAATTGAATTTTTTGACTTTATTTATTTATCTTTTTAAAATTTTTTGTTTATTTTTAATTAATTTAAATTTATTAGAAAAAGTTTATTAGAAAAACTTCTAATATATTTGAAACAATATGGGTATGTGAATCTACTTTTCACTGGTAATTGCAATGAAATTCTAAAACAGATTACATATTTTCAGTGAAAATAGCGTCTGAGTTGAGATGCTTCATTAGTGTAAAATATACTTTGAAATCTGAAGATAATGCAATAAAAGATAAAATACTATATATTTTATATTGATTAGATGTTGAAATGATAATATTTTGGATATATTGGGTCAAATAAAATATATTATTAAAATTAATTTCATCTGTTTCTTTAACATTTTTAATGTAACTACTAGGAAATTTAAAATTAAATGTCTTGCATTATATTTCTGTTGAAAGACCTTTTATATCAACCATTTTTTAAAGTCAAATCTTTACTATTATTATTAAAGTGTCACTAAAAGCTGTAAATTCTTTACAAATGACTTTTGTCACCAACTCATTGGTTTATCTTAGTCTTTGTTGATCAAGTAATATGAACAAATAAACCCTATAAAAACTCGTTGCTGTTATTTCCTCCAGCAGTTTTGTAAAGTTGTAACTTGTTATATAGTTCAATCACCGAAACCAGATTGCAAAATGTCAAGATTATGACAGAGGTTAGCAAAAATGAGCAATCTCAAAAATCAAGAAGAGCATATGAAAAAACATAGATAATAGTCACCATTTATGAGGAGGAAGTTGTATACTTAGATATGAATCACAAAAACTCCTTTTTAAATTACCTTGCAAGGAGACTTGTTTTGGATAACTTTCTTTTGTGTATGATGAGCAGGACAGAAAAACAAAACCAATGAAGTGAAGTAAAATTATCTTCATCAGTAGTTTAAAGGATCTCACAGAGGACAGGGGTCAGGTGTCGTTTTTTTAGTCGCGTTTTGATAGAAAAAGATGAATTATATCTACTGACATTTTTATTAGTTATACTAATAACAATAATTCTGACAATGAGATTGCCACATGTCCAGTCTTTGAAGGTGTTACTTTGAGACAAAAGATCAGCTGAGTCAAGCAGAGGCCAAGCTGGGTGAAGGCTGGCAGAAATCTCCAATCTCAGAAGGTTTACCTGGTCTCTGTACTCACCAGAATTAATTCAAAGTCTGAGAACCAGGAGATTCTTGGGGTAAATATAAAAATGTCTGAGGCAGCAACTGTTATGTATACAGAGCACAGAGGAGAAAAATTCAGCCACCCCACCACGGCCATACACACAGCTGGAAAAACAAGCTAACAAAGGCTGTGGCTCAGGGCAGAAATGTTCTGTCCTCCTGTTCTCTGCCATGTTGGGGCAAAGCGCCAGAGTCAAGATGTAGAGGAGAAAGAGCAGAAACTTTGAAATTAGACACAACCAGCTCTATTTATCTGGTTAACCTAGTGTAAGTTATTTAGCTTTTGAACTTTAGTGTTCCATAACAAGACAAATGAATTGACTTTATGGAATTATTAGAGAAGCAAATAAAATTATAAATATATATGCATGCTAAGTTGCTTCAGTCATGTCCGACTCTTTGAGACCCACTGGACTGTAGCCTGCCAGGCTCCTCTGTCCATGGGATTCTCCAGGCAAGAATACTGGAGTGGGTTGCCATGTCCTCCTCCAGGGAATCTTCCTGACCCAGGGATTGTACCTTTGTCTTTCTGGAGCTCCTGCATTGCAAGCAGATTCTTTACCACTGAGTCACCAGGGAAGCCCATAAATAAATAGATATATGTTTATATATCCATATACATACCTACTAGAAACTAGAGGACATTCAAAATTAGCTCTCTAAATATAATTGTCATTCATGGCTAGAAGCTAAAATTAAAACGGTCTTAATTTAAATATTAAAAATTCCAAAAATATTATAGAAAGTATATGCACATGCTGTTGCTGATGTGAGCCTTCAGTTGACTAAGATACATACGGGAGAGCTACTAGCTAGTATGTACTGCATTTAACTTCACAATAGCAAATCCTCAACAAAGCCTTTTGTTCTAAGTTACCACTCATGTGTGTGTGTGTATATATATATATATATATATATATATATATATAGCCTCAAAGTATTTGTGAAATTGAGACATGCTTGTGCAATGCTAGCATTTTTTTAATGTACTAATGACAATAAGGGGATAAAAAAGAGGCATTTCTTAAGTCGGTAATTGATTTTTTGGAAATACTGGATGAACTCAAGCATGAACAAGTAAATTTGCTGATTTTTCATTCCCAGTGTAGACTGCCCATCTTATTAGTAACATAAAAATCCTGGGACGACAGTACCAGTTAGTCTGGATATTAATTTTGAGCTACCCCGTGGAGCAGTGCCTGTGGGCTACTTAGAGGATAGAATGCAATCTTTAATTAGGGTAAGATCCCATTTTTTTAAAAAAAATTAACATTTGTTTAGCAAAAGTATCAAATACTTAATTAATAATTATTCTTGAAAGTGAATCCTTTATCTGGGCTTGATGTTTAATGAAAATAATTTTCAATATTTAATTTTTTTCCTTTAAAAACAAAAAAAGAGGTATCCTTTTATTGGAAACTGCTGTTTCTAACCACTTATTTTTAGATCTTAACAACAACAACAAAAAAAGTGTGTGAACTTCACTCCTTACTTTAAGACCTTTTAGGCTTTAGAATCCTGTATGGTTCAAGAATCCTTTTTGGGATTTTGTGCATGAACAGACAAACAAGCAATTAAATGACAAAGCAGCATCTTGTCTTTTATGTTAAGAGAATAATTTTCAATACTGTAGCTATTTTCTCCTTGAATAACCTTTTGTTTCTGTCTGCAAATGTTGAAATGCAATCTGGTTTAATTGTTTTTCGACTTGTTAGTGTGCTGCTAGTCGTGCAGAAGGTTTATCCACGTGTCACAACTAACGAAGGTTTCAGAACTCTCCATAAATCTGTTAAACATCTGCTGTATACCCTGGACTCCCCATCTGAAGGTATTATATTTCTATCTTTCTGTATTCAATTCTGCATTGCAATTCTGTATTGAGTTCCATTAGGAATAAAAAACAAAATGCAACTGAAGCAACCATTTATGCATGACATTATTCTTAGGTGGGAACATATGTTACCACTAAATCTGGATCTTTAGCTAACCAAAGTGTGGAGACAAGGAGAAATGGCTGGATAAGAGGCTGTGACTTTCTAGGATTTTTATTTTTATGAAAATGGTCTCTCTTAGCTATATTATAAAGCTGTGTTTATGCTTGGTACGAAAAAATAAATACCAGAGTAAGGGACTAAGCCTCAACAAGTAGATTTCTACCACAACTTCTTGAACAAATGCCTACACTGAATTGCAGCATTTTTGCCCTTTTTTTCCAAAATTTGACTTTTTAACCAGAATGAGTCTTTCTTTGGATAAAACTCACCCTTCAGCCAGCCATCTTGAAAATGCATGATGGACGTCAGAGCGTGAATTGATCTGTATAGACCCACTGTCCACCCAGTAAGACAAACCATAGCATCGTGTTAGTGAATCAGAAAAGATATTTGCATATAGAGAATAGCCTTATATACCACACACATGGAAATGCACAGACACAGGCACACACACAGCCATATACAGACAAACATTTAGGACTATAAGGAATGAATCCCTACTTCACAAGTCAAATGTTTGGTTAGTATTTACTGTTTCCGAATGAGTTTAGGAATAGGCTTTCTCAACTGAGCTTGCCAGCTTTTAAATATGTAGACTTTACTTTTGGATTACAGATAAGTAATCAGGTCACAAGCTGATTGTTTATTACAAGATCTTAAACAATTTTCGTATGAAATGCTGGTTTTAAAGGTTTTGAAGACTTCTTGAAGGAGAATCTTACATACTCTTGGATACCAATTTCTGTTGGTCTACAACAATTTTTATGCCTTCAGTCACAGAATTAATGACTAGCTTGCAGGATTGATTGTTATTAAATTCAGTGATCTTCATGAACATTAGGGTTAAAAAAAAAAAAAAGCCTTATGCTTTTAAGAAGAGGTCCAGCCCAGAAAAAGCAGACAGTACAATAACAAACACTAATTATTTCCTCTGTATATTTTTCTGTTTGCATTTTAAAGACTTGAGAACTTCAGATTTCTCCTTACCATTCTCTTCCTTTTCATCTTCAGACTCACACCTTATAATTGTATAGCGGGATAAAGCTGGACTTTTTGTTACAAAGGGCATAAGTTCTTTAGTGCCTTAGAAGCCAAAGAACCTCTCATTAACTGAGGCAGCAAAACACTTTTCCTGATGAACAATATAGCTCAATTTTCAATATTTAACAATGGCCATGCCGCATTTCTATGATTATGTTAATAATTTTGACATGTGTTAAACCATGCCACTGGATAATCAGGATGATAAGGAAATATTAATACATTAAGGATATGTATTTTTATGTTTAGAATTAGATGTGCTTATATTTGTTTTAAAAAATTTCCTACATATGTGACTTCATCAGTCTAAAGATACCAATGCAGTAGTATTAAGGTCAGTTTCTATGTCACTAACCCCAAGCCCCTGCATACATGTGTGCTTGAGCAGAAATTTCATGGCCTTTGAAAAATTCTTCCAAGTATTTCTGGGAATCCTCCAGGAAACCCAAACTCGTTTTGAAGTACAAATACCTGCCACATTGCCCAAGCCACCGATGCTTACTCTTCATAGCATTTAGCAGTATTTGTGAACACATGTCCTCCCTTGGCTTTACACCAAATAAACTGGAGTGAAATGGTCACTCATAGCAGAGTTGCTCGCTTGGGTCCTCTCTAATGATTGACAGGACTCAGATAGCTCTGAAGGTCTCATTCCCTTCTTTCAAAGAAATAAAATAGAAAAAATAAAAAGATAGTGTTCTTTTTTTGTGTGTCAATGATAAATATTTTATTATCTTAAGTCCGTTCTATCATCAAAACAACTCTATAAGAGGTATTTATTATCCCATTTTGCAGACAAAACAACTGAGGCAAAGGGAGGCTGGGCATTTTGCCTATGTTATGCGTCCAGCAGGTAACTAAACTGAGATTGAGAGCCTGGATCTGTCTATGCCCAAAGCCAGGTCCCTTAGCTCTTTTAAATGGCCTTACTCATATTTACCATCTGAGACATGTACACACTTGCTTCTAGCGTTATCTCGCACAAGTACTTGCCACCACCAAGCCTCAGAATGGCTCCACGTTCAGCCAGTCATAGAGTGTGATTCATTGTGCCGGATTCCTTCCCACATGATACATTTTTCAGTAGCCATCGCTCCATTCCTCTTTGCACTCCATGTCTACTTCCAGTTCAAACTTCCACATCCCATATCTACTTTTGATTCAGCCTTGATTCTGAACACACTTCAAGGTTTTTCCAGAAGCCTCCTCAGCAACCATGACAATACGAAGATGCTAATAAACACTTGAGAAGATGTTTTAAGGAATCTTAACTTCCTGTTTTAAGGAATCTAATTCTCAGCTCTAACCCAGTAAAGATCCCTGCTTCACTGTTTAGTATTTCCATTTATAAAACTGAGTTTTGAGGGTGAAGATTACCTTTTTTGGCTCATTGATGTTTACTCTTTTGCCAAGTTGTAAATTACATGAAATTACATCTTTAAACAAAAAGCCATGTTTACTGGTGAAGAGAGGTTATCTGTGCACTAGATTTCTTTCTCTGGCTTTGGGCACCATTTTTATATATGCCTAATTCTACAAATAAAAATAAAACCTTGCTTTTTAAAGGGCTGTAACAATTTCCACTTCGTTAAAACCCATTCAATACGGTACTTCTCAGATACTTTAAAGTCCAGAAGGACGAGTACCCAGAGGGCAAAGTCCATACATAACATCAAGGTCAAGCCTATAATTGATATATACAAAGTTAATTTCTATTAGTTATTCATTTTAATAGCCTGATGAGGAAGAGACATTCCATAAACCATACAGTATACAAATTCTAATGGACTCATTCATATAGTATACAAATGCTGATGAACTCATAGGAGTTCAAATTGAGCAAGATTTGATCTTGGGAAAATGGTTTTATATACTTTTACACTGCAGAAGCATAAATCTTCACAGAGTCCTATCCTGGATTATTCTATACATGTGCTCAGTTGCTAAGTCGTGTTGGACTCTTTGCGACCCCATGGACTGTAACCCACCAGGCACAGACTCTGTCCATGGGATTCTTTCCTAGGCAAGAATACTGGAGTGGGTTGCTATTTCCTTCTTCTCCAATTCTACACATGGATGCCAATAAATAATGGTTATTACTTCCCTGGTGGCTCAGACGGCAAAGTGTCTGCCTACAATGTGGGAGACCCGGGTTCAGTCTCTGGGTTAGAAAGATCCTCTGGAGAAGGAAATGGCAACCCACTCCAGTACTCTTGCCTGGAAAATCCTATGGATGGAGGAGCCTGGTAGGCTACAGTCCACAGGGTTGCAAAGAGTCGGATACAACTGAGCGACTTCACTTTCACTTTTCACTTTCACCATTATTAATTAGGTTTGTTTATACTGAGTATCTTCTTCTTGGTCCTTTCACTCACTGATGCATTAAAGCAATAATACTTAGCTGTCTTGAGAGAAGAGAGGGACTCCTGCCAGAGAGGAAAACTGAAAAAGCCATTCTGCCAAGTAACTAGGGATGGTACAGACATTACTCAGACATGACTGATACCAAGGTAGACAAGGAGGCTTTTAATTCTGTAATCTTTTACACACATGATTATTTAAATAGACAAAATGATCAGCGTGAGAAAAGTACAGATGGCTGCCTAGTTTTGTGCTACAACCTTTTAAGAAGACTTCAGAACACACTAACTAGAGACAATGGGAGAAGTAGTAAAGCTGTCAATAAAGTATCCTATTGAAAATGATAAGGCCAGTGTTGAAAAACGACAGCACTGGAACTTCTGGATTATTTATGAGGAATTAAGAGTGTCTACAGAGAAGAGTGAAATAAGTAATAATGTTTCCTTAAAGGAGTTGAATGAAAGCGTTGGATTTCTGATGTTTTTATTTATGCAGTAGCCACTTTTAAATTTTGCATGTGAATGTTGTTGCACTTACTTTTTTTTTTTATTCAGGAAAATGTATTCTTGAAAAATTTTTTAACTGGAAGAAAATTGCTTTCTGTGTTGGTTTCTGCCATACAGCAGCATGAATCAGTCATAATTATACATATATACTCTCCCTCTGGAGCCTTCCTCTCCGCCCCCGATCCAGCCCCTCTAGGTCACCACAGAATGCCAGGCTGCGCTCCCTGTGTTATATATGGAATGTTACTCAGCTACACTTACCCTACAATGATAGAATGCTACGCAGCAAGCTGACTCAGGAACCCATTTAACTTCTAGGGGCAATTCTCCATGTTGAATTAGATCTTCATATGTGGTTTCCGTTAGACACAACTTAGTGATTGCCTTCCACACTCCAAACCTCACATTATTTGAGACCACTCAGAATGTTTCTATAAACATTAGCTAATTTGCATTCACAGCTACATTCAGTTGAAATCACTGGCTGCTTTTTGAAAGATAAAAAGTATAGATTAGTGATGGCAGATGTTTCCTAAGGCTACATTCTAGACAACTGAAGGCAAACAAACAAAAAAGTCCAGTGACCCACGAGATTGAAATTGGTTTCATTTGATTAACAAGTCACCAAGGTAGTCAATCTGCATCATGATATTTGAGTCATCTATGCATACAGGTCACAGGATAAAATAATGTAATGGTTTGATGCACAGAGAAATAATTTGTTAGAAATGCATATGCTTAACCATTGATATTATTTCAGTTGGGGGGCAATTGATAAATAAATATTTTAAATGTTTCCAACTGAGCTTAGACACCTCTGTAAAGTCGTTTGGAGGAAAATTCTGCAGACTGTCTGCTTTTCTTCCCATTAATTTGACCTGGGTTGATTTTTACTTAGAAAAATAAATCCTTTAATGAAATGCTAAATATTACCTCTGTAGGTGGCTCTGACAAAACAACACATCTGTGGGGTGAGGAAGATCGGCAGTCACTATCCCCAAGCAGCCTGGCTGCACAGTAAGTCTTTGTTGGTTTGTTTCTAAATTGGTAAGTAACTTGATTGAATAAGCAAGCAGCACAATTCATAAGCATCATTCTTTTCATCAGTGTGTAAGACCATGGAATAGAAAAAATCAACTGTTGACTGACGAAAGAAAAAGTTAAAGTTGAAGTGCAGTAAAGTTGAAACTTGTTTTTTGGTATTATTCAGTGATACTTTTAGATAATGCGACATGAAGATCTGGTTTTCAGTTCTAAGATTGCATAACTAGATCCCACATGTTCTGTCTGGATAGGTCACCTTATGTCGATGAGGAAAATCTAGCTGGAGGCCCAATTTCCAACTCTTTTCAAAGTCTTTCATCTTCATATAAAAGATGTAAAAGTCTCCAACTTTTTACATTACTGTTGATCTCAGATTTTAAAAGTTGACATTAAAAATCGATGCCCCAAGGTAATGCAAACTTTGTTGCTTGAGTAGTATTCAAGTAGCCAAAGCTGTTTATCAGTTATTTAATTTTGGACTGTTTGTGGTTCATGTAAATATGTTTATATATTTACCTATTCCTGAGACAGTGAATAGGCAGTGGGAATAACAGCAGTAATGTTGGCTTCTAAGGACCATTAATATAAGCAGTTCTGAAGTAACTAACAGTTACTTAACTAAATTAACTAACTAACTTAACTAAAAGTTACATAACTAACAGTTATGGTGGAAAACTCAAGCAGTTGGCTGTAGAAGCACATTGAAGTAAATTCATAAAGTTCAAGGCAAATTTAGAGACTAGATGACCTGTTATGTAAAAGTTGTTTTGGCCTGATAAATTACACTATTGAAATTATTTGACTTTTGTCCCAAAAGATATGTTTTTGTGGGCTAATGGAAATGGAAACAAAAACAAATAGTAGGACTTATTTTTAACCATTCATTTATTTTTCTAAAATAGAATCTATACAATTATTTATAAACTTTCTATTATTCAGTGAAAAGTTTCCCAACTCTGGGTAATTCTAGGCAAAATTCTTCCGTCAACAACCACCTCCTCTTTCTGCCACCACATTTCTCCTCTAAGGTGCCTGAACCAGATGCTTCTCCCAAGAGCAGTCTTACAGTCCTGGGCAATTCTCCCCCAGACAGGATTCCATATTCCAAATAATCAAGTCTTTTAAACACATTCCCTATATAGCCAGCAAAATATTAAAAAACAAAAAAACAAGCAAAAAAACCCTCTGACTTGAGACAACTGGATACTTATTTCTGAAGCCAGGTATCTTTATCAGAGCCTTGGGGACATCCACAGCATTGATAGTGCTAGCTCTTCAGATGTGAAAGTTACACAGCAAATGTAGTTGGTTGCTGACAGCTAGCTGGCAATTTATTGGGAGGAATTCATTACTTTTAAGATGGCTCTTGTTGAGATTGATGAAATTAAGGGATTTCTTATCTTTGGGCTCCCTTTCCCTTCCCAATTTAAAATAATCACAGAGTGGAAATACTTGGCATGAGATAAAAGTGTTTATAGTCCAGAATTTTCTTTGGAAAGCTGCTCAAAAATATTTTTTCCCTCATAGCTCTTCTCCCTCCTCCTTATTTTTGCACTAAAGTTAGTTTTTTTTTTGTTGTGTGCATACACGAACACACATGCATGCATCTATCTGTAAGTTCATCTTTTTTGTAAGCATTCTTAGGATGTATGTAAAATTTTATATAAAATATGTAAATTAAATGGTTTAAAGAAATACTTGGGATGATTATGCCAAAACAGTTGGCATATATATATATATATATATATATCTTAATTTTTGGTGTATATTAAATATAATCTCAAAAATCTTGGTAATCAGATGTTCTTCATAGAACTAAGATAATGGCTTATATGATATTCCAAGGTCACTTTTAGCTCAACATTCTTCTATTTGTCATAAGAAGTTCTTATGCTATTTCATTTGAAAAGTTAGACAAATATTTTGCTATTGAGCATGGCACTAAGATGGAAATGGCTCAATGCTATAATAATTATGACAAAGAGGAAGACAAACACAAAAGAAAGAGAAGCAGTAATAAGAGGAGAGTCTTTGGTCAAAGAAGTGCCTGAACAAAAGCAAGAAAGCTCAGGAATGGGTGCAGTTTTTCTAAACATGAAAGCTACGGACTATATTTAAATGAAAGTCAGACATCTGACCAATAAGCTGTGCCCTGACCGGTAAGTTAGAGACTTTTCTTGCCATGGATTGTCTTATTTAAGTTCCTTAAGGATCCAGTGTCATTAACCCACATCCAAATACCCTGAGATTTTAATATTAGTGCAAACATCATCCTACATGTTTACTGGCTATGCCAGGATGAGTCTCTTCCATTAGTATTTGAATAAAATCTAAGTTAACATCTAATAGAACTAGTTAATTTGTGTGCTGTGCAGTTTGATTCAAAATAGATGGTACCCAAATCAACCATTGACATTTATTCTATCTCTACTGTACATCAAGTTCAATAATAGACACTAAGGGAAGAAATTACAAGAGATGCAGCCTCATAGATGAAGTGACTGGGCATGTGTAACATGCACACATTTACTCACAACAGTTTGCCTCAAAAATATTAGACTATGTCCTCACATGCAGTTGATTTGAAAGGAAGCCAGAAAGTGGTTAATTGGGGAACTCTGAGTTGGTTGCTTAAAGAAAAAAAGGAAATGACGTTATTCAGTTGTATTCTACCATTTTTTTAAAATCACAACTACATGAATTTAAATTATTTAGAGAATGTTATAAGTGGAAGGGCCCTACAGATCACCCAGCCCCCTATCTCTCATTTGACAAAAGAGGAAGCTGAAGTCCAGAGAGAGGGTTGCCAGATATAGAGGAGAAAGGAAAGGAAAGAAACACGCAAGAGGTGTAGGATATACTTACACTGAAAAATTATTTGTTATTTTGCTGAAATTCAGTTTTAACTGGGATCCCTGTCTGTTATCTGGCAATGCTAGCCCAGTGATTTTTCTTTCATGTAAGTGTGCCTAGAAATGATCTTAAGCTCACTTACGATTGGATATTAAAGTAACTAAATATAAAGGTAGTGCCTGTGGAAAAGGTAAATACTCAGAGAATCCAGAGCAGTGCAGTCATTGTGCAGTTGGGCTGGATGGGGGAAGATGTCCTACTTCCCAGTGTTTCAGTGCTCAAGTCAGCCAGTGCCAGACAACCAGGGACTCACAGGATCCCAGCAAAATAGCTTTACTCTTTTTCTATATGACTTAATTTACATCTTCTTTTCTAATTCTATAGGCTCCTAATACTGGAAAAGTTTGAAGATGCCCTCTTAAATATATCAGCAGATAGTCCTTATATTCCTTACTTGGCATGTGTGAGAAATGTCACTGGCAATTTAGCCAGGGGATCAAAAGGTAATGCTCTCCTTTCTTAAGAGTCAAAATGCTACTCATGGTTTTTAATTTTGTTCTAAAATAGTAAGCCTTATGTTTGCTTTAAAGCAGAAGAAATTTTTAAAATCTTCGTTGCCATATGCATCTGTTACAGTGGTTTGATATATGAAGTAATATCTAATCATATTATTTTATTACTGCTCCTGTTGCAGCTGTTAGTACCACCTGGCCAAACTTTAATGTAAAATAACCATATAAGAAATAACATGAGAGTAAGTAAGTGAAAGTCACTCAGTCGTGTCTGACTCTTTGCAACCCCATGAATAGTCCATGGAATTCTGGGTAGCCTTTCCCTTCTCCAGGGGACCTTCCCAACCCAGGGATTGAACCCAGGTCTCCCTCATTGCAGGTGGATTCTTTACCAGCTGAGCCACCAGGGAAGCCCAGGAATACTAGAGTGGGTAGCCTATCCTTTCTCCAGCTTATCTTCCTGACCCAGGAATCAAACCAGGGTCTCCTGCATTGCAGGCAGATTTCTTTACCAACTGAGCTATCCGGGAAGCCCAACCTGAGAGTGGCCACCTAGGTAAACTTTCCATGTCTCCAGAATTAGGAGTTCACATAACTCTCCATGACATTTTCTATACCTTTAATCTTAGGTGTCAAAAAATAATAAAAAGGATAATGAAGACTTCCAAAAGCAGATGTAAATTACATAAATAAAGACATTTTTGTAGCAGACTATTTTTTACTTCCTATCCTTACGCAGTTTGTTTTCCATCTTCTACTTACATGGACAACTGTGAAGATTAGATTTAATCAAATATTTCTTTTTCTTTTTTAAAGATAAAACATCTATTTGTAGGAGATATACATTCACTATTCCTACACAAAAAAATAGTTTTTTTGAGACTTAATGGCAAGCAAATAGCACAACAAATATTTGAGTGTGATCTCTCTATACCAGTCATGAATTAATCAAGGGTGGAAGGGCATATTTGTATCACAGTGATTATACAACCTATTCTCTCTCAAACCCTTCAGCAGATTTGGGTATATAATAATATACCCAAAATAAAAGCATATTCAGTTCACAAAGAACCAATACTGTGTAGCACCTTTGCTGGAAATATTTTTGTCTCTAAGCAGAATATCTATGAATATTTTAAAAATAATGAACTCTATAGCCTCCATGGTTCAAGGAAAGATTAAATTTTCACTCATTTTATAGTTAGATTCAAGTAGGTTATTATCTTAGAAAAAACGTAGTAATAAATTAGGATGAAGGTGTCTTTCAAATAGATTTCCTAAATGACCTTGCAGTTCACTTAAGGTAATTCTTTTCTCCTCTTTTACAGAAAGTTTAAGAATGCTGCACTCTACAATTCGATTTAAAAAATCTTTTCTTCATAATGGTTCCTATGAGGATTACCTCCCTCCAGTTCCTGAAGTCTTGAAGTCAAAAGTAAGCCATGAAAGGGGGAAAAAAGTCCTCAATACTTCCTGTAATTCTATGGAAAGATATATTTGTAATTTTTAAATCTGTGTATTTATAAGTCTTAGTCTTATTTGACTCTAGGTTAATGCTAGAAAAGGGGTGACAAGTTCTGGTTGGTGCTATGTAATTGTATTTTGTTTTTAATTGGTGTCTATCTCTGTCTGAAATAACCCATAAGAGCCTAATTACAGAATGCAATATGTAAAGGAATGACTCCTGATATAGTTGTCTCATTAAACTACATGATTTTAAAAGGCATTAAAAATTTGATTTCTAATTTGAGATGTCCCTAGGTTTTAAAGCTATAAATGTTGATTTCAAAGCTAATGTTTTAGACTTCACAGTATACAAAAATCTCAGAAATTGACTCACCTTATTTTTATTATCATCAGAAGCAGAAACCCATAAACAATATTAAAATGTATGATATTGAAGAAAGGGGGGAAAAGCCACAGGAAAAAATGTTAGCTCTGAAGTTTGAATTGGTTGGCATTTGCCTCTTTTTCTTTGTTTAGCTCAGGCATACACTATGCGGGTTACCATGAAATCCACTCTATTTCTTAAATAACCCTATTAAATTTTGAAAGCAGCTTTCTGAGTAAGAACAGCAGTTTAATTGGATTTATGTAGCCATGGATAAAGTAAAATTAGAACTGGTTTATTCAGGGCAAGCAGGATGATGTCTGTATAGTCAACATGATTTAATTAAGCAGGCATAGAAAACATGTGTCCTTGTATATTACAAATAAATATGCTAGTTATACTAGATTACCTACATTGTAGGCTTAATCTTCTACATGAATAAAATTTCTAGTGTACTTAATTTAGCACTATCTTAGTTTATACGAGAGACTTATATCTTAGTTAAATGAGAAAGAAGTTATGCATTCATCTGGAAAAGACCTGCTCATCCTTCAAGGACAAGTTTAAATGTCACTCCTATAATATCAGAGTATCTCCTTTCTCCCTGTTTCCAAATGATAATGACTTTGTGCACATATTGTTTTTACCCATTCATTCATTGCATCCTTCCTCTGTGCTCCCATAATGCTACTCTATTTATTTAAAAGATACAATCTCTAAACCCAGAGTCCTTATAATCAATCCAGTGAAGGAGATGGAAAAGCAGACCAGTGATTATAACACAGCGAGACAAGTGTTATGGTATGTGGATGGACAGGATTCTGTATATGGAGGTGGTATATCTGGCTTAGATTGCAGAGGATGAAGGTGGAGAGAAGAAATCTCATGAAGGAGATACTCTTTACTCTGAGTCTTGCCAGGCTGTGTAGGATTATGCTAATAGTCCTACATTCCAGACATAGAGATGTGAGTTGGTGAGAAAACAAGAGTTGTGAATCTGAAGGACAGCTAGGGGTTACCTGAGGTCATCAGTCCAGCTAGAGTACAAGGTTCTTATAAGAGAGGCAGGAAAGAAGGCTCAGATCCCCAAGACCTGGGGATCAAGGAGTTTGTTTAGTCAAGGAGTTTGAATCTGATCCTGAAAACCGTGAATTTGAGGAAGGTTAATTCCTCATTTTAGAAAAAGATCTCTCTAGGAGACTTGTGGAGGACAGACTGAAAGAAAGTCAAATGAGTGAGTTTTGCAATAACGTAAGCAAAACGTGAGGCCCTGTAAGATGTCAGTGGCAAGAAAAGAAGGAAAAGAATGTCAAGAGCATTGGAGGAGGTTGAATTGACACAGTTTGGCAGCCAGTGGCGTGTGAGGCATAGGGAAGTGGAGTCTCCAATTACAGTGAGATTTCTGGCTTTTGGAATTTACTACTTAGTATTATAACTTGTTGTATACGTGGGATCTATTTCTCCAACTAGAGTGTAAAATCTGATGAATCTGTGCCTTCTGCTTTTTCAAAGTATCACATCTAGCAGTAGCATGCTCTTAAGACCGGACTCACAAATGTGTGAAGAGATGATGGTGTTAAAGCAGAGCCCTGGTGATGTAATAGTGTTACCAGGGCAATTACTCATTGTAGTTCTCAGCCTGCAGGGTAACTGGGCAGCGCACAATGTACATGGGAAATGGAAACAATACATGCTCAACCATTTACACTAATGTCCTGGAAACAGAGCAAAGGATAATTTAAAACAGCGTCCACATTTTGAGTATTCTGCTCCCATTGCAAGTTACGTTATGAAAAAAGTTTGAGACGCCACAGAAGAAATAAACTATAATTCTGTTCCTTGGGTAGAAAGTCCTTTGCCGTTTATAACAAGCATGGCTGCGATTTGCAGTTGACAGAATGCATTCGTTCTTAGACTACAAACTCCATAGGAACGTGAATAAGTGTGTTGCTCTGCTATGTACCCTCAGCACCTGGCATTGAGTCCAACACATGGAAAATATTCAGTACATATCATTGACAGGATGAAGACAAAAGGGATATCCCCCACATTAAGCAAAAATAACAGATAGCGCACTATTTATACTGTAACACTCTCACATTTTTTAAGAGGCCTCTTTTTTTTTTCCCATTCACCTGCTAAGAGCCCAGGAGCATTGCTGTTTCAGCACTTTTATGCATATGATATTTTGAGCTCTATGCCATCATGTTACTTACAGTTCTGATTCAGATGCGTTAGGAACTGTAGACAAAAGGGAATTCAGTCACAGCTGGACATGCAGTTAGTTATGGGTCATTGTTCAAGTTTAGGCTGAGACCTTACTATGTAGGTCAGGGTCTTAATACATAACATTCTGACAAACCTGTAATCTGGACTTGACACATACTTTTGAAGAAACAATTATAATTCTCTGAATATATGTTGATCACTAATAAACTGTGAAGTTTCTAAAAGTTTAATGCATGTATTGTTTTTAGAAGAAAGTAGTAGCTGTTGTTCAGCCACTCAGTCATGTTCGACTCTGTGACCCCATGACCTGCAGCACACCAGACTTCCCTGTCCATCACCATCCCCTGGAGTTTGCTCAGATTCATGTCCATTGAGTTGGTGATGCCATCCATCCATCTCATCCTCTGTCATCCCCTTCCCCTCCTGCCTTCAATCTACCCCAGCATCAGGGTCTTTTCCAATGAGTCAGTTCTTCTCATCAGGTGGCCAAAGTATTGGAGCTTCAGCTTCAGCATCAGTCCTTCCAGTGAATCTTTGGGGTTGATTCCCTTTAGGATTGACTGGTTTGATCTCCTTAATGTCCAAGGACTATCAAGAGTCTTCTCCAGCACCACAGTTAGAAGACATCAATTCTTCAGTGTTCAGCCTTTTTATTGTTCAGCTTTTAATGACAAATACTAAATGACCATTATGTTGCTCCTTGGTGGCTGTACCTCACAGTATAGGGCGCATTATTAATCCTGAATTAAATTCTTATTTCAGAGGACAAATTCTACTTCAGTAGCAGGGCTAGATTTCCAGTTTCTCTTTCTATATATTTTGCATTATCAAGCCAAGATTATTCTTTTTTTTCCAATTATTTTTATTAGTTGGAGGCTAATTACTTCACAACATTGCAGTGGGTTTTGTCATACATTGACATGAATCAGCCATGGAGTTACATATATTCCCCATCCCGCTCCCCCCTCCCACCTCCCTCTCCACCTGATTCCTCTGGGTCTTCCCAGTGCACCAGGCCCGAGCACTTGTCTCATGCATCCCACCTGGGCTGGTGATCTGTTTCACTATAGATAATATACATGCTGTTCTCTTGAAACATCCCACCCTCGCCTTCTCCCACAGAGTCCAAAAGTCTGTTCTGTACATCTGTGTCTCTTTTTCTGTTTTGCGTATAGGGTTATCATTACCATCTTTCTAAATTCCATATATATGTGTTAGTATGCTGTAATGATCTTTATCTTTCTGGCTTACTTCACTCTGTATAATGGGCTCCAGTTTCACCCATCTCATTAGAACTGGTTCAAATGAATTCTTTTTAACGGCTGAGTAATATTCCATGGTGTATATGTACCACAGCTTCCTTATCCATTCATCTGCTGATGGGCATCTAGGTTGCTTCCATGTCCTGGCTATTATAAACAGTGCTGCGATGAACATTGAGGTGCATGTGTCTCTTTCAGATCTGGTTTCCTCAGTGTGTATGCCCAGGAGTGGTATTGCTGGGTCATATGGCAGTTCTATTTCAAGTTTTTTAAGAAATCTCCACACTGTTCTCCATAGCGGCTGCACTAGTTTGCATTCCCACCAACAATGTAAGAGGGTTCCCTTTTCTCCACACCCTCTCCAGCATTTATTGCTTGTAGACTTTTGGATAGCAGCCGTCCTGACTGGCATGTAATGGTACCTCATTGTGGTTTTGATTTGCATTTCTCTGATAATGAGTGATGTTGAGCATCTTTTCATGTGTTTGTTAACCATCTGTATGTCTTCTTTGGAGAAATGTCTGTTTAGTTCTTTGGCCCATTTTTTGATTGGGTCATTTATTTTTCTGGAATTGAGCTGCAGGAGTTGCTTGTATATTTTTGAGATTAATCCTTTGTCTGTTTCTTCATTTGCTATTATTTTCTCCCAATCTGAGGGCTGTCTTTTCACCTTACTTTTAGTTTCCTTTGTTGTGCAAAAGCTTTTAAGTTTCATTAGGTCCCATTTGTTTATTTTTGCTTTTATTTCCAATATTCTGGGAGGTGGATCATAGAGGATCCTGCTGTGATTTATGTCGAACAGTATTTTGCCTATGTTCTCCTCTAGGAGTTTTATAGTTTCTGGTCTTACATTTAGATCTTTAATCCATTTTGAGTTTATTTTTGCATATGGTGTTAGAAAGTGTTCTAGCTTCATTCTTTTCCAAGTGGTTGACCAGTTTTCCCAGCACCACTTGTTGAAGAGGTTGTCTTTTTTCCATTATATATTCTTGCCTCCTTTGTCAAAGATAAGGTATCCATAGGTTCGTGGATTTATCTCTGGGCTTTCTATTCTGTTCCATTGGTCTATATTTCTGACTTTGTGCCAGTACCATACTGTCTTGATGACTGTGGCTTTGTAGTAGAGTCTGAAGTCAGGCAGGTTGATTCCTCCAGTTCCATTCTTCTTTCTCAAGATTACTTTGGCTATTTGAGGTTTTTTGTATTTCCATACAAATTGTGAAATTATTTGTTCTAGTTCTGTGAAAAATACCGTTGGTAGCTTGATAGGGATTGCATTGAATCTATAGATTGCTTTGGGTAGAATAGCCATTTTGACAATATTGATTCTTCCAATCCATGAACACGGTATGTTTCTCCATCTGTTTGTGTCCTCTTTGATTTCTTTCATCAGTGTTTTATAGTTTTCTATGTATAGGTCTTTTGTTTCTTTAGGTAGATGTACTCCTAAGTATTTTATTCTTTTTGTTGCAATGGTGACTGGTATTGTTTCCTTAATTTATCTTTCTGTTTTCTGATTGTTAGTGTATAGGAATGCAAGGGATTTCTGTGTGTTAATTTTATATCCTGCAACTTTACTATATTCATTGATTAGCTCTAGTAATTTTCTGGAAGAGTCTTTAGGGTTTTCTATGTAGAGGGTCATGTCATCTGCAAACAGCGAGAGTTTCACTTCTTCTTTTCCTATCTGGATTCCTTTTATTTCTTTTTCTGCTCTGATTGCTGTGGCCAAAACTTCCAACACTTTGTTGAATAGTAGTGGTGAGAGTGGGCACCCTTGTCTTGTTCCTGATTTCAGGGAAAATGCTTTCAATTTTTCACCATTGAGGGTAATGCTTGCTGTGGGTTTGTCATATATAACTTTTATTATGTTGAGGTATGTTCCCTCTATTCCTGCTTTCTGGAGAGTTTTAATCATAAATGGGTGTTGAATTTTGTCAAAGGCTTTCTCTGCATCTGTTGAGATAATCATATGGTTTTTATCTTTCAATTTGTTAATGTGGTGTATTACATTGATTGATTTGTGGATATTAAAGAATCCTTGCATTCCTGGAATAAAGCCCACTTGGTCCTGGTGTATGATTTTTTTTGATATGTTGTTGGATTCTGTTTGCCAGAATTTTGTTAAGGATTTTTGCATCTATGTTCATCAGTGATATTGGCCTGTAGTTTTCCTTTTTTGTGGCATCTTCGTCTGGTTTTGGAATTAGGATGATGGTGGCCTCATAGAATGAGTTTGAAAGTTTACCTTCTTCTGCAATTTTCTGGAAGAGTTTGAGTAAGATAGGTGTTAGCTCTTCTCTAAATTTTTGGTAGAATTCAGCTGTGAAGCCATCAGGTCCTGAAGCCAAGATTATTCTATATGGACTTTTATTGGTTTCTTATACATGTATGTCAAACTTGCAATTAAAAAATATATTTCAGTCTCTACTGAGTAAAATCATTCAAACTACTACACCCTTAAAAGCTCAATTAAAAATATTAATTGGGCTCCAAGTATTTATCTTTTTATTTAAGAAATCACCAAAATAAAAGTCACTGGCAGAGAAGTTTGGCTGTATTCATTAGAAGTTTAGTCATATCTAGTATTTGGAAAATCAAAGGAAGGAAAAAGTGATAAATATATTATTACATCTGGTAAAATGATTGAGTTTGTTGCAGAATGGAAAATTTCTCATAACAGTAAGACTAGTAAGTAGAATTTTAATACATATGAAGCCATTTTAGATAGCTGAAACCCAGAAATCAATTAGACATTAAATAGACCAATGATATTTACTGTCTAAAATGATTTGTGTTTAATTGCTAGTGCCTACATGTAGTTACTATAAATCTCTCGTCCAAGACACATCATTGTACCTTTCCCCTTTGACATATGCAAAGAAATATTCCTGAACATTTTCTTGTATCATTTCTGTCAAAATGCAGCTGCTGATTGGGAAACTGAGCTGTAGTAAATGGCACATATATTTGCTTCTTTAGATGTTGCTCCAAATTACTTCACGTCTTAAAATGAATAGCTCTAGGGTTGCTTTTGAGCACAACAGAACTAGCTTTCCCAGAGGCATAATGTTTCCCCCTAGGATATATAACTTGGGAATATAGCCTCAGAACACACAGAGCATAGTGAACTGCATGGAGGAATATATTTGACTGGGTAGGAAATTAGTTGATTTTCATTTTTCTCCTTTTTTTCTGAGTAGAGGATTTTAGACCCTTTTTAAGCATTCCATAGAACAAAAGTTTCCCTCAGTAAATAAGAGGATAGAAGATAATGTCAGTCAGTTTAGCAGTGTAGACACTTGAAAAACCAGGTATATACACATCCATATTTTAAAATATGTGTGATTCTCATGCTGCAGTTTTAAAAATCTTTATTTTTTTTGGTCAATTAATTTTTTTAAACTTGTGGCAAAATACATATAACATAAAATTTACCACATTAACCATTTTAAACTCTGTAGTTCAGTTTTGTTAAATATACACACATTGTAAAACTTTTAAGCTTGCAAAGAAAAATCCTATATGCATTAAGCACCTTTTTCTCATTCCCCTCACCCTCTAGTCCCTGGCACCTGCAATTCTACCTTCTGTTGCTATTAATTTGACTGTGCTCAGTACTTCATATAATGGAATCATTCAGTATTTGTCTTCTTATGACTGGCTTATTTCACTTAGCATAATGTCCCAAGACTTACCTACATTGTAATATGTGAGAGAATTTCCTTAATTTTTAAGGCTGGATAGTATTCCATTATATGTGTATACCATATACACATTACACATATACACACTATATGTGTTTATCCATTCATCTGTCAATGCACATGGAGTGCTTCCACCTCTTGGCTATCATGAATACAACTGCTATGAACATGAGTCCACAAATATCTGTTTAAAACCCAGCTTTTAATAAATACTTTTGAGTATATTCCTAGAAGCAGAAATGCTGAATATTATGGTAATTCTATTTTAAATTTTTGGAAGACCTACTGTACTATTTTTTTTATAGTGGCTACATCATTTTATATTCCCGTCAAGAGTGCACAAGGGTTCTAATTTCTCCATATCTTACTAACACTTGTTATTTTATGGCTTTATTTATTTGTTTGTTCATTTGTTTGTTTTGACAGTAGCCATCTTGTGAGTGTGAAGAAAACCTTTTTGAAGTTTCAAATCAAATCTGCTTTGCTGTCTGCCCTTGCACATAATTTTTAAAATATGCTAACATATAAAATTAGTTTAAGTATTTGTGGTTTAAATGAGATTAAACTACTTTTTTTAAACCTGTGAATCTATAAGTTATGAATACTGTTGAGAAAGAAGTCTAATAGGTTCAAAAGTTTTATAAAACTTCTTGAGAACAATAAACTCAAGTGACAGAAAACAGTGCTTTGTGGTACAGCTGTTGCCACATGCCAACTAACTAAACACATAAGCAAAATGCTTTTAGGAAGTAAATCAATTTTGGTGCTTATTATCAACTACTAAATATTTAGAATAATGTCACTAATATTTCCCACTCTTTCCCCCTCTGGAAAGCTGTCTCAGCTTCGAAACTTGACCAAGCTTCTTTGTGAACCTGAAACTTTCAATTCAATAGAAGAGATGTGCCAGCTCTCCAGTATCGACTTTGGGAACCTATGTGAAGAAAGTGCGTTTCATGTGCAGCTCCTGGAAGCAGCAGAGCTTGGCAGCGAAATAGCCACCAGCTTACTGTATCACGACAATGTTCTGTCTGAGAAACTGAGAGATTTGCTTTCTGGGGATCCAAGCAAAATTAATTTAGATATGGATTGGTGAGTTTTTTCATTGTCTTCTTCCTTGGCAAAATCTCTTCTCAAATAATTACTGATATTCCTAGTTCAATTTCTCTTCCTCTTCTGCTTTGTTTCAGGTTTCTAGAACAGGCATTGCAAATGAATTACTTGGAAAATATCACACGGTTAATGCCAACCATAGAAGCCACGCTGCATGTCAATAACAGTGCAGACACCTTTGAAAAACCAGGTGTTTCCCCATCCGTATTTTAAATGCTGTCTTATTAGAATGTGTGTGATTCTCTTGCTACAGTTTAGGAAAGGCTATTTTAAAGTTCCTAATGAAACCTACTTTGCATCTGCCCTTATACATGAAACACCTGAAGCTTTCAAATATGGTCACTTGTCTAAAATAAACACAGAGCAAGCCAGCGGAGAATGAAATAGCGAAATTTTATTTCATAGCAAAATGTCTTCAAAAATTTAACTAGTTAGACCATTCACCTTTTATTTCTCTCGTATATTAAAGTGCATTACATAGTAGGTTGCAAGAGCGAGGATGAGATTTATTTACTTCCGTGAGAATAATCTGATTTTAAAAATAAAGATGCACTGCTGTCTACAGAAATATTGATTCAGAACCTCCTATTAGTATTCTGAGCATGATGCATCATGCAATACATTTCTTCTTTGCATAATACCTCAATACTGAAAAGAAAAACATTCAGAATTTTGGACAACAGGCAGCCACAAAATTGGAAGGGCACTAAGTCCAAAAATAAAGAAAGTATATTTGCATGAGGGATACTTCATAAAGAAACTGAAAAGGCATTTACAAAATAGAGATCACAATCTCCTAAAATAAAGTCAAAATATCATTTGTTATTCATCAAATGACCCAGATGTGAAATAATTATAATAACTGTTCTAAAAGAGTTTGAAGTTAAACACATTCTATTTGAAAATTGAAATAATGATTGTGAAAATCCTTTATAAAATACAAGGTGCTGGGCAAAGTTAAGAAAACAATGCTCTGTGGCATTGTTTCAGATTTAGCAAACTTTGTCCCAAGCTGACAGTATTATGTGACTTGAGGTGAAAAAGCATCTTGAATTTGTGTGATGTTTTAAGTCAAATAGAGAGATATATATTTAGCAAATTGTGTGATCAAAGTCCGCAAGGAAACCATATTTTCTTTGAATCAACCTTGCATTGTACACATTTAAGGAAAATTTATAATCCAGAGCAATCTGTTACCTTGGGTTAATGATATCATAACAGGAATAAGTCTAAATCAGATAGAAATAGATCCTAAAGACACAAAGTTTGCCAAAACTGAGAGACATCTGTTCCTGACACAAGGCATGTATGTTGAATATATGTTTGAGTCTAGAATGTTTCTTTATATTAGAATGACTAAAAAGAATTACATTGCAACCCACATGTGACTTTTGATTTGTTTTATTTTCTTGCAGGCCAGTTAATAGAAATGTTTAAAAATGTTGATGAGCTGAAAGAAGAACTGAGGAGAGCAACAGGAATGTCCAATCAGAGTATCGACAATTTGCTGGCCATTCCCATCCCTGACAACAGAGCTGAGGTGGGATGGAATATGTTTCTACTGACATTCAGGTTTTTAAAAGTTTAAATAGCATTTAGTATTTGTTGAGCATTTATCAGTAAAACCTGGAGAAACTGCATGCAAATCTGGTGAATTTTCCATACAAATGATAAAATTAGAAGCCTAATTCTTAGGTGAAAATAGAAGGAAAAGTCCTGAAGCAAGAACATTATCACTCTCTGTTCCTTCCCCTCTACTTTTCCTTCCCCTTCCTTTGCCCTCTTTGTCTCCTCTTTATCTTCACCCCCAGATGCTTTTTTAAAATAAGTGGTGCCATCAGTAATTCTTTTGGTTCACTATCACAATCACATTAGCTGAGGTCAGTTTTCACATTTTATTATGATGATATCAAAGCAAGTTTCAGTAATGTAATCAGGGGAAAAAAGGAAGACCATTTACAATTCGTTGAAACTAAAATAAAAATGAATACTCTTTTTTTTTTCATCTCTGAGATAAGACTGAGTATATAAATAGATATGGTTGAGAAAACTCTGGGTAAGTTTGTAGGTATACTAAATGTATTTTGCTGTGAAAATGAGTAGTGGCATTTCCTCATAGGCTGATAATGGGGTTTTCCATTTGAAATGTTTTATCTTTTATCCCTTTTCCAAGTTCATTGTCTGGAGGTGTCATAGAAATTTTCCAAAAGAACTGCAGAGCTTAAGACCTCATCCATTCAAAACTTACGTGTGACAGAGTATGTCATTTCTAAACACAACCCGGTTATTCTCCAATATGGGATAAAGTTTTTTAAAATCCCTTAAGGCTGACTTTGGAATATCTATATTTAGTTGTGTCATTTTAATTGGTTCCCCCAGACAAAAGTTAAAACTGCTTTACCATCACTTTTCTTCCTCTAGTTCTAACAATTAATATTTCTTTACCTTTGCCCCTTGATTTCACCTTTTACTCATAAGATCCTAAAAGATCTAATTTCAGCAAGCACATTTTTGGCTTCTGAAGAAAAGGTTCAGTTTAGTAAGTGAAAGCAGGTAGACAAGAGAGCATACATTCATATTACTTTAAAAAGGAAAGAGAGAAAAGTTTCTATATTCTTGAATTTCATAAACATTTTGTTTATTTCACCTCAGTGGAAATAGAAATGACTTCTTAACTTCCTGTAGTCACGCGTCACTTTCCAAACAAGCTCTACTGTCTAGGATTCATACTATTGTGTGATTCTGGATTTTTTTTCTTCACCATTCACCTCTGGACCCCAGAGTTTACTGGGTAAGATTGTAACTTCAAATGATTATATAAATGAAATGCAATTTAAATAAAGTAAGAATAAAATTTTAAGGCAGCATGAGTCTTAAACTAGTAATTTTCCCAAACTTAAATCCAAACCAATTTTCTTTCTTGATACCACTATTTACCCAGTCTTTCAAGCAAGAAATCTTGGACTCACTATGGATTTCTTCTATCTCTTTTCCTATGATATTTCTTAAGCTTTCCAGTGAACTATATATACTCTTTAAGGACTTCCCTCATAGCTCAGTTGGTCAAGAATCTGCCTGCATGTTCTGAGAGAACAGCATTGAAACAAGTATACTGTCAAGGATGAAACAGATCACTAGCCCAGGTTGGATGCATGAGACAAGTGCTCAGGGCTGGTGCACTGGGAAGACCCAGAGGGATGGGATGGAGAAGGAGGCAGGAGGGGGGATCGGGATGGGGAACACATGTATATCCATGGCTGATTCATATCAATGTATGGCAAAAACCACTACAATATTGTAAAGTAATTAGCCTCCAACTAATAAAAATAAATGGGAAAAAAAAAAAAGGAATCTGCCTGCAATGCAAAAGACCCCGGTTCAATTCCTGGGTTGAGATGATCTGCTGGAGAAGGGAGAGGCTACCCACTCCAGTATTCTTGGGTTTCCCTGGTGGTTCAGCTGGTAAAGAATCTGCCGGCAATGCGGGAGACCTGGGTTCGATCCCTGGATTGGGAAGGTCCCCTGGAGTAAGAAACAGTAATCTACTCCAGTATTCTTGCCTGGAAAATTCCATGGAGAGAGGACCCTACGGGTTACCATCCATGGAGTCGCAAACAGTTGGACATGACTGAGTGACTGAACACACACATGGACTCTTATAGGACTATTAATAGCAATTAGTGTTTTAAACAAAAAAGTGATTTTATTTTTAAGGCTAATTTGTCTTATTTTTAAATGAAGTCTTAAAGTATAAGAAAACTCCAAATGGACAGGTGGCTTGAAAGGATTCACAGCTAAAGTATTTTTCTTCTTCCAATTTGCAGATTATTTCTAGTGTTTTCTGGTTGCATTCTTGTGATGGTAATATGACCAATCCCAAATTGGAAGATGCAATGAAGGAATTATGCATCAAGCCTCTTCCAGAGAGATCCCGTCTATCTTACCTCATTGGACTTACGTTTCTGCACTACTTAGACGTTTACAACTTCACATACAAGGCAAGTTACTGTGGATGAAATGTTTTAAAATTTATAGTTTAGTATAAAAATATTTGATGAGACCTGTATGCTCTCTGATACTATAAGGAATGCAATCCATTTATGCAGCTTTTGGAATTAAAGCTTTTAGAGCTAAGTTGAATCTAATTTTAGAGCTAAGTGGAACCTTAGAGATCATATATTGCAAATTTATGTGTTTAATAGATGAGGAAATTAATGTTATGGCCTTATTAACTCTCAATTTGTATATCCAAGACCAGGAATTAAATTTAATATACACTAGAGAATGAAATACAAATGTTACAATAACTTTTTTTAAGTGAATAAGCATTAATTTGATAGAATAAAAATAAAGATTAGAACTAAGTTTTTTTTTTCAAGTGAAAGAATTGAGGGATTTTTTTTTGTATTATAAAAAATTTTTTTTTGTCTTAGATTTAGATAGAGGCTAGCATTATTTATCCAGTAGAACAAAAGAAATTGTCATTATTAGAGCTGTAAAGTCAGCAGTAATTCCATCTTGCAATAAATAGATGCTTTATAAGTACTTAGTAAATAAAAAACTGAAATAAAAATGTAAACATAAGAAAATTAAATACCTATATTCACTCAAATCTCTACTAGGTCAAAATTATTTACTTGCTATTAAAAACACTGAAAAAAAAGTTTTTCTCTTTAAAGTAAAAGAAAATCAGAAGCAACACAGCAGACTTGTGTTATTGAAACATTTTAGCAAAGGAGATGAAGACTTTAGGACTAGTTGTAAATAATCCCGTTCCAGGTCATTGTTATCCTTGTTTACATTCTTCAGTGACCGCCTAACTGATCCCTTTGCCTCCGCACTTGTTCCCGCTGCTCCAGCCCCACCCTCCTACTCCCCAAGCAGCAGGAGCAGTTCTTTTAAAACTTGAATCAGATCATGTCATTCCTCTGCTCAGCACCTTCCCGTGGCTCCTCATTTTATCCCCGTCACCCCCAACTCCTGCAGGGGCCCCAGAGTCTGCACATCCTCTCCTTGTTTCTCAAATCCCATTTCCTATGTGGCTACCCCCTGGGTCCAGGGCTGCTGCGTGGGACCATTCTAGGAGGTATCCTGCCTGTGATTTCCGGAACTATGTGACTTTATTCAACATTGACCTCAGTAAGGTACCATGAGAGTTCTGTTTAAAATGCAACCAGCCTCATCTACAGCACTCTCAAACCTCCTTTCCTTGTTCTGCTCGTTTTCTATTCCACCTCCAGCATACTATATATTCTGTTTAATATTCACTTTTGTTTATTTTCTGTCTGCCTCTTTTTGGCTATAAGCTCCATAAGGGCCTCTTTGTTCACTGAAACGTTTCAAATACCAAAAACAGTGCCTGGCCCATAGAAGAACTTAGCAAATACCCATTAACTAAACAATAGTTATTTTACGTAAACTATGACGTATGGCTTCCCAGGTGGCGCGGTGGTAAAGAATCCACCTGCCTTTTCTCCACACCCTCTCCAGCATTTATTGCTTGTAGACTTTTGGATAGCAGCCATCCTGACTGGCGTGTAATGGTACCTCATTGTGGTTTTGATTTGCATTTCTCTGATGATGAGTGATGTTGAGCATCTTTTCATGTGTTTGTTAGCCATCTGTATGTCTTCTTTGGAGAAATGTCTGTTTAGTTCTTTGGCCCATTTTTTGATTGGGTCGTTTATTTTTCTGGAATTGAGCTTCAGGAGTTGCTTGTATATTTTTGAGATTAATCCTTTGTCTGTTTCCTCATTTGTTATTATTTTCTCCCAATCTGAGGGCTGTCTTTTCACCTTACTTATAGTTTCCTTTACCCTCTTACACTGTTGGTGGGAATGCAAACTAGTACAGCCACTATGGAAAACAGTGTGGAGATTTCTTAAAAAACTGGAAATAGAACTGCCATATGACCCAGCAATACCACTTCTAGGCATACACACTGAGGAATCCAGATCTGAAAGAGACACGTGCACCCCAATGTTCATTGCAGCACTGTTTATAATAGCCAGGACATGGAAGCAACCCAGATGCCCATCAGCAGATGAATGGATAAGGAAGCTGTGGTACATATACACCATGGAATATTACTCAGCCGTTAAAAAGAATTCATTTGAATCAGTTCTAATGAGATGGATGAAACTGGAGCCCATTATACAGAGTGAAGTAAGCCAGAAAGATAAAGAACATTACAGTATACTAACACATATATATGGAATTTAGATAGATGGTGGCGATAACCCTATATGCAAAACAGAAAAAGAGACACAGAAGTACAGAACAGACTTTTGAACTCTGGGGGAGAATGTGAGGGTGGGATGTTTTGAAAGAACAGCATGTATATTATCTATGGTGAAACGGACCACCAGCCCAGGTGGGATGCATGAGTCAGGTGCTCGGGCCTGGTGCACTGGGAGGACCCTGAGGAGTCGGGTGGAGAGGGAGGTGGGAGGGGGGATCGGGATGGGGAATACGTGTAACTATATGGCTGATTCATGTCAATGTATGACAAAACCCACTGAAATGTTGTAAAGTGATTGGCCTCCAACTAATAAAATAATATTAAAAAAAAAAAGAATCCACCTGCCAACGCAGGAGAAGCAAAAAATGCAGTTTCTAAGTCTGGGTCAGGAAGATATCCTGGAGTAGGAAATGACAACACATTCCAGTATTCTTGCCTGGAAAATTCCATGGCCAGAGGAGCCTGGTTTGATACAGTCCAGGGGATCACAAAGAGTTGGATATGACTGAGCATGAACATGACTTAAAATGCAGAAAAACTGCAATTATTAATTTTTTCATCTAAAATTTTAATGTTTCTGCAGTGCACATATCAAACTATTTCTTATTGAGTATAGTAATTAAATATGTGCATTTGACAAGCAGAAGACCATTCCTAGTTCTTTCAGGAACTGCAAATAAAAATAATGAAAAATTTCTCATCATTAGTCAATTTATTTCAAATCAATGTAAGAATGCCTAGAATTTTGGCAGAACTGGAAGAAAAAAAGTGAATCTGCAGTTAATAGCTATGTTATAGAGACAGCTCTGTCTTTGTAACATTTCTTCAACTGAATCTTGTGCTCACAATAGTGGTCTTTGACCCCCTTGGACATGCCAACAGCTTTCCCTCTTCAGGAACTTCACAGATCTTTACCCCTCTACTATCTATATCTCCTTATTCCTCCTATGGTTTGTCCATTCTCTGCTTTGTGGTGTCATCTTGGAAAGATTTCTTTTGATTTCTCAGCTAAACTCCCCACCTCCTCATATTACCCAGCCTTTTATTCATTGATTTGTTTCATATCTGTTCCTCCTATTAATACAAAACTCCCTGAGTGAAAGGATGATGCCAGTTTGGGCACTGCTATACCCATCACCTCCCCCAGTGCTGGGAACATAACAGGCACTCAATTAATGTTTGTTGAATAAATGAGTGAAAGAGAGAATAAAATGTACATTAAAAAAAATTTCAGTGTTTTTTTCCTGCAACAGAAATGCATTGTGGGATTATGATTAAGCCTGATAAACCATATGAGCTTTTTGACAGAGCTTTTCTGATTTTAAGGAGCAATTGTGATTTTTGAAAAATAGTGTACATGAAGAATTATGTAATTGACATTTGCCTTTCTGACTTTTAAAATCACTTATTTTTGGCAAATTTATTGAGGTACAATTTATATATTATAAAATTCACTCACTTTAAGGGTACAGTTTAATGGGTTTTTTTTAAAGCCAATTATAGAATTGTGCAACTGTTACCACAATATGATTTTATAATAATCCCAAACACAATTTTCAACACAAAAAGAAGCTTTCTGTCCATTTACAGTCAATCTCATTCTGACCTCTAGCATAGGCACTGCCTAATCTATTTTATGGCTCCATAGATTTGTCATTTTTAGACATTTTATTTAAATTGAATCATACAATTTGTGGGTTTTGTATCTAGCGTTTTTCACTTAGTAGAATGTTTTAAGTTTCATACATGTTGTAACATGTCAGTGTGTAACTTCTTTCTTTTGTCAAATAGTTTTCCAGTTTACAGATATACATTTTGTTTATCCATTCACTTGAATTGTTTCCACTTGTTGGCTATTCTAAATAATGCTGCCATAGACATTCCCATACAAATCTTTGTGTCGGTATATTTTTAAAATTTCTGTTGGGTAAATATCTAGGAATCAAATTGTTGGTTGTATGGTAAATTTGTGTTTATTTAGTAAGCTTCCAAAATATTTTCCAAAGTGACTGTACCTTTTGCTATTTTCACCAACAGTGTGGGAGGGTTCCAGTTTCTCCACAAAAAAAATCATTTCTTTTCTTTTTTGTTCCTGTTAGGTGTTTTTCCCTAGGGAAAATCAAAAGCCAGTAGAAAAGATGATAGAACTCTTCACAAGGCTAAAAGAGATCCTCAATCAGATGGCTTCTGGCACACGACCGCTGCTAGACAAAATGAGATCCCTGAAACAAATGCATCTGCCCAGAAGTTTTCCACTAACACAGGTAGAAAAGTCACCCAATAATGTTCTTGCTGGAAAATTCCTTTTGTCATCTTAGCTTTTGCTGCTGCTGCTGCTAAGTTGCTTCAGTTGTGTCCGACTCAGTTCAACCCCATAGACAGCAGCCCACCAGGCTCCTCTGTCCCTGGGATTCTCCAGGCAAGAATACCGGAGTGGGTCTTAACTTTTGAGATTAGTTATAATACGTTCAACTACAGATAGAGTACATTGTCCAAAGTCACTTACAGAAAAACTCTTCTACTATGGCAAAAGTTTTTGCCACTTGAATTGGAGAAGTTTAGCATTCTGCATTTACATTTGGGATACTATTTTAAAGAAATTGTGGAACTGAAAGAATTCACCAAACATTGTCAGGTTTTCTATATTGTTTTCAATAGCATTTATAGCTCATATAATGTTAATAAATCATATATTTTTATCTCACAGGCAATGTACAGAAACAACCGGATAAACACTCCCCAAGGATCATTTAGTACCATTTCCCAAGCACTGTGCTCCCAAGGAATTACCACTGAATATTTAGTTGCCTTGCTGCCCTCTTCTCAGAGGCAGAAAGGCAATCACACTAAGGACTTTTTAACTCATAAATTAAGTAAAGAGCAAATTGCTGCAAAGTATGGAATTCCCTTACATGCCAGTGAGTATACTTCAAAATCAGCATGATAATATCACCTCCTAACATTGTCTACTAAATCTTAGTCTTTTTTTAATTGGCTGTATACCCTCTGTTGTACAACATATCCTTGTATCTTGTTTTATACATAGTAGTTGGTGCCTCTTAGTACCCTATGCCATCTTGTCTCTTCTTTCTCCACTGGTAACCACTATGTTTTCTATAGCTGTGAGTCTGTTTCTTTTTTGTTATATTCACTATTTTGTTGTGGTTTTTGGGTTTCATATATAAATGATATAAAGTATTTGTCTTTGTCTGACATTTCTCTTCGCATAATGTCCTCCAAGTCCAACTACGTTATTGCAAATGGCAAAATTTCGTTCTTTTTTATGACTAAAATTCCATTGTGTATATATATATATACCACATCTTTATCCATTCATCTGTTGATGGACATTTAGGTTGCACCCATATCTTGATAAATGTAAAAAATGTCTTTATGAACATTGGGGTGCATGTATCTTTTTAAAGTAGTGTTTTGGTTATTTTGGGTATATACCCAGAAGTAGAAGTGTTGAGTCATAGAGTAGTTTTATTTTTAGTTTCTTGAGAAAAACTCCATAATGTTTTCCACAGTGGCTGTAACAATTTACATTCCCGCCAATAGTGTGCCAGGGTTCCCTTTTCTCCACATCCTTGCCCTCATTTGTTATTTGTGTTCTTTTTGATGACAGCCATTATTACAGGTGTGAGGTGATATCTCATTGTAGTCTTGATTTGCATTTCCCTCCTAATTAGCAATGCTGAACATCATTTCATGTGCTTATTGGCCATCTGCATTTCCTCTTTGGAAAAATGACTATTCAGGTCTTCTCCCCATTTTTAATTTTTTTTTAAATGGTGCATTGTAATCTTAGCATTTTATTTTAAATGAAGCATTAATTTTCCCAAAGAAAACATTCATATAGCATTTGCCACTCATCAAGCATGATATGCATATCAACTCATTCACTCTTCACAACAACCCTATGAGGTAGGTGCTACTATAGTTGCAACTTAGCAAGAGAAGTGAGGCACAAAGTAATTGAGTAGCCTGGCCGCAGTTGCCCAACGTGAAAGTATCAAAGCTGTGATTTGAACCCAGGCTATCTGCTGCAAAGTCTAGCTTCCTAACCACTACACCTTGCCAGTGAATGATACAATAACATGCCTTAAATCTGCTCAATGTTTTTTCTTAACTTTTTAGAATTAGAAATTTGTCTCACACATAAAAGAGTTTCATGACTGTAGCAGAACTACAAACGTCCAGTGGCACATCAAAGCTGTTTATTTGATCTATAAGCTTTGAGATGTGAAATATGATCAACTGAGCCCTTCCAAGCAATATGGGGTGTTTAGTAAAGCAATTGGATTGACACATTTATACATCTTTTTATTCATCCAGCAAACATTTATTGGACAGCTCTTATGTATCTGGTGCAATAGCAGAATTTTGTGTATTTTGTAAAATTAAGTGAAGAAGATCTGTTGGAAGACATTCTGAAATGTGGTTTTCAACCTTTCTAACTCCTCTTGGTAAAATGCCATCACTTATTATGCACTTTCTTGTTAGATTAAACTTATACCCAAAAAGGATGTGTTACTGCAGCTTCTTACTTTGATACCAGATGCCTTGCGTTTGTTGATAACAAAAAACATACAAGACATGTATTTTGGGGTGTTGTAACAATAATTTTTGTCAATTTACCATAAATAAATTTTAAATATATATATTAAATGGTTTTATTGTACTTTCTCTTTCCAGCACCATTTTGCTTTTCCCTTTATAAGGACATCATTAATATGCCTGCTGGACTGGTGATTTGGGCTTTCTTGAAACCCATGTTGTTGGGAAGGATTTTGTATGCACCATACACCCCCGTCACAAAGGCAATAATGGAAAAGGTTTGACCATTAATACTCAAAGTTTCTATCTTAAGTATTAAGGTGATTTTTAAAGTAGTCAGCTTCCAAATTTACTGTAGTTGGCTCAGATATTTTTCTAGCCTATGTACTATTTACCTTTGGCTTTCTGAAACTCTTAACAGTTCTCAACTTCTGCCCTGTATATGTGTAAAGATGTAGATTGGATAGTAGCTCCTTGAAGAGAAATGAACCATGTGACACTGAGAATGAGGTTAGTTGTAGCAGGACCTCAGACTTTTCAATTTATCACCCAAAGCAGGAAGTTTTTCTACAGCTGGCATCTAACTTTCAAAATGTGTAAAAATAATGGCACTAGAAAAAATAATATTGGGAAAATATAGCTAGTTTGAACAAAAGCAATTGCTAAGTTATAGCAATTTATATAGGTTTCATATTTGGTTGTACAATTTAACATCCTATAATTATATACAAGATAGATGTTGAGAAAGACAGCATTATTAACACTTACCAACTACCTAATATAACCATAATAGCCTTTTTCTCTCATTCTTAAAGTTGACATTAGTGATTTAAATTATAAATATGATGCTTTTAAAATGATAAGAATGAAGGTGAAAAAAATATACTTTATCATTACTTGGTCATTAAACTATAGTTTATGTAAATATAAATTATTTTTATGTCTATATAAAAATAGACATGAAGTCATCACTGATTTCTGGAATGATCTTTGCTTTTACTATTTGTGTTTTAATATCCTATTTGCTTTATTGGCTGCACACTTCTCCATAATTTTTTACAAATGAAGTCATTAAATGCTTATTTTCTAAGGGCAGTTTTTTTCTGTTTTGCTTGCCTCTCATCTTTTTCTCCTTGCTTGATCCTACTCTTCCTTTCATGTAAACTAATGAATGTTAACTTTCAAAGATGTGGCTTTTGATAATTTATGTACATTCCTCTAATCTTTTATATATTATGATACTGGATTCACTCATATGCAGAATGGTCATTGTTTGCATTTTTAAAATAAGGCTTCATTATAATACTTTTCTACATATTACTTTAGTCACACAACAACACCTTGTGGAAATTCTTCCAATTCAATAGATACAGTTTATTCATTCTTTTTGAAGACTGAACATTTTTTCATATTCAGTCAATTCTCAAATGTTGGGGCATTCTTTTTGTTTCTAGTGTTTACTTTTGTTGTTGTTGTTCATGTAAATAATGTGGCAACAAATACTTTGTGTATATGACTTTACACAGTGGTATTTTTATTTCACTGAAGTGAATGTTCAAGATTGAGGGACTGAAGAATATTATATTCTATTTTAATGACTGTCATCAGATTGCTTTCCAGAAAAAGCTATACACATCCCTTTCCACCAGCATTACATGAAAGCATCCGTCTTCTTACATCCTTGAACTATAATGTTTCTCTAGTAATAAAGTTAAATGTACCACTGGTAAAAGTGGGTAACTTATGAGAATTCCAGAAGATGTGCTTTCCTTTCAGCTATACATTTTCAGTGGACATGAAGTAAACCTTAAATTTTCCAGAATTTTTATTTGTAACCTTGACCCTGTAAAAGCTGCCACTTAAAAAATTTTGATCACGTGGGAAATTTCTGACAATGTTTTACTGACTACTTTTTAGAACTGTTTCTTAGAGTTATATAACAAAACAACCTTGAGATACCTTTTAGAAATACAGGAAAAATATCAGTGGGCCAGATTTATTTCTGTTTCTTTGTCTTTTAGTCTAATGTAACCCTGAGGCAGTTGGCAGAATTAAGAGAAAAATCTCAAGAGTGGATGGATAAGTCACCACTTTTCATGAATTCCTTCCAACTGTTAAACCAGACGATTCCAATGCTCCAGGTAGGAGACATTTCTGTCATTACCTTTCGTACGGATTATAATTCTTTGAGATTTGAATCACCTTCGTTAGGAGAATGGGCAGTTAGTAATGTACAATCCGTATTCAACAGATTAAAATTGCTTCTCGTCCAGAGAGCAGGTGTGAGACAGGATAACAGATCTGCCATTCATGTTTGTAACCTTCCTCACCTCTTATAACACAGTTTCTCTGTATGTAATTCAGAGACAATCATTTTATAAGTTAATTCTGACACATCCCTAGTGATGTAAATCTATTTTCCAAAACTAAAATGCCATAAAATCTACTTAAAATATGTTGTTTTATTTCTTTAAATTATGTTTTGCTATTTTAACTGAACCAGAATTCCTAAAGCACTGATATTCTGAAGAAGAATGTTAAATTTTAGTTCTTTGGTTGAGATATCTGACAAATATTTGACAAAGCACCTCAAATTCAACACACGCTAGTTGAAAAGTATCATCTCAATTCTCATAAAAGATGCAGAGTTCTCTGAAGAGGATGCAAGTCGTGTTGGGAATTGTTCCAATCACCAAGAGAGCTATTGGCAGCTAAATATCAGGCTAGTGATAAAGAACCCACTTGCCAATGCAGGAGACATAAGAGATGTGGGTTCAATCCCTAGATTGGGAAGATACCCTGGAGGAGGGCATGGCAACCCACTCCAGTATTCTTGCCTGGAGAATCCCATGTAGAGAGAAGCCTGGTGGGCTACAGTCCGTAGGGTCGCAGAGACTCGGACATGACTGAAGCAACTTAGTGTGTACGCACAAACATCAGGCAGCAGAGCTAGACCCATTATCAATGGGAGAAGAGAACATTTTCAGGAATGGTAACAACTTAGGAACTTCAAAATAGTATGGATTGCATATTCAAAGAATTGATAGAGGCCCTTGGAAAATTGATTAAACCCTAGAAGATTTTTGCAACAGCACCAAAAAAAATGCCTTTCTTTATAATCATGGCTCAAGAAGTTAAACATAGAACAAAGAATTTGTGTCATACAACTTTGGTAAAAAAGTTATACCCAAAAGATGTTTTACCCAGTCTTTGTTTTGACTAATAAGTAGTCATAATTACAATTACAACCTAAATTTTATTAGAAATGTAACACTAATTTCTAAATAGGTATTTAGCACAATTAATATAAATGAAGTGAGGTGAAAATCACTCAGTCATGTCTGACTCTTTGCAACCCCTAAGATGGTCCATGGAATTCTCCAGGCCAGAATACTGGAGTAGGTAGCTGTTCCCTTTGCTAGGGGATCTTCTCAACCCAAGGACTGAACCCAGGTCTTCTGCATTGCTGAGCACCAAAGAATTGATACTTTTGAACTGCGGTGCTGGAGAAGACTCTTGAGAGTCCTTTGGACTTCAAGGAGATCCAACCAGTCCATCCTAAAGGAAATCAGTCCTGGATGTTCATTGGAAGGACTGATGCTGAAGCTGAAACTCCAATACTTTGGCCACCTGATGCAAAGAACTGACTCATTTGAAAAGATCCTGATGCTGGGAAAGATTGAAGATGGGAGGAGAAGGGGGCGAAAGAGAATGAGATGGTTGGATGGCATCACCATCTCAATGGACATGAGTTTGAGTAAACTCTGGGAATTGGTGATGGACAGGGAGGCCTGGCATGCTGCGGTCTGTGGGGTCACAAAGAGTTGAACATGACTGAGCGACTGAACTGAACTGAACTCCTGCATTGCAGGTGGATTCTTTACCAGATAAGCCAGCAGGGAAGCCCACGAATACTGGAATGGGTAGCCTATCCTTTCTCCAGTGGATCTTCCCGACCCAGGAATTAAACAAGGGTGTCCTGCATTGCAGCTGGATTCTTCACCAGCTGAGCAACCAGGGAAGCCCATAATTTAAAATAAACTTTTCATCAGATATCTTCCCCACAATTTTCTATTAAATGTAGTTCTGATCTTAAGTATGTCCATTTAGAAAATATCCTACTTTTCTCTGATCTTAGGAACAATATTAACTTGATTAAATTTCAGTTTTCTCCCTCTCCCCACAGTTTTACTGAGAAGTAATTAACATAATAACTGTATCAGTTTAAGGTGTATAGCATGATGGTTTGAGATATATATAGAAATGATTGGGCTTCCTAGGTGGCGCTCATGGTAAAGATCCCACCTGCCAATGCAGGAGACAAAACACACGGGTTCAATCTCTGGGCCAGGAAGATCCCCTGGAGTAGGAAAAGCCAACCCGCTCAGGTGTTCTTACCTGGAAAATTTCACAGACGGAGGAGTCTGGTGGGCTACAGTCAATGGGGTCACAAAGAGTTGGACACACCTGAAGCAACTGAGCATTCTTTGGCATTGCCTTTCTTTGGGATTGGAATGAAACCAGGCTTCAGTAATACGTGAACCGAGAGCTTCCAGATGTTCAAGCTGGTTTTAGAAAAGGCAGAGGAACCAGAGATCAAATTGCCAACATCTGATGGATCATCAAAAAAAGCAAGAGAGTTACAGAAAAACATCCATTTCTGCTTTATTGACTATGTCAAAGCCTTTGACTGTGTGGATCACAATAAATTGTGGAAAATTCTTCAAGAGATGGGAATCCCAGACCACCTGACCTGCCT
Organism: Muntiacus reevesi; assembly: GCF_963930625.1. Classification (NCBI taxonomy): domain Eukaryota; kingdom Metazoa; phylum Chordata; class Mammalia; order Artiodactyla; family Cervidae; genus Muntiacus; species Muntiacus reevesi. The sequence continues at coordinate 133,353,002 of NC_089251.1, forward strand.
CTTGAGAAACCTGTATGCAGGTCAGGAAACAATAGTTAGAACTGGACGTGGAACAACAGACTGGTTTCAGATAGGAAAAGGAGTACATCAAGGCTGTGTATTGTCATTCTGCTTATTTAACTTCATGCAGAGTACATCATGAGAAAAGCTGGGCTGGAGGAAGCACAAGCTGGAATCAAGATTGCTGGGAGAAATATCAATAACCCTCAGATATGCAGATGACACCACCCTTATGGCAGAAAGTGAAGAAGAACTAAAGAGCTTCTTGATGAAAGTGAAAGAGGAGAGTGAAAAAGTTGGCTTAAAGCTCAAGATTCAGAAAACTAAGATCATGGTGTCTGGTCCCATCACTTCATGGCAAATAGATGGGGAAACAGTGGCTGACTTTATTTTGGGGGGCTCCAAAATCACTGCAGATGGTAACTGAAGCCATGAAATAAAAAGAAGCTTACTCCTTGGAAGGAAAGTTATGACCAACCTAGACAGCATATTAAAAAACAGGGACGTTACTTTGCCAACAAGGGTCCATCTAGTCAAAGCTATGGTTTTTCCAGTGGTCATGTATAGATGTGAGAGTTGGACTGTGAAGAAAGCTGAGCGCAGAAGAATTGATGCTTTTGAACTGTGGTATTGGAGAAGACTCTTGAGAGTCCCTTAGACTGCAAGGAGATCCAACCAGTCCATCCTTAGGGAGATCAGTCCTGCGTGTTCATTGGAAGGAATGATGTTGAAGCTGAAACTCTAATACTTTGGCCACCTGATGCAAAGAACTGACTCATTTGAAAAGACCCTGATGCTGGGAAAGATTGAGGACAGGAGGAGAAGGGGACAACAGAGGATGAGATGGTTGGATGGCATCACCGACTTGATGAACATGGGTTTGTGTAGATTCAGGCAGTTGGTGATGGATAGGGATGCCTGGCGTGCTGCGATTCATGGGGTCACAAAGAGTCGGACACGACTGAGCGACTGAACTGAGCTGAAACAACTGAACACACACACACATTATGAAATGATCACCATAGTAGATTTAGTTACCATCCTTCATCTCGTGTAAATACAGTAAAAAGAAAGAAAAAAAGGTTTTTCTCTTTGTGCTGAAATCTCTTAGGATCTATTCTAGCTACGTTCCTATGTGTGGTACAGTGGTATTAACTAATAGTCATCATGTTGTAGATTGCATCCCTGGTACAGATGTATCTCATAATTCAAAGTTTGTATCTTTTGACCACCTTCATCCAATTCCCCATCTACCCACTCCCTACATCTGATAATCACAAATGTTCACTCCAAGTGGCCTTTTTTAGCGAGTTTCAGATAATAAGGGCTACATAAACAGTACCTTATTGACACATGTAATTCTTCAGTGAAAAATTGCTGTTTTCTCCTGAAACTTTTTTTCAGTGAACAGATAACAATCCCACACATATTATTTCATTAAGGAAAGTTTGGCTGGCTAAAGAAGTGAATTAACAAGGGACATGATCTATGCATAATAGTTCCAAAGTACAGTAATTTGGTAAGAAGAAAATTCTGTGACCATGTTCATAAAGGGATCATCATTCAATTCTGTGACCATGTTCATAAAAGTATCACCATCTAGTGGGAGTATCTTTATTCTGTTCTAGACCAAAATAAATTATTATCCTCAATTATTGAGGAACATTTATTTCTGAAAATGTGTATAGAATTTGATATTTCAAAATTTTAGTACATGACCTGGCTTTGTCATTGTGAACTCATAGGCAAATGACTTAAAATACTTTTTACAGTTTATGAAACTCTAAAATGGGTCTATTGATAACTTCCTCACAGACTTGTGAAGATTACGTTGTGTGGAAGCATTTGAAAATGATATTCTATATCATAGACAGGATTGAGTGTAACAAGAGCAATAAGAGAATGGAAATAATTTGATGGATCATCTCTGACTTGGAACTAACATAGTGCTTTGTTTATTAGTAATGCTCTGATTCAGATTTTCTACAATGAGCAAATTCCTAGTAAATAATTAGATTTTAAAGAACTTGGGTTATCATGGTATATAGCTGTGTGATAGCCATCTGTCTTCATTCTGCCAACTACTCCTAGGCTCCTTAGAAGCTATATGTTTAGCAAATTAATTATATTATATATGCTATATTAATACATATTACTCTTAATCATTTACCTTCATGATAACAAAATGAGATATTGGTAAGAAGGACAGAATAATAAGTGGTACTGAACTGTCTTCTAAAAAGAAAACAACATAAGCCTAGCTCACATAAAAACTAAGTCATGAATTCATATATAAGATGAATAAACATTTCTTTAATCAAGTTGAAGTCTCTCTCTTCAACTTTCCCTTTGACCCTTATTAATTGTACATTCTTAAGGAATTTACATAGCTTCTTGAGTCCTAGCCTTGTCATCTATTAACTGGGGATAGTAATAGTACTTATGTCTAGTTATTAGGGAAAACTAAGTGAGAAAATTAAGATATATTCTATTAGACAGTACCCAGCACATAGTAAGAACTCAGTAAGTATTACCTAGTAGGTAACTTCAGTGGTAGAAGTTATGTCTCCTAATTTGGAAGGTAGCTATAAGAGTCTTTATATTTTAAACAGTTTTAAAAAAATTTTCAGTCTTGCCATCAGTATGGAGTAATTTAAAGTTTTATGATCAGTTAATTTTTTCTGTGTTCACCTAGCTGCACTTATTACAGAATAAAACAATACCATAATAATTTGCATTTGACTAGTCTGATTAGATTCTACTTTACAGAAAAGTAACCTGAAGCTGGAAAAGGCTGAGTGCTTGCTGAAAGCCTCACAGCCAGGAAATAGTAGGACTAGAATATAAATCAGTTGTGATGTCAAATTCCACGTAGACATCACAGTTTTTAAAGCCTCCTTTGTTTGTTTCAACTGAACAAAGTTCAATTATGAACCATCAAAATTCTATAATGTATGTTAAAAACAATTGATATAGTAGCTATGGGGGAAAAGTGTTTTCAGTTAAACATGGTTTCCCAATGTTGTTAATTATGGTTATATCTGGCTACTTCTACATGGTGACAAATTTGTGTCTACACAGGAGCAAAAACTCAGAATTAACAGTCACACACCTTCTCTTTTTCTCAAAGATTTATATGGGAGCTTTTACAAGATGATGGACTGAGAATGCCCAGTAGTGATACCTCATTTCACTGTGGTGTTATTAAAGAGACAGTGATTAAACATGTCCTTATGTTGAAACTGACTCCCTATTATTGTTTGTTAGAATACTCTAAGGAATCCCTTTGTGCAAGTTTTTGTAAAATTCTCCGTGGGACTTGATGCTGTTGAACTTTTGAAACAGATAGATGAACTCGGTGAGTCCAGATTCAAAAAACCTTTATTTACCTGTCATGTCAGAAATGTGAAAAGCATTGTCCCATATAAGATCTTAAAGTCTTATCCATCCTTTTTCTAGCAAATTGTACAGTTAAACGTAATGATTATTTGGATACCCATTTCCTGTAGTTGGTCTCAATAATTATAATGCAATGTATTCCCTGTAAATGCAGCTTGTCCTTCAATCACAGGTAGATTTCTACCAGAGGACACTTTTTGGGGGTAACTTGGTGAAAAGCAAGTCTCTAAAAACAGAAGATGAAACGGTTTATTTCTGCTACATTTATAATTTTTTATCTCCACTGGCCTTAGTATTGCTTTGACTAATTCAGAATGTAACCAGAAGAGGCTATAGAGTGAGAAAAACAAAAGCAATGTGGAGACTCAAGAGAAAATAAACCTAAATCACTGTTCAAGGTCAGCTCCTCCTCTCATGATCATTTAAAAGGGACAGGCAGGAGAGATCAAAGAAAGCTGTCTGAACTTATGCATTCCCTCTACCACATTCCTACCCTCAACCTAAGGGATGCAAGATATGTAATTCAGTCTGTGTCTGATTCCTGGTTGCTATGCAACCATGGGTAAGAGGAAGGGATTGAAAACATCAGAATTTGCCAGCAGTAGAGCTAATGACCCTCTTTCTCCTCTCCAGCGCTACTGGGACTTAAGTGATTTAAGTTGTAAACCAGTGGGGAGGAATTATGCCTATTTATATTGTATATAATTGTATGTATTTTATGATATCAACCTTGTTTGATTAAATAAAGATATTAGTGATTTATCCTCTAAAAGTATCATTTGGCTAAGGAAACACTTGATCAAAATATCAGGGATAAACTATAAAGTTCTTAGATAGTTTTTTTCATTCCTAACTTTAGATATAGGAAATGAGTCTCAGAGTTTAAAATAAGGTTAAAATGACCATATAAGTGAGACTTTCTATCTGTATAATTGTATACTTAATTTAATATCAAAGAGATTTTATACTGTTCGAATTTAAAGGCCATTGACTTTATAGCTCTTTGATTCCATCTACCAGCATTTCTGAAGAATCCTTTGCAGGTGTGTTGATTTTCAGTGGCCGCTGGAGGCCACTATTCAACCACAGTTTTACCCCTCCCCCACAAACATCTACATCAAGCAAAACATTTCATTTTAAGTTATAATAAGAGATGTCCTTTAAGAAGCTGCCCTCTGTGAGAAATTTAATCTTCTATTGGATGATGATAGAGACACGTTTGGGTTCTGTAAAGAGGAATTTATGACATTCACAGCCTTCTCAGTATTCATGATCAAGTCAGTGAAAATTTAATTGGCCAAGTGATTTATGAACTTACAATTTTATATTTACCCTTTGTCTCAGTTGATTTCCTCATAAAGATTCATGAAATTGAAGAGCAATTAAATTCTTTTTCTTCAAGAGTAATTACCTGAAATAAAATCTTGATCATCTAGATTAATACAGATATGAGTAGAGATAACTCACAGAAGACTTTAAATCAAACAATATCAGAAAGTTGTAACTATGTGTCATAGATTGTCACAGCCTCCTAAGAAGTGCTTCTGTATTACAACTTATTGAATGATATTGTTTATTTGTTCCACACACTCTGCATAGACTTTCGTTGCTTAAATTCTTACATCAACACTCCCCAAACAAAGCAAGCATTTCTGTTTATTCAAACTTTTCACCTCTAGTTTTTAGTTTTCTTCCTAAATAATGCAGCTAGAATAATTTTAAAATTATTCACCTTTAGTCTTTGGTTAATTAAATTGTAGCAGGGGAGAATTAGCTTTTGAATTAGCTTGTACTGAGCATGCATGCATACATTCTTTGTATGAGTTTACTGTATCTATATCTAATTCAAAATTCTTTTCAGTAAGCATTTGCACAACTGGCTACATCTTCCCAGATATAGAGTACTTGACATTTTTAGAGTAAATTCTGCAAGTTCATATTATTTATTATCTAGTTTAAGGTTTAATACTTACCAAAAAATCAGTATTTTTGTCCCATTACTACTAAAAACATTATAATATGCTTTGTGTCTTTTTTCTTCTTTAGATATTCTAAGGCTGAAATTAGAGAACAGCATTGACCTCATTGATCAACTTAGTATACTATCTTCCCTGACAGTGAATATTTCCTCCTGTGTATTATATGACCGTATTCAGGCAGCAGAAAGCATAGATAAAATGGAAAGAGAGGCTAAAAGACTCTACAAAAGCAATGAACTCTTTGGAAGTAAGTGTTATTCTACTAGAATTTGAGCTTTTTTTTGTACTAAAATTGGCCAAATTCTTCCCGTCACTTCTTTCATCCAGACCTCAAAAAAAGTAGTCAGGGCTGGGGCGAGTGCACTGTCCCCTTTGATGTCCTTGGAAATAAGAACCTTTCATGTCGTCAACCAACTATCTTGGTTGAGGAGACTTCAATATGTGTGATTTTGTTGATATGGTTAAAATTAAAGCTGAAAAGAATTACATATTACAGGGTAAAGTTGAGTCCATCCTTATAATCAGTCCAGATTATTCATTTTAATGTATATCTGTGTTTAATTTCAGTAAGTGGCTTAGAGTGAAATATTTAATCTGACCACTTAGTTTGTGATTATATTCTCAAACTCCTGCTTTGAATCTCTGAGATTGTCACTTTCATTTAACCATCTTTTCTATAAATTAATAGTCTGAACTTACTGTCACATTACTAACTCAATTGCCTGTTTGGCTGCCCCCACGTGGACCCTCCAAACAAAGAATAATGTCAACCATAAAATAACCTTTCTGATTTTACCATTTTATTTTTAGGTGTTATTTTTAAGCTTCCTCCTAATAGCAGCCGGCACAGAAGCTATGACTCTGAAAACGTCTCTCTTCCTCCAGTTGTAAAATACACCATCCGCATGAGTCTCAAGACCTCACAGACCACAAGAAACATTAGAGCCAAGATTTGGGCCCCAGGGCCACACAATTCTCCATCACACAACCAGATCTATGGCAGGGCTTTTATCTACTTACAGGATAGTATTGAAAGAGCAATTGTTGAATTGCAGACTGGAAGGAACTCCCAGGAAATAGCTGTCCAGGTCCAAGCAATTCCTTATCCCTGCTACATGAAAGACAAGTAAGTCCATGCACTTGCAGGCATTTTATATAATCAACCACTTTTTTTGGAATTCATTTCTTCTCATTCATTCACATGTTATCAAATGGAAGGGATTGTATTGACCAAATATTTCAAATGCTTATTTCCAGGGAAAGGTTCACAGTATAGGACCAGCTCACTATAGCTGCTGACTGTTACCCAAATGATGCTAAAGTTCTTACCAAATGATCCATGTTTTCTTTATCATAACCCATACCCTTCCAAGTACTTTGGCCCCAAAGTTAGGAGCTTGACTCCACACCTGAGTACATCACTGCATGATTTTGATGTTACCCACTGGTTTTACTTTTCTCTAGTCAAATGAGAGTATTAAACAAAATAATCTTAAAATCCCTTCCAACTCTCAAGTTTAACTAAAAATCTGTGAGTGAGGGTTTAGTTTTAAGGAAAAAGTTTAATAAAACACAATATTGATCAACTCTCTAAGATAAACATTATGCTATCTGAAACTACTTGGTAGCAATCTTTCTCTAAAATGTTTTTTCTAAGTCAACAAAAAATGTAAAGATCCTGCTTTTAGAAAGTTGAATTTGAACAGAATTTGCCAGTCAGGTGGGCACTGGATGGTTCCTCCATGTCTGACCACAGTGAGACAATAAGGTTGGAGGGCTAAGTTTTTCAAGCTCATTCTCCTATACAAAATCTTGAGGTTGAATATCACTTTAAACAAATTGCACTTGTTATTCAGCCCAGTTATGGCAGTTTATATACAATTCAGAGGAGTCTCTTTTGTTTGTTTTGTTTTTTTCTGTTTCTATCAATGCTTCTGTCTCCTTTGGCTGCTTCAAGAGCATTAGAGGAGATGAGTTTATGTAGCCCTTTGTGCAGCAGTGATACGGGATGACAGGATTCTGTCTTCCTGACAGGCGAGGATTCTATCAGCCTGCTGTCAAGGTCAGCCACTTCTGAGCAGCCAGTCCAGACCTTATTGCATGAACCATGAGTGACTTGCAACAGCTTGCATCAATAGTAGAGACCTGTGGGTTCAATTAAATGAAAATCCTCGTCTGTTTTCCTGCTGACTTTTTTCCCCTTGTAAATTTTAGTACCTAGAATGGTGGGAACCTGGATGTGTCTTTTGAGAGTAAAGTAGCTGTACTTTGCATTCTTCATGGGAGTACAAACTAACATCTCAACGTACACATATAAAGTCTTTGTTGCATACAAAGTGCTTTCACATATATTAGTTCATTCGTTCTACCAAACAACCTCATAAAATGAGAACAAATATTATCAGCCACACTTTCCAGATGAAAAAATTGAAATCCAAGCAAATTGCCCAAAGTTGAATACTTGTTACTGCACTGGTCCTTAAGTTACAAACCAGAATTTTCTCCTTCATACTATATCAAACCTAAAATACACAGTCACTTGAAGAAACATTAGTGGAGGGTTGTTATTAATGAATGAAGTCCTTTGCCTAATTCTAGAGCCAGAAACAGCATCAAGGCTGGACTTGATCCAAGACAAAATTCATTCAGCAAATATTCTTTAAGTGCTTTCCCCATGCCAGACAGTTCCTCAGGAACCAAAAGAAACTGGATATGGCCCCAACCCTCATTCCCCGCCCACCAAAAATCCTTCATATCCCTGATGGTGATGCACTTCTGATGCTAAAGTGAAACTGAATGATGGTGATGTCATGTTCCATTAATATTTGCATTTTTCACGGGGAACTTGAAGGTAATTCCTTGGCGTTTTAGATTAAATAGAAAATGGCCTTGGGACATTTCTGCAAGTGAAAGCATCAGTGGAGCCCAAGGTGTAAAACAGCTCAATTTAGAGTTTCTCTCATTGAAAACTATTCCTTTGCCCTAGCCCATAGTCAGTGGCTAATGTAAGAATAATGGTTGTTAGAGTGTGGTTTCTGGACTGGCAGCTTCAGCTTTACCTGGGAAATCGTTTAAAATGCAAATTCCTCACCCCACCTCAGATATAACAAATCAGAAGCTTAGGGGTGGGGCCCAGAAATCTGTTTTAATGAGCCCTTCAGGTGATTCTGATGTATGTTCAACTTTGAGAAACACTTCATTTGAACATTCAGGTATTGTGGGCCAACGATTCAGGAATATATTTGGGTCCAGTTGTCTTCCAATGACCTGCTAGTTTAGCACATTACCAGAAAAAAAAAACAAAAACATTTCTATACTGTTTATGAAACATCCCCTAGAGCATTAGTTTGAGGAATCCAAGTTCTTTGCATTTTAAATATTATTTGAGTTTTATTTTATTTCATTTTTGGAAATTTGGTTTAATAACTATGAGCTTCTGAAGAGTAGTAAATACAGTAATTAGAGAAAATACAGCTTTTAGCTAGATAAACCAATCATTATCTAACTTTGAATCTGCCTTTTAGATAAGAATTTAGTTTAGACAGAAGGCCTTACAGCTTTGCAGTTATATCTATAGAATAATTATTTTCCTGAACAGGACATACTCAGTCACCCTTTAAACAATTTGGCAATTTTATCTAACAATCTAGAACTGTTTTACTCTTGTAGCGTTGTGGCAAGAAAATCATGTACCTACCGTTAAGTCAGCTTCACACTTCATAAATAAAATAGTCATATTAATAATTAATCTCAGTATTAAAAAAGGAGCATAATTTCAATGTAGGAGGGAGTGTGTTCTTTGTATATTACAATCAGCAAATGTGGCATTCATTTTGGTCACTGAATTTTTGTTTTTGTTTTTCCTTACAGCTTCCTAACCAGTGTCTCTTATTCTCTTCCAATCGTGCTCATGGTTGCCTGGGTTGTATTTATAGCTGCATTTGTAAAAAAGCTTGTTTATGAGAAAGACCTCCGGCTTCATGAGGTATGTTGAGAATCTCTTATTACAAATAAGTTCTACTTGTATATATAATTAATGACTATGATTTTCATAATACCTGAGCAAACTCAAGAAAGTCTGACCTATATCTGGTGAATTAGATGGAAAAATATTTTATAAATCATTAAGACAGGTGGTATGGCAATATTTTGTATTCTGAAAAAATTCCATAGAAGTTGTCTTTTAAGTGTTTCTGAAAACCAAAATCTGAATAAATCTGAATAAAATCTGAGTACAGTTTACAATTCTGACAGTAATTTTTGCCCAAGAAGTTACCTGTAAGACTTAGGCTTTAAAAGAGGAAGTTTAAGTGCTAATAATAATAACTACTAAGGCAGGAAAACTGTTGGCATAGTATTTAAGTCCAAATGAAGATATATAGATATTATTACAGATATAGATATAGGTATAGGTATAGATATAGATATGGACATGGGCAAAGATATATGTCTTGTTTCAGCTCTCAGAAAGCAGACTCTCATTCTAGTATACCTTGTCTCCTTCAAGTCTCTCTGGCTGATTTGTGATTTATAGAGACTAAGAATTTCATGTTATGCGACTGATTATGTTAATAATATGACGATGAAACACATGACTTGGGATGTAAAGCATGATCTCTTCTGGAGCATATTCTTCATCATTATCCTCAAATTCAAAATATCTTCTTTTTAGGATTTATGAAACAGCACTGTGTGATTTTTGGATTGTATTGCAATAGAATTATTTTATCTGCTAATCCTATAATGAACCCATTCTTAACACTCACTCATGAAGTGAAAAGATAGGGGAAATGTTTCAAAACCAGGGCACAATAATTATTGCAAGACCTGCCTGACAATCTGAAATAATGAGATTAGAGTAACCTGTTAGCCCTTGTACTTTTCAGACTTACATTTCCAGTGCTTTTAAGCAATTGATTATTTCTCCTTACACAGTACAAAACACTGCTTCATGTTTTTGTTAGCTCAACTTCAGACTTCCAGAGTTGTCCTAGAGTTTGAGCCTATGCTTTTTCAGTTCAGTTCAGTTCAGTTCAATTCAATCACTCAGTCATGTCTGACTCTTTGCGACCCCATGAACTGCAGCATGCCAGGCCTCCTTGTCCATCACCAACTCCCAGAGTTTACTCAAACTCATGCCCACTGAGTCAGTGATGCGATCCAACCATCTCATCCTCTGTCGTCCCCTTCTCCTTCTGCCCCCACCCCCTCCCCAGCATCAGGGTCTTTTCCAGTGAGTCAACTCTTCACATGAGGTGGCCGAAGTATTGGAGTTTCAGCTTCAACATCAGTTCTTCCAATGAAAACCCAGGACTGATCTCCTTTAGGATGGACTGGTTTGATCTCCTTGCAGTCCAAGGGAATCTCAAGAGTCTTCTCCAACACTCCAGTTCAAAAGCATCAGTTCTTCAGTGCTCAGCTTTCTTTATAGTCCGACTCTCACATCCATACATGAACATCCATCCAAACATGAAAAACCATAGCCTTGACTAGATGAACCTTTGTTGGCAAAGTAATGTCTCTGCTTTTTAATATGCTGTCTAGGTTGGTCATAACTTTCCTTCCAAGGAATAAGCGTCTTTTTATTTCATGGCTATAGTCACCATCTGCAGTGATTTTGGAGCCCCCAAAATAAAGTCTCCCACAGTTTCCACTGTTTCTCCATCTATTTGCCATGAAGTGATGGAATGGGATGACATGATCTTTGTCTTCTGAATCTTGAACTTTAAGTCAACTTTTTCACTCTCCTCTTTTGCATTCATCAAGAGGCTCTTTAGTTCTTCTTCACTTTCTCCCATAAGGGTGTTGTCATCTGCATATCTGAGGTTATTGATATTTCTCCTGGCAATCTTGATTCCAGCTTGTGCTTCCTCCAGCCCAGCATTTCTCATGATGTACTCTGCATCTAAGTTAAATAAGCAGAATGACAATATACAGCCTTGACATACTCCTTTTCCTATTTGGAACCAGTCAGTTGTTCCATGTCCAATTCTAACTGTTGTTTCCTGACCTGCATTCAAATTTCTCAAAAAGCAGGTCAGGTGGTCTGGTATTCCCATCTCTTTCAGAATTTTCCACAATTTATTGTGATCTACACCGTCAAAGGCTTTAGCAATAGTCAATAAAGCAAAAATGGGTGTTTTTCTGTAACGTTCTTGCTTTTTTTGATGATCCAGCAGATGTTGGCAATTTGATCTCTGGTTCCTCTGCCTTTTCTAAAACCAGCTTGAACATCTGGACGTTCATAATTCACGTATTATTGAAGCCTGGCTTGTAGAATTTTGACATTACTTTACGAGTGTGAGATGAGTGCAATTGTGCAGTAGTTTGAGCATTCTTTGGCATTGCCTTTCTTTGGGATTGGAATGAAAACTGACCTTTTCCAGTCCTGTGGCTACTGTTGAGTTTTCTAAATTTGCTGGCATATTGAGTGCAGCACTTTCACAGCATCATCTTTTAGGATTTGAAATAGCTCAACAGGAATTTCATTACCTCTACTAGCTTTGTTCATAGTGATGCTTCCTAAGGTGACCTTCAGCTGTGTATTTCAGTTATAATTTGGTAAAAGTCTCATCAACTTGTTTGAGCCCTGTTGTTTTCAGGACGGTGTACAATGTTCTCTTAACCCCACTTTAGAAGCTCAAATCCATGTCCTGGACCATAACTTTGGTTGCAAGCTTGTACCTTATATTTTTCTGTCTGAGTCCTAGTACTCAGAAGTGAACCTTTACAAATTAAAGGAAAACTCTGAAGTAGAAGACTATGATAGGCTCTGAGTTCTTTTCTACAGCAAAATAAATATCTACCTTAAAATGTTAGAAATGCAGTAAAGATGTGCATATGTATATACATGTGTTATGTATCTGTCTATTCTATATGTGTGTGTGTGTGTGTATGTATAATACAGGCATATTATATTATTTTGGTTTAAAAATAGTACTCTGAATGTATCTATGGATGTCACCAAAAAATATCAAAGCTCAATAAAGAGTTTTTCTCAATAGAAGATATGAAAGGCATTCTTAATGGTGAACTAGTTTCTGTTTGGTAGCTCTGTGTCTTCATTTTGCAGGCATCCACTTTCAAAATTTAACCAGCTAGTCTTGGAAGTCAGAGTTACATAGTGGAAGATTATTGAACTTGGAATCAGAACATCAGGATCTGAGTCTTTCAGTTCATATTCATTTGTGCCCAATCCCTAAACTCTTTGAGTCATGTCATCTAGACTTTATTCAGCATTATATTTCCAGAATGTACTTTCTCACTGCCAGAACAGAAGAGGCATTCAATTATTCATTTTTTATCAATTCAAAGATAATGATTTTTTGTTCACCTTTTAAAGCTTCTGAAATTGAGATATATTTGATAGGGTGTCATAATTCATTTGGTAGTGATTTTTCTTTCTTGTGGCAGTTAAAGTAATGACATATCTTAAAATTAGCAGTGTCCTAAATTTAAAGGAATACGATCTACTTGTGAGATGAATTGATGGAAGCAGAATATTCCTAATACGCCTGCTTACCTCCTTCCACCACTGACAGTTCTAAACTAGCCTCCTCCTTTTTCAAGATGAAAAAGCTGAGCCCAGAAACTGAGAGATGACTTGTTAAAAACTATACATTAGTGAATGGTGGATCTGAACTGGCTTTTTTTTAACCCCAACAGACAGTGTGTGTGTGTGTGTGTGTGTGCGTGCTCGCGCGCCCGTGCACACACACGCGTTCATCTCTGTGTTGTATTTGGTTAGAGTAATTTTTGGTTAATAATAATTACAAGGCATGCCATTTCTTGAACTTTGCCATGCTAAACTTTTTTTTTTAACTAACAGCTTGTTTATTTTATTTTATTTATTTTTTTACTGAAAATTGATGTATTATATTGTGCAAATTTAAGGTGTACAAACTGTTGATTTGATACATTTATGTTTTGCAGTATTATTTAGCACCCTAGAATTAACTTATACCTCTATCCACATCATATAGTTATCTGTTCTTTTATGTAGTGAGGACAATCAAGATATGTTAACAGTTCTTTAGCACTTCTGACCAGTCCTTTTCCATATCGTAACTACCTTCCCTCTCACAATTTTATTTTAGTATCATAGACTATTTAGGACTTTTGAAGATAATGGTGGATAATCTCTTAGATTATCAGCAACTTAAGATCATTTCTTAGTATTATCATTTTAATATTCACTAAGATCTAAAGCTGCCCATTCTTTACTTCCTTCTCATTCCAATTGAATAAAAAAGTAAAAACAAAACAAAACACCTTTTTTCCTTCTGTAATTGTTCTCACATTTAGACATAGAAATCAGGTCAGTTGCTAATTCGATGAAGGCATTCATCTTTGACCTCATTATGGTATGATTCTAGTAAATTCCTTTAACTTATTAAAGAGACTTAGTACAAATACTAATGCCCAAGAAGTTTAGTGATAAAATTAATCATATGGTTAGAAAACTATTTCAAAATGCCCTTCAGTTGAGCTTTATTCTGCATTTCTTGCTTTTTAAAATTAAAATATAAAACTACACAAAGGCTTATTTTATTATCACACAGAGGAGTTGCTTTTCACACTATGTTCTTATTTTTATGGTTATTTTCATCTATTTGGTCTAAAATAAGTCATTTATGGGGATTTCATTGTTTATATTCAGTTTGAGACAAAATTTTGGAGTCCTCTCTCTCAGTTCAGACAGGTAACCTAAAATATCTGTAGTCTGAAGAATGATTGCCAAAATTCATGCGAAAGTCTGTAGTTCTGTAGTACTTCACTTGAGGCAATTTTTTTGTCTCCTTTTTTTGAATACCAGTTTACTCCTTTTTATGTCTTATTGGTATATACTATTCATCCTACTAGTGAGAATATGGAATATTCCAAGTAATGATCACAATAGCCTTTATATCCTACTAAAAACAATAACATAAATATCTATAACAGAATATAAAATTTGAAGTACAAAAATGTTATTATTAATCAGTTCTTGACATTCTTGTTGAATGAAAACATTGCTGTCAAGTAAATATATGTATATTTATGATTTCTTTTCTTGACAGTATTTAATTTCAGTCCCTGTGCATAAGCTTCTCTTGAATGTGATGACTCATTTATCTAAAATCTCACAGAATCTCTTTCTTGAAGCAGAGTTTGATCACTGTGCAGAGGGGTTTTCCTGAGCAACAGGTGATCAGATATGATGAGTTGCTCCAGTAGGTTTGGGAGACTTGAGACAAGTGGCTGTTTAATGACAAAGCTGGCACTTGCATCTGTCACTCTGAGGAGACACCAGCGGCATCCAAGACAGCGCAGCCAGTCGTTCTGTCGGCCACCTTCCATTAGCAAGCTTGGTCTTGTTGATTATCACAAAGTTGGCAGTGAATCTGGATAATTTATGGATGACCTACATGCACTCATTGCTTTTTCTCTTTATGTATAACAGCTGTTCTTCTCATGGCATAAAATCCTGAAGTTTAACTCTGAAGTTTGATGCTAGAATGCTAAGTGGTAAACACTGTTGGAAGCACCTAATCTGTTCTGTTTTGATAAAAAACAATGATCAATCTCCAACTTTTACCAATTCTTGGGAATATAAATCTGATCTTGAGCCTTGAAAACTTCCAAATTACCATGATAAACACCTTTACTCCTGCTCTTTGGGCTTGCTAAATTATTTTTAACAAGGCTATGAATGGAGAATTTTCTAGATATATAAATGTTTTATACTGAAGCGATCTACTGTCACAGAAGGAAAACACGTTTATAAACATGAAGTCAGCTCTATTTCATGTCCTTGATAGCATTCTGGATACTTCATATCCACTTTGTAAAATATAGTGATACTGCCTCCTCCTGACGTACATTGCTGTTGGGTGGAGGAGAAAATTTTTGTATAGGCCAAATGAAATTAAGTGGTGAATATCAGCTTTCGGGTAGTTACATGGGTTCTATAACTTCCCCTTTAATTATATTCAAATAACATTAAACTCAGTAAAAACATCAAAATACAAATAATGGGAAAGGCCAAAATACCAAAAAAATTGGTATCTCTGAAATGAAGGCATCGAACATGACACAGTAATTTTGTAAATTGGATGGGGTACAGGGAAATGGCTAAAATAAGATCTATGAGGTCTCTTTCACACCAAAATCTAATTTTCTTTTCAATGATAGATACATAGCAATTGGATAAAACCTTCCATAGTGAATCTTCACTCCATGCTGATTTTTTTTTTTTTTACTTTGACACACACATCTATTCCTATAGAAACATAGGTTGAATCTTTACTGCAAAGTGTGCAGGGTCTGGGAGGAAAGAAGTAGTATGGAGAGAAGAGGGTGAGGAAAAGGGCAAAGTTAAGAGGAGAAGTCACAGGACTTCCTTAGTGGTGATTAGCTTAAGGCCCACAGCTTAGACTAGTGGCAGTCAGGTAGCTGTTTCCATGGTAACAACTGGAGCAACAGCATTATCAAAATGTGATAAATTGCAAAGGCAGAAAGTAAAAATCACTATTTTGTTTGTATAGTAAAAGATTTGGCACATTCCCTATTTTTTTTCCTAGACAAGTTAGATTTAAAGGGGAGGACATTGTACATCATTGATTTTTCAAAAAAAAAAAATAGTGGATTACAAAGCTGCCAGTGGAACATTAATTTTGTTCTTTTTAAGATGGAATATTAGATTCATAAGCTTACTATTAATCAAGAGTTGTTACAACTAGAAACCAGGTACAAATTCAAGTCACCGATTCAAAACACCCAAGGTCCTGGGGGCTTCAGATCATTCAGAATCCTTTTGAGTTAACGCAAAAACACCTCATGTTGGTCTGTCTTTCCACCTTGATGGAATGCCTTGACCACTAGGGATATCACTGAGATAATACAGAATATCAGTTGAGAGAGAGGTATAGATTATCTGAGATGCATGTGTTCATTTTGGGTGCATGGACTTTGTTTTTTTTTTAAAAAACAAAGATAACAAACCTGACCTAGATTGTTAGTGATTTTAAGGATAGGGAAATTGTGCCAAAAAGCAGATAGTCTTCTTCAAAGTTTGCATAGTTAAGCATCTTAGGAATCTGGTCTACTTTATTTCTTACAGGAATGTGAATAATTATTGTGTTGTTCATTAATGTTTAGTTGAGAATAATGGAGTTTTATTATCTCAGTCCATACACTGAATTTGAAATAAATCATGAGTTTTCACCAACTTGAAATATCCTTACCTGCACAAATATCAAATTCATGTTGTAAAATTCTGCAGGGGATACCATAAATTTTTGTGTCTATTCTCAACTAGTTTAATCTGGAAACATCACTTAGATACCAGTTATAAAATGAACTTGTCAAAAAATAAAACAAACCTCACCATTCAAATCATTCATTACATTGGGGCAGTCTGGGAGCTACAATCTAAGATGGGCTGAACTAAACTGCCATGTTAATGTCACATAGTGAGCGTGGACAAATGCTATACTTAGAAGCATCATTAAAATGCCTAGTTTCTTGTGTTTGAGGAGTCTGGTGGACATTTTGGAATGGTACAGGAATAATTGTCATCTGAGAATATATTAGCTTAAGAAGAAACTAAAACATTTTCGTTTCCACAGTACATGAAGATGATGGGCGTAAACTCCTGCAGTCACTTTTTTGCCTGGCTCATCGAGAGTGTTGGATTTTTACTGATTACCATCGTCATCCTCATCATCATACTCAAGTTTGGCAATATTCTTCCTAAAACAAATGGGTTCATTTTGTTCCTGTATTTTTCGGACTACAGCTTCTCAGTTATCGCCATGAGCTATCTGATCAGTGTCTTCTTCAACAGCACCAACATTGCAGCTCTGATTGGAAGCCTCATTTACATCATTGCCTTTTTTCCATTTATTGTTCTGATTACAGTTGAAAATGAGCTGAGCTATGTAATAAAAGTATTCATGGTAAGTCAGCTGTCACAACCGAGTGGCCAGGGTATGAAAGGACTGAACTTTTTTGTGTGTGTTTAGACCCTCTAAATGTACAAGTTCAGTAATTATAAAATATGCACAACTGTCCTAATCATTGTCTACCATACAAACATAAGACTATGAAAAGAAAACTTTTCCTCCACTGTTTCTAAAATCATAATAGATGATGCTGTAAGAAAGAGCAGTTAAAATGTAATATATATTGTTTTGAAGATCATCAAGAATTCTGACTTATCTCTGGCCCAGTTCCATAAATATCTTAGAACCTCTGTTACTGGCATTGTTCTCATATATGACTAATTCTTGTGGCTTTTAAGACATGTAACCTACAGGCATAAATACAAATGAGCTGATAGCATATAATCAATTTTGAATTCTTTTCTGCTTTTTCAATTCAAAGTACCAAATTAATTTAAGAATTTTAATGAAAGCATTAAGTTTACTGATATTGATATTTGGAAAGCAGAAGTAAAGTTCACCATTGACTGAGGCTCATATTAGAACTTGTTTGTGGAAATAGAAAGGGATAAATAACTCATTTGACATTGGCCACCTTGTATTTAAACAACATTTAAATTTTTAATTTGTTGCATTATAAGTACTCAATTGACATTTTAATATGTTTTCATGCATAAAACTTATATTACTTGAAGACAATCTATGAAGTTAAAACATCTTCTGGCCCCTAACATTTCATTTGATGTTAACCTTACTTTGCATTACTCTATAATTAGCAATTTTGTAAATTGATGAACAACATTTAATAAGTTTAGATATATACTTTGGATTTTTCACAAATATTTTCCAAGTTATAATTTCCTTCTTTTGTTTTCTGCTATTTCCTCCCCTCTCTTCCAAATTTGTAGTGTGCTTGGTAAGGGACCTCTGTGCTTTTAAATATGATTAGAGAGTTAGCGTCAGTTTTACCTATACAAGTGCCCAAAGTTTGAAGTAGGTTAAGACCTCTCTGGGTGAAATGTATGAAATCTACAGGAACTATCATTGTGGTTGATTTTATTCACAGAGCCTGCTGTCTCCAACAGCTTTCAGTTATGCAAGTCAGTACATTGCACGCTATGAGGAGCAAGGCATTGGTAGGTTCACTTTCTTTTCAACTGGATTTTATCTTTCACACCTACAAAATGTCTCACGGAAAAATAAATGTGTGTGTTCACTTAGGTCTTCAGTGGGAAAATATGTACAGTTCCCCAGTTCAGGATGACACCACTTCATTTGGCTGGCTGTGCTGTCTAATCCTAGCTGACTCTTTCATTTATTTCCTTATTGCTTGGTATGTCAGGAACGTTTTCCCAGGTATGATCATGCTTCCTACACATACATGATTTTCATGATTGTCATCATTATAAAACTGCTAATATATATTTTCTAATATTTTATTTGCCAAATATCATCTCCAAAAATACTTCAATCCCAAAACTAACCAAAATTTTCCAGGCTGAGATAATGCACCTTTGAATTTTTCCCTCTGATATTCCTTTAAAGGATAGAATGAATTAAGAAGCATGGAGTCCAGTCTTTCCAAATGGGAAGATGAGATATTATAAAGCAAAAAATCAGGTCTCCTAATTCTAAGGAGAATTTATCAAATTTAATGGAACAAGACCAGTGGGGTTCCCCTCCAAGGTCTCAAATTGTTAAAACTTCAACATGCTCAGAAGTTTTTCCATTAAGTTTTATTTATATTTGTACATTTTTTATTCTATGAATGGATGAAAGATTGTTACTCTACTCCAGTTATATAAAATTTCTGTAAAAGAGAAAAATGTGGAGACAAAGCAGATCAATGATTGCCTCTGACTTGGGTTGAAACCAGGAATTATTTGCAAAGCACATGAGATAACGTTTTGGAGTTATTGGAATCTGGGGATTGTTGTTCTGGTTGCAAAACTTTATTTACTAGAAATGATCACATTCTACACTTACAGTGATTAAATTTTATAGTATATAACTGTGCCCAGTGAAGCTGTTTATAAAGGAAAGAATTAAAAACTGGCTTTCTTTTTTACTTTACTTTGGAAACTGAGACAACTTTAGATTTATATAGTATCAAAAAAATGAAAATATTTCCTAAATACTGTGTAGTAAATACTGTTATTTAACTTCTGATGCTTAATGTTAACAACCAATTTAAAACCACTTTTCCTAATACATTTTTGTTACAGGCACATACGGTATGGCAGCTCCGTGGTATTTTCCCTTCCTTCCTTCCTATTGGAAGGAACGATTGGGATGTGCAGAAGTGAATCATGAGAAAAGCAATGGGCTTATGTTTACTAATATCATGATGCAGAACACCAACCCATCTGCCAATAAGACAAGTAGGTCAACAACATGCATTATTATGAGAGAAGTGATATAAAATTTACATGACTAGTGATTTTAATTATGTTTTTCTAAATGGTGAAATTATCATCCTCTTAGTCATGGATGAATATGTCTACACATATGTGTTTGGACTCATAGGGAGATTAAATCGTGGCTTTTTCTGGGCTCATTAACTCAGTTGGTTAGCATATGGTGCTAATTAGGCCAAGATTGCAGATCCCTTTGTGGTCCAGTTAGATTCACACAGAGAAAAATTTTGTTCCTTGGCCACACTCTGCACCCCTCACTCCAACCATCTGTCATTAGTCATAAGTAGTAACCAAGTAACAAGTGTGGATAATTTAGCATAATCCATCACCAACAAAGAACAAACAATTTAAGGCTTGTGACTTACTGACATTGGGTGAGCAGTGTCAGTTTTATAAAGTAAGGATGATCCATATAACTAGTTCTTTTGTGATGCATGAAGGAAATGTAGAGAGTAATTAATGAACTGATTCTATAACCACAGATCTGAGTAAGCGTTTTCCACTAAGTATAGACATTTATTCTATACATAGGTATCACCCTGTTCAATTGGAAGACCAAGTCTTAAACCTGTATTTTGAATATTTGAGATCTTTGATTTGAATAAAGGAGAATTCAGTATTATGATACTGTATTCTGAGACTACTTTTTCTGACAGAGACAAGTAGTATAAACCTTAGAGTGTGGTTCCAACACTCTCATTCATTTTTAAAACAAGTGAGAAGGCAGGAGACTATAATAGACCATTTATGTCTGGAATTATTTTTTACTTTGAGGCTTGTGTCTATAGTCTTCCATTTTTAATTAAGGAAGAGTCTAAATCTAGCTGCATTTTCTTTCCTTTTGAGCTTACAACTTTTCTCTTGATTTCTCTCCAGGTCCTGAATACAAGTTTTCCTCCAACATTGAGCCTGAACCTAAAGATCTCACAGTTGGGGTTGCTCTGCATGGGGTCACAAAGATCTATGGCTCAAAAATTGCTGTTGATAACCTCAATCTGAACTTCTATGAAGGTCATATTACTTCATTGCTGGGGCCCAATGGAGCTGGGAAGACTACCACGATGTATGTTACTTTTCAATACTTAGGTGTCATGGAAGCATATTACTTAATATTTCCTCAGTTCTTTCATAAAAATAGAGTTGTTACAGCTCCCAGATGGATTAAGATACCTCAGCTTGCTTACTGTAGAAGCAAGGTCCAACCTGTGAGCTCAAAGTCTGATCAGACCCACCAGATAGGTTCATTTTGGTCTACCTATTATTGACCCACTAGTACTCTTAAAATATTTTATTTCTGTGCCAGTATTTAAAAATAGGAGAGTTTTCAAATAAAAATAGACATTCCTGTCATCTCTTAAATATTAGAAAGTTTCGGCAACATTGGACCTGCAGGCTTAGATAGAAACAATTGTTTTGGACTTATTAGTGGCTGTTCTCAAAGAAGGTATCTGCTTTCTGGTTCATCCCTGCTCCCCACCAACTTTACTGCCTCATACATTTAGTCTGTTTCACTTATTTGCATTTTTATCCTGGCCTGTATACCAGTTTGGATTCACAAATCTTGATATACACACACTCAGCCCCATCTGCTCTATTAAATGGATTCTTTGCCTTGATTCGTGAAAGAAAGAAAAAAAAGAATCACTAGCTATCAGATATAGATCAAAAAGTTCACAAATAGTACATGGGCTGTTCTTCCTCTCTCTTCACTTAACTAGCATTTTCCTGTGTCCTAATGGAGAAAAGATTCGAATGGTTTTAAAAGTGACATTGTTTTGAAATTTTTTCTATGACTCACCTCCAGTGCTCCACTAGGCTTTGCTTGGAGTGAGCTCTAAGATGCTGCTGGTGTTCTAGCCATATTTGGGAAAAAGTATCCATTGTCAGATACGCTGTTTACTGTCATCATGAGTAAGCTCAGTGACTGCCAAAACATATTTTTCAGTAATTAATTTTCAGTAACTAAAAGGGGACAAAAGGGAGTTATGAAAAGAGCAAACAGGCAACTGCTCTCATTTGTATGACCTGTTTCAATGTAGAGTTGACTTTCTAGTGAGAATGTACTATGTTTGTGTTAAGTCTTTTCAATGGTGTCCAACTTTGTGACCCTATGGATTGTAGCCCACCAACCTCTTCTATCCATGGGGATTCTCCAGGCAAGAATGCTGGAGTGGGTTGCTGTGCTGAGAATACAGTGCTTAAAAATTAAGATTTCTAATAGGCAATAAGAGGACAATAAAGAAAAGGGATGGAGAAGGATTTTGATGAGGCTATAATTTTAGCTGAGAAAGTCCCCATTGTAGTTTTCTGAGTATAAAGAATGTACAAAGAAATATGTTACTTGATTTTAATGCATTTTTATGGGAAGAATCACACATTATATTGATTCCCTATTTAATCCACAATAGTCCTTTAAGAGCTATTATGTGTAAGACACTAGTTAGATGGTAAGAGTGGTACAAAAAAAAAAAATGTCCTTTCCTTGACTTCATGGGGCTTATATTTTAGTGGAGAAGATGGATATTAAATAACTGCCCAGTTTACTGACCATCTGAAATACGATGAGGAGTTCTGTAGGTAAGAATATTCTAGTCACAGGGTAGAGTGGGGGACTGAAGATGACCAGAATTCACATGGGAAATAGAAATTTGAGGCTTAATGGCCTCAAATGGGAACTACCTGATGCCAGAGATGTGTGGGAGTTTGCTGAAGAAGGGAGTGCATTTACAATTAAAAAACCCAACCCTTTCTGTCATTATTGCCACCACCACCCACCATTATCATCACGTGTAGTGCTTCTGTAACACTCTAAATTATTAGAAGCTTAAAGGCAATTTTAATTTTTACTCCCAATTAATCCGATTTTACTTCATAACTTGACCTGCCCTGGGAAGAGACAGTATAACATTTTTTGCTAACAACTGAGATATATTTAGTCCAAAAATCTAGATCAAAGTTTTGGTTCTCACCTAACTTATGGTTTCTTCATTTCCAGCTCCATGTTGACTGGACTGTTTGGGGCCTCAGCAGGTACCATCTTTGTTTATGGAAAAGATATCAGAACAGATCTGCACATTGTGCGGAAGAACATGGGCGTCTGCATGCAGCATGATGTCTTGTTCAGTTACCTCACCACCAAGGAGCACCTTCTACTCTACGGCTCCATCAAAGTTCCTCACTGGACTAAAAAGCAGCTGCATGAAGAAGTGAAAAGGTCAGATATGACAGGAATGAGAACATGTGCTGGTTAACTTCTCTCAAAAAGAAGTCAAGTTACAGTAATAATTCCAGTAGGAAAGAGTTTCTCAGGATACGACTATTTTCAGTTTTTCTACTTTTCTATTGTTGTATGCATTTAAGGGCCTATGGGTTTGTATAAGGGCCTATGAGAATTGTATACATTCTCCTCAGAAGCCAGTTATTACACTGGAAATAGCTGCCTTCATTTCTGGTTCATGCATTGCCGCCATTCCTGTGTTTCTAATCTCCATGGCCACCATACAAGTCTTAACTGGACCCCTGGCTCCACAGTCTATTCTTCAAAGAACAGACAGGGTGACCTTTTTAAACTACAGATTAGACCATGTCACTCCTCTGTCAAAGCCCTCTAATGGTTTCTCACCACATTCGTGTGAAACTCAGGAAAGTCCTTATCAAGGCCTATGAGACTCTTCCTGACCTGCCCCCAATCTCGCTTTTCATTTTATTTCCTTCTGCTTCGTCCCCATTCACTCCGCTCCAGGCATGCTCGCCCAGGTGCATGCTCGGTTATGCTGGGCCTGCTCCCACTTCAGGGCTTCCCATGTTCCCACTACTTAGAGCAGCCTTCCCCAGACAGCCCTTAGACTTACTCTGCCACCTTTCTGGTCTCTGCTCAAACATCACCTTCTCTGAGGGAGCCACCATGTGTAAAACAGATGCCTAAAATAGCACACCCCAGGCACTCATCTCATATACCCAGTGTCACTTGTTTTTTATTACATTTATCATAAAATAGCAAATTATAATCTTCTTGGGAGTGTGTTTATCAACTGAATTTCCCCTGCATTACTCCTGATACACAACCATACTGTGTCATCACCTTCTCGTGGGTTAGAAACATTATCTGCTCGATGCTGTTTCACAGCACCGAAAACACAGTCTGGCAGAAAACAGGCAGGGCCTCTAGATACGATACTTGTCAAATGAATGAATAAAATAATGAACCATATAGTCCTTATGGTGTTTTCTTAGTATTAATTTTGTACCTCCAACTAGTTGATAAACAACAGAAAACTATGTCATGAATCCTCAATAGTTTACCTTGCTGAGCACATAATAGTTGTTCAATGAATGCCTCTTATTTAGGGTACTTTTTGTAGTTTTCCAAAATTCAAATATTCTGTCTGTAAAACATAACCACTGTCCATCATTTCTGAAGGACTTTAAAAGATACTGGACTATATAGCCATCGTCATAAGAGAGTTGGAACACTGTCAGGAGGAATGAAGAGGAAGTTATCCATATCCATAGCTCTCATCGGAGGATCAAGGGTGGTAATTCTGGATGAACCGTCCACTGGCGTTGACCCATGTTCTCGGCGAAGTATATGGGATGTTATATCCAAGAACAAAACTGGTATGAGTACCTTCTTATAACTTCTCCAGCCAGCAGTTATAGTTTTGCCCTCTGGGATGCAAGCACACAAATTGAAGTCTTTTCTGTTTATAATCTCCATTTAACATCTAAGGTCAGGTCTTGTCTTCTCCTAGCTAAATTTCTGGATCAATTAGTGTGTAATTGTGTAGAGCCCACTGTGAATTGAGCACTTAACTGACCTCTGTGAGAGTATGCAAATCCAACAGAAGTTCCAAATTCTGCCTAGAGGAGCTTAGAATCTAATTAGAGATACCAAACATACACAAACGAAAATAAACTGAAAACAGACTAAATAAGTGCTAACAGGATGTGAGGCAAAGGAGCAATCAGAGTGGAGTGGATTAATCAGAGAGAAATTTTCAAAAAGTCTTTAAAATTACTGCTTTTTCATAGTGAAGAAAAGGAGGGAGGGAGAGAAAAAGACAGAGATAATGGAAGTGAAGCCAAGGGAACAGAATAAGGGATTAAAAGAAGTTGCCCCCACTACAGAGTATGGACATTTAGCCTTACAACATATTTGCTGTCAACTTATAAGGAGAGCCCCCCACCCCACCCCCGCCTCACAGATATAATGGGAACACCCCTTCTGAATTTCTCTTTGATAATTTTGGAAGCCCCTCTGATGAGTGTTTCAGTTAGCTCATAAAATGTGACTCTCCCCATAAATCACAGGATTTACTTGTTCTAACTCAGTATATCTTGGCAACCGTAGCTTCATTTTTCATTTTCGATTGTTCTCCTCTGTTTTCAAGCCAGAACAATCATTCTGTCGACGCACCACTTAGATGAGGCTGAAGTGCTGAGTGACCGCATTGCCTTCTTGGAGCAGGGAGGGCTGCGCTGCTGTGGGTCACCGTTTTATCTCAAGGAAGCATTTGGAGATGGGTATCACCTCACACTCACCAAGAAAAAGGTTTGTAGGAGAGAAAGTATACCTCATTGTAGGGTCATAAATTCAGTTTGGTATGAAACAGAAGTAGAATCTGTCCAGCTTCATACATTGCTATAATTCACTATTAATATGTTAGATTCATGTTTCTCTAACTTGAGCAAGTGTCAGAACCACTGAAGGTCTTGGGTAAATGCAGACTTCTGGCTCCACCCCCAAGGGTCTCTGATTCAGTAGGTCTGGGAAGGGGTTCTAGAATTTACTACACTTCTACCAAGGTCCACATCACCCATGTGACACTGATGCTGATGGTCTGGGATTGCACATTGAGAACTAAGGTACTAGATAAAAGAAAGTCTATATTTAAGGTTACTGATGAAGGATCAGCCTGTTAGTTTCCCTACTTTTCAGCCTGTAAGGCCAAAAATTAGATTTTCCGCTCTATAAAAAGCAAATGAAGGAATATGCAGTCACGTATTCACTTTCTGATCCATGTTCCTCGACTGGCAACGTGGAGACTAATTCCGACAGACCCGTATTGCTTTTCACATCTTCGAAGAACAAAAATGCTTACTTACTAAGGCTCCCTTACTGTCTCAAATAGTGTATGTATCTATATTGTGCAAGATGTATATGCTATGACTACTCTCATTTATTTTACATCTGATCATCCTAATGTGACTTCCAAAATATAAAGAGTAGTTCATTGTCACATTCCTTAATTCAGTTAAAAATTTATTTATGAGTTATATATGATATCTTAATATATGCCCAAGACATTGTCTTAGGCACTGGGGATACAGCAGTGAACTGATGATGCTAAGATCTCTGCCCTCATGGAGTTTATGTTCTGATGGGAGTGTGGGGAATTCAGGTGGTAAAATTGATAAGTATGTAATTTAGAATATTAGCAAGTGAGAACTGTTATGGCTAGAATAAAGCAGAGGAAAGGGCATAGGGAATGCTAGGAAGTGCCATTTTAAGTAGACAGAGTCTCTGAGAAGGTGACAGATGAGCCAAGAGTTAAGGCCAGGCAGAGAGTGACTATCTGGGGCAAAGGAACAATTGCAAAGGCCCTAAGGAGGGAGCATGCCTGAGCCTGAAGCATTGAATAACTGAACGTTTGTTGTTGCTGGGGTAAGAGGGAGAGGGAGAAGGTGAGCAGGAGGCTGGAGAAGGGACAGGGTGAGGTAGGAGATGAAGCCAGCAGGATAGTGACTGACAGACAACTGTAGGGGACAACTGTAGGGGACAATTGTCCCCAGTGGGACAGGAAGCATGAGAGAAGTGATATACTCCCTGGTACAGGTCTGTACTGGCCTAAAAGAACTCGCCACCCTCTGACTGGGGCCCGCGGGCCCTACAGTGTGAAGACAAGGGTGTGTTTAACTTCTCTTCTCATCTCTAGAGTCCAAATCTAAATGCAAGTACAGTGTGTGACACCACAGCTGTGACGGCAATGATCCAGTCCCATCTCCCTGACGCCTACCTCAAGGAGGACATCGGGGGAGAACTTGTCTACGTGCTTCCTCCATTTAGCACCAAAGTCTCGGGGGCCTATCTTTCACTCCTGAGAGCCCTGGACAGAGGCCTGGGTGACCTCAATATTGGGTGCTATGGCATTTCAGATACCACCGTGGAAGAGGTACACCTGGACATTTCCTTTCTGCTTGGGGCTGATTAAATTGCTGTTCCCTAGAATAAATATGAACGGTTCTTTTTAAAAAGAAAAGAAAAATTTTAATGAATGTTTTAATAAGTAAAGGGAAACAAAAATAAAGATGCTTTTGATTATATAAAAATTATAAACAAACATTTTACCAAATCAGAAAATCTTAAAATTATCTCAGTACCATTCTTACGTAAGACTGACTTCTGAAAACAAGCATGTTGCTTCATTTAGAGAAAACATATCTTTTACTATGAGTATGTTCCTTTAAAGTCTCAATAAATGTGACAAAAATTTAAAATAAAAATTGAGCTTAAAAGTTAGAAAACACTTGCATGTTTTATGCTAATGAAGTGTTCCTGCTTCTCTTTCTAGGTCTTTCTGAACTTGACTAAAGAGTCACAAAAAAATAATATGAGTCTTGAGCACTTAACACCAAAGAAAATCAGAAGTTCCAGTACCAATGGCATCTCAACGCCTGATGATTTATCTGTGAGCAGCAGCAATTTCACAGACAGAGATGGTAAAATAAATCTAATGTACACATTTTGCTTAATTCCAATGAACAACATAAATGAGAAAATCACAGGACAGATTTTTTTTTAAATTCAACTTTATACTTTCTAAATTTAAAAAGACTAAAGAAATATAAGCTTTCTTTTTATATACAAAATATTTATCAAACCAAGTTGAATTCTCTATTTCAAAAATATTTTGAAGACCATGAACTTCCTTGTTAGGATATGACTTATTCCAACTTGTGTTCAACAAGTTCAATCCTTCTTATAATTGATGGTGTTCAACAGGGCTTCCCAGGTGGCAATTAGGGGAATATGCCAATGCAGGAGACATACGAGATGGAGTTTCGATCCCTGTGTTGGGAAGATCCCCTGGAGGAGGGCATGGCAACCCACTCCAGAATTCTTGCCTGGAGAATCCCATGGACAGAGGAGCCTGATGGCCTAAGGTCTATAGGGTTGCAGTGTGTTGGATACAACTGAAGTGACTTAGCACACAGCAACAATGGACAAAGTTACCTTGTAAGGAAGCTCACTCACTGCTATTAGATGTGTTCAAGTAGTGATCTTCCTGACCCAGGGGTCAAACCTAGGTCTCCTGCATTGCAAGCAGATTCTTTACTGTCTGAGCTACAAGCGAAGCCCCTTCAAGTAGTGGTAATAGTAATTTTTTTTAAAGTTGTTTTTGCCCTTTTTTAAAAAAAGGAGTCATCACTCTTTATGAAACTTCATTGGAAAACATGTCTAACCTTCCCTCATCTCTGAATGATTATATGCTGAGAAAATTCAAGCTCTGAGAAAGTGCTTTTGGGAGAGTCTCTGAATTGATGAGGGCTTCCCTGGTGGCTCAGTGAATAAAAAATCTGCCTTCAATGCAGGAGATGTGGGTTTGATCCCTAGGTTGGGAAGACCCACTGCAGGAGGGCATGGCAACCCACTCCAGTATTCTTGCCTGAAGAATCCCATGGACAGAGGAGCCTGGCAAGCTACAGTCCATGGGTTGCAAAGAGTCAAACAGACTGAATCATCTGAGCATGCACTGAATTCATGAAGTCAGACTTAACAGTGAAGAATCTATAATAATAGGTTCCCCCCCCAAATTCCTCACACAATATATGTTTGGAAAATGCTGTTTCTTGTTATAGCTTTGAGGAATTGGGCTCTTTTGAAAATAGCTTTTATCCTGTCTTATACTCTTTCTGACAGTTTATGCCTTTGGAAATACTATTTACTTAAGGAAGCATATAGTAAAACCATATATAAATTATGGAGTAGTCATTTCAATAGTTTGCTTAAATTGGGAAAATCTTTAGGAATAGAACTTATGATTAAACATTTGCTTGACTCTAAAATTCAGAAAATATAATCTCTGGTGTTTGTATAACTCTGGAACTTGGGAGTCTCATTTGTCCTCTGCTAGATTCCTCAGATGTCACCTTTTGGAAATATAATTGTTGAGACTGTGGAATTGAGGACTGAGAATGGGGTCATCTGCTTCAGGAAGCAAATGTTATGCATTTGCCTCTGCATTTGTCTCATAATTTGAAACTATTCTTCAGTCAGAATGTTCCCCTCCTTGACATTATCATTTGGAAAGCACATATTTGCTCCATTTGATACACCTGTAAGTCATCGACATGTAATTTCTCAAGAAACAGAAAAGCATACTAATTAACTTACAATATTTAGCTCCTTCTGCAATTCCCCTTTGCAGAGATATGAGTTCTCATTTAAACTTGTTCACTCTATTTAATTGGAATTCATTTTAAATTAAGCAGCTTTATATTTTTTCTTATCAGCTAAATGAAGATCATGATTTTTGTGCCACATAATTTGTGATGGAGGATTAAAAATATCCACAGAGTTGGCAAATACTATCATTTTATCACATGTAAAGGAATGCTTGGTGGCAGACCTTCAGAAAAAATGTCATATTTGAAACTATTTTTAGAGGTGACTGCTGAAATTATTTGTTGTATGAGCACTACTGAGACATGCATAATTCTCAGTCACTAAGTTGTGTGACTTGCAACCCTATGGACTATAGCCCACCAGATTCCTCTACCCATGGGATTCTCTAGCCAAGAATACTGGAGTAGGTTGCCATTTCCTTCTCCAGGGGATATTCCCAACCCAGGGATAGAACCTGTGTCTCCCCTGACTCCTGCATTGGCAGGTATATTGTTTACCACTGAGCCGCCTGAGAAGCCCAAGCCGCAGTTTACGGCCTCCACTGCTCTGTGGCTCTCTCTCAGAAGCCATGGGAGCGGGGCAGGCTTGTGGGGGAGGAGGGTAGGCATTTTTTCCAATGAGCTCTTTTCTGTTGCTGAAGTGGTAAAAATGGAGTTTTAAAATCAGTCCAGATTTCTAAAAACGAATGCAACAAATAAGTATTTGAACTGGAATTGTACTTTGGAGGAGAGCATTCTCCTTTGCCTATGTTTAAGGTGACTTCATTGGGCCCCATAATGAGGGCCATTAGATTTATCGTCACTAAGTTACCGACAACAGGATTGAGTTATGCTAGGCTGATGTTTTGCTCTCTTGTTATTTTTATTTGAATTCAATCTCTTCATAGAAGCTACCTCTTGAATATTAGTAGTCAGAAACACATATTGATTCTGCACTGAGACTTTAGGAGATTAGGGACAATATTCACTTATAAAGCTGTAGATGTCTCACTTTGACATTAAAATTACTATGTCTATGACAAAGAATATTTTGTGTATAGTCGTTTATAATTTTCAAAGAACTTTTACATATGCCCCTTGAGATGGAGAGACTCGGGCCCAGAGCTGATCAATGGAGAAAGTGAAAGCGTTAGTCACTCAGTCGTGTCCGACTCTTTGCGATCCCATGGACTGTAGCCCACCAAGCTCCTCTGTTCATGGAATTCTCCAGGCAAGAATACTGGAGTGTGTTGCCATTCCCTTCTCCAGGGAATCTTCCTGATCCAGGGATTGAACCCACGTCTTCTGCATTGCAGGCAGATTCTTTCCTGTCTGAGCAACCAGGGAAGCGCAATCAATGAAGAGGTGAACCTCAAATCCAAATCTTTAAGATATCAGCTTTTCCTACCACATCACATTATACCATTCATCCATAGTCTTTGAAGTTACTTTATTTCTTGATTTATCAAGATTTCCCGTAACCATGTTACATCTCTGTCTCTTTTTTAAAATCAGACAAAATCCTGACCAGAGGAGAGAGATCGGCTGGTTTTGAACTGTTATTGAAGAAGATTATGGCTATTCTCATCAAGAGGTTTCATCACACCCGCCGGAACTGGAAGGGCTTCATAGCACAGGTTATTCTCCCCATTGTCTTTGTAACAACTGCCATGGGTCTTGGCACGCTGAGGAGTTCCAGCAACAGTTATCCAGAGCTCCAAATCACCCCATCTCTTTATGGTACCTCGGAACAGACAACGTTCTATGCGTAAGTGTCTTCCCTTTAACTGAAACCACATTTTCCCAATGCCTCCAGAAGTGCATTGTGGCTGAATGAATGTCATAAAATGCTGAAGAATAAAGAACTTAGGAGCCACAATACCTGATCCTGCCAAAGGAATAGACAGTTTGATTTATCACAACATGACACTTCCCTCACCAGCAAACAACTGTAAGAGTTTTTTTTTCATTTATTTATATTAGTTGGAGGCTAATTACTTTACAATCTGTAGTGGTTTTTGCCATACATTGATATGAATCAGCCATGGATTTACATGTGTTCCCCATCCCGATCCCCCCTCCCACCTCCCTCCCCATCCGATCCCTCTGGGTCATCCCAGTGTGCCAGCCCTGAGCATTTGTCTCATGCATCCAACCTGGACTGGCGATCTGTTTCACAATTGATAGTATACACGTTTCAGTGCTATTCTCTCAGATCATCCCACCCTCGCCTTCTCCTACAGAGTCCAAAAGTCTGTTCTACACATCTGTCACTCTTTTTTTGCTTGCATATAGGGTTATCATTACCATCGTTCTAAATTCCGTATATATGCGTTAGTATACTGTATTGGTGTTTATCTTTCTGGCTTACTTCACTCTGTATAATGGGCTCCAGTTTCATGCACATTAGAACTGATTCAGATGTATTCTTTTTAATGGCTGAGTAATATTCCATGGTGTATATGTACCACAGCTTTCTTATCCATTCGTCTGCCGAGTGACATCTATCTAGGTTGCTTCCATGTCCTGGCTATTATAAACAGTGCTGCAATGAACATTGGGGAACACATGTCTCTCTTAGTTCTGGTTTCCTCGGTGGGACTGCTGGGTCATATGGCAGTTCTATTTCCAGTTTTTTAAGAAATCTCCACACTGTTCTCCATAGTGGCTGTACTAGTTTGCATTCCCACCAACAGTGTAAGAGGGTTTCCTTTTCTCCACACCCTCTCCAGCATTTATTGCCTGTAGACTTTTGGATAGCAGCCATTCTGACTTGTGTGGAGTTTTTGTATTTGTCTAAAGATAAAGTTAAGGTAGATTTTTATTTTTAATGAATATTTAATCAGGAAAACCAGATTAAGTGTGGCTTCTCAATCTGTTGTAATACATGACAAGTAACTTTTTATTAAATATAGAATAGCAGTATCAGAATTCTATATAATATAATGTTATGTATACAGTAGGTGATCATTAAATGCATGTGACAGGAAAATAATAATAACCCAAAAAGAGACACGTGCTTATTTTTTTGTGTGACCTTTTTTCTGAGTCTACATCTCTCTTAAAGTTTTAAGAAAATAGTCCTGCAGACAGCATGAGTCATTTCTTCAAATTATTCGTGAGCATGAGTTTAATATGGAAAACTAGTGAAGGAAGCATGAATTTGTTTCTGTCCTTTAATATTATAGAAATTATCACCCAAGCACAAAAGAACTGGTCTCGGCAATGTGGAGCTTCCCTGGCATTGACAATATGTGTTTGAATATCAGTGATCCGTAAGTAGTTCTTTTTTTTCAGCATCCCAGTGTGTGTGCACATGCATGCATGTGTGTGCATGTATGTGGCAGAGCGTGGATGGGTGAGTGTGTATTGTTTGACCGAGGAGGTCAGCACTCTGACTGAAGTCTATCTTTTAAGACTTTGTCTATCTCCTTTAGTTCATCCCGTGGTGATGCTGCACTGAAATAGTAAAAGGTGCTTTATACCATGAAAAGTTTGTTTGTATACATATTTTCATTAAACAGTCACAACCGCCCTGTGAATTGTTAATGTCATTTTTAAGATGAAGACACTGAGGCTCATGTGAACTAGGATACTTGTCAAAAGAAATCTAGAGCGTAGGTTGTGTAGCTAAAGCCAAGACCCATGTCTTCTGACTCCAGTCCCCAGACTTTTGCACTATATAGTGTTGCTTATTCAAAATGACGTAGTCACTGGACAGCAACAAAAATTCAAACTTCTAAGATAGTACATGACACATGCAAACTTGACATTAGTGCATTGTTTTGCTAAGAATCCCTTTCCCTTCAGAGGAGAGGATGAAAAGACCAAAGAAAACAAAGGGATCAAGAAGTTTCATCCTGTCACATTGAGGCAATGAGCTTTGGTCTCAGCACTACCTAATCCTTAAGTACTCTCCCTCAATCTCCCATAAGATGTCAGAGCACTTGGAAATGGTAGTGCAACGTATATTCAAGTTGTGAAAAATCAGTAAATTGAACTGAATTCAGTACCAAATACCCACTCACACACTCATACATAAACATAAGAATGTACACACACCTCACTTTAATGTCATTCTTACTTGCAGGAGGTGTTTAAACAGTCTGGGAAAATGGAACAGCAGTGGAGAACCTATCACTAATTTTGGTGTTTGCTCCTGCTCAGAAAACACTCAGGTAAGATGGAATTCGCTCTCAGTGAAGTTAAAAAAAAAAAAAAAAAAAAAAAGGAATAAATATCAAAGCTTGAAAGATCTTTCTAGGTTACCGAAGAGTGGATATAATTTCATTTTATAGAAGCTGGTAGCTCAGCGATGTGAATCTGGACCGCTTAGAAACACTGAACTTCAGGCCACTGTTTTAAATCCATCTTAGGACAGACTTCCTGGGGTAGGTGATTCTATGAGAGTCTTTGTGGAAACTGACTAAAAGTGAGTTTGGGGCTCAGTTCAGTCGTAACCAGAAAGCTCTGCTTCACACAACAAAATGCCCCCATAACGTAATATTTGAAAGTGCAGTGAGACTGCTGTCAGCTGGGAAGTTAGGAGTGTTTAAGTCCAGAACAGAACTCTGTATGCCTCCAAGCAACACCTCCAGGATGCGAGAATAATTCATGTCCTGAAGGAAACATTAAAGATTTGCCAACCAACGCCCTGCCTGTATTCTATAGAAACACACTTTTGTTTTCTGTGCTTAGTCACTCAGCGTGTCTGACTCTTTGTGACCCTACGGACTGCAGCCCGCCAGCCTCCTCTGTCCATGGGCATTCTCCAGGCAGGAATACTGGAGTGGGCTGCCATCCCCTCTTCCAGGGGACCTTCCCAACCCAGGGATCGAACCCAGGTCTCCTGCATTGCAGGCAGATTCTTTACTGACTGAGCCACCAGGGAAGCCCTAGGTCTGTCAATTCAGTAAACTTTTAAGAAATTAAAGATTGCTGAAGAAAAGAGGTTGCTGTTAGTTTCTGAGAGTCACTATGTTATCAACACTTCCCTATGGGGAGGAATCTAGCAATATTTTCTTCAAAGTGGCATATGATTACATCTTATACTGTCTTGGTACACTATTTTAGAATAAAGATGTTTTCAGTAAATGCAACCATTTTTTGTGGTCTCATGTAAGACAGTTACTAACAATAAAAACTGGAATCCAGCAAGCATCTTTTGAAATCCTTGCATTATAAATATTATTCTTACCCAGTTCTCAAAGTTTTTTCTAATCTCTCATCTAACCTAATTCTTTGTGTGTTTTCTTTAGTTCATAGTAAAAGTCTACTAACTTAGTATTTAAAAATGGAATCTGGATAGATTTTAATTTTAAAATAAGGCAGATTAAAATTTTTTCAACTTAATATTCTGCTGATGGGAATCCAAATTTATGTAAACAACTTTTAAAAGCATTGCTAATGCCGATGATATATATATCCTTTGGACTCACCAATTCCATTCCTATTATATACCCATCAGAAGTGCTAATTCACAGAGAAACATATACTAGAATACTCATAGTAATAATATTTGTAATAGCCTCCCAAATTCCCAGCAACAGTAGAATCAGTTCAATTTAGTTCAGTCATTCAGTCATGCTTGACTGTTTGCGACCCCGTGGACTGCAGCACGCCAGGCCTCCCTGTCCATCACCAACTCCCAGAGTTTACCCAAACTCATGTCCATCGAGTCGGTGATGCCATCCAACCATCTCGTCCTCTGTCGTCCCCATCTCCTCCTGCCCTCAATCTTTCCCAGCATCAGGGTCTTTTCCAGTGAGTCAGCTCTTCACATCAGGTGGCCGAAGTATTGGAGCTACAGCTTTAGTATCAGCCCTTCCAATGAATATTCAGGACTGATTTCTTTTAGGACTGTCTGGTTTGGTCTCCTTGCAGTCCAAGGGACTCTCAAGAGTCTTCTCCAGCACCACAGTTTGAAAGCATCAGTTCTTCAGCGCTCAGCCTTCTTTATGATCCATCTCTCACATCCATACATGACTATTGGAAAAACCATAGCTTTTGACCATAAGGACCTTTGTCAGCAAAGAGATGTCTCCACTTTCGAATATGCTGTCTGTGTTTGTCATAGCTTTTTTTCCAAGGAGCAAGCATCTTTTAATTTCAAGCATCTTTTAATTTCTGCAGTGATTTTGGAGCCCAAGATAATAGTCTGTCACTGTTTCCAATTTTTCCCCATCTGTTTGTTGTGAAATGATGTACTAGATGCCATGACCTTTTTTGTACAGTTTTTCTGTGTGTTCTTGTCACCTCTTTTTAATATCTTCTGCTTCTTTTAGGTTCATATCATTTCTGTCCTTTATTGTGCCCATCTTTGCATGAAATGTTCCCTTGGTATCTCTGATTTTCTTGAAGAGATCTCTAGTCTCTCCCATTCTATTATTTTCCTCTATTTGATCTACAACTATACACATCATATTCTCACAAACAAATGATGAGTGAAAAAAAATCCAAATATGAGAGAGTACATATGATACAATTACATTTGTATAAAATACAAAAACAGGCAAAACTCTCCTGAGCTGGTTACTTTGGGAATGGTAGGGTTGAAAGGAAGCATGATGAGGGGGGCTCCTAGGGTACTAGCTTTGTTTTGTTTTCTGATCCAGTTGCTGGTTCAAGGGTGTTTTCAGTTTATCAAAATTTATCAAACGGTACCCTTATAGTATATATGCTTTTCTGTATGTATAATTCAATAAAAAATTAAAGCTAAAAATTACATTCATACATATCTCTTTTTATGAAACCAGAGGCATTATAGAATGTGATCTTCAAGGTTTTACAACTTGATGCAAGGTAAAATTCAACGTTCTTTTTTTAGAGCAAGCTGTATGTATGTAACTTTATGTAACATAAATAACATACATATGTAACTTTATGCTCTTGATTCACACATGTGGTGCTAGTCTCAGGCTCTGAGACATTATGTGAAAGATGGGAGAAAAAACTGGAAAAGTGCTAGGCTTTTTCCAAACTAATGTTCATGGCAGCGAAGCATGATACACTCCGATGGAAAGTAAGTAGTCAGAAAGTGCAGAAAGCTAAAAACATATAAGTAAGGGGTTTAAACTAAGCTCTAAGGTTGGTTAATAGTAATGGACCCAGGCACTGAATTTTGATGGTAACGTAAGATGCCAACAATGGGGAAAACTGGGTAACAGGCATACAGGGACTCTCTGCACTATGTTTGCAACTTATATATGAATAAGCAACATGTATATATATATACATATATATAAATTAGATTTAGATGGGGTAAAATTGAAATCTGACACCTAGGTTTAGTCCCTTAAAACTAATATAACATAAACTTTTTATCCACTGTTGTTCATCCCTGAGAACTTATATCTGTTAATGTTATCTTTTCAATTTGGGGCAAATATTTTTTTCTTCCCTGTGAGTTACTGAGAGAATTTTGAGTCATCATAAACTTTAATGTTGTTCTCCAGATAAATCAACCTTGTCAGTACAGTGAAAGAAATATCTACCATTGGTTAACTTGTGTTCTTTTTTGGCTTTAAGCAAGTCTTAAACACAGGTATGTGTTCTATATAAATAATAACTTTGTGTTATTTCTTGGCAAAGGCAAGATGACTTCTTTTTCATAGCTCTTTAGATGCAGAAGACACCTTTATCACACTCTGCCAGTTGCACTAATAGACAAATCATGAGACTGAAGAGTCTTGACATTGTCTGTTTAATTTGTACAGCATTGTCCAAAATGAACTTTTTCAATCTTATTTTTCAGGAATGTCCTAAATTTAACTATTCACCACCTCATAGAAGAACTTATTCTTCCCAAGTAATTTATAACCTCACTGGGCACCACTTGGAAAATTATCTTATATCAACTGCTAATGAGTTTTCACAAAAAAGGTAAAAAAAAAACTGTTTATAAAAAATTTAATTTATAATATCTTGTTTTCTAATTTTAAGTTACTGTCTTGAATTTGTGACAATAAAATGCAAATTTCTATTGATTATTTATGTGGGTAAATTGTTTTTTCTAAACATCCTTACATATTAAAATTTAAGTAAATTAATTTAATAACTAAATTAAGATTTATTTGAGCACATTGTAAAGCATTGTTTTGGGATTCAAAAATATATTGTTAAATTTGTACATATTTTTTTCTCAAAGCAAAAGACAAGTTATTGACTGGATTGTGCAAACTTGGAGAGTTTTAAGGCATGACTTTTCGTGGAAGTTGTCCTTAGTTCCAATTTGAACATCTCAAAACTTGGAGTATGATATCTGCATGTGAATAAAATGTATTCTTGTATAGCAAGTTCACAGGCTTGTTCCTAAGCCACCTGAACATTTGCCATAGATGCAGTGTGGCAGGCTTACATTTGCAACAACATGGATGTACCTGGAAGACACTATACTAAGTGAAACAATAGAGACAAATACTGCATGATTTCACTTTTATAGGGAATCCAAAATAGTCAAATGCATAGAAACAGAAGAGTAGAACAATGGTTATTAGGATCTGGGGGAAGGGTGAGGTGGGAAAATTTTGGTCGAAGGGTACAAATTTTCAGTAGAACAAGGTGAATACATTGTGGATGTCTAGGTACAACAATTCTAGTTAAGAATACTGATTGTTGCATGAAGTTTGTTAAGTGGATAGACCTTAAGAATTCTCAACATATACAAGAAAATGTTGACTATGTGAGATAATGGATATGTTAATTAGCTTGATTGTGGAGATTATTTCACAACATATACATACAACAAACATTGTATACCTTAAATATATACACTTTTTATCTGTCAATTATATCTTAATAAAGCTGGGAGAGAAAGGTGACAAGTACACTTGAATATACATTAAGTATTTTCAACAAAATGAGGTTTATTATAAACAAACCATTCTAAAAACCTACTTTAAAAAAAAATAAGTGACAAATACCCTGTAGTGTTCTTGGCACATCAAAAATATAGCTCTGCAGCATCACATTTAGGAATAGTCACAAGAAAATTATTTTAGTATAACTACTAAAATATTAATTAGCATTTAGTACTTAACCCATTCTTATTTATTTATTTAACCCATTCTTAATGTGGTCAATATTTAAACTAACCTATCCTTAAAATTTCTATTTGAATTTTTTAAACCTACTTTTTATTTTTAAGAGTCCATGAATCCAGTTACAATATGCACTCTAGACTAAAATATGATAAAAGAAATCGATAAAACTGCAAAATATTTGTCAGGCAGTATTTATTTCATACTACAAATGTGTTCCTAGTGGAAAGAAAAAGTAGGCTCTTAGTTAAACATTTTAGATTTCATTTCAATTCAGTCGCTCAGTCGTATCCGACTCTTTGCAACCCCATGAACTGCAGCACATCAGGTCTCTCTGTCCATCACCAACTCCTGGAGTCCACCCAAATCCATGTCCATTGAGTCAGTGATGCCATCCAACCATCTCATCCTCTATCATCCCCATCTCCTCCTGCCCTCAATCTTTCCCAGCATCGGGTCTTTTCAAATGAGTCAGTTCTTCGCATCAGGTGGCCAAAGTATTGAAGTTTCAGCTTCAACATCAGTCCTTCCAATGAACATCCAGGACTGATCTCCTTTAGGATGGACTGGTTGAATCTCCTTGCCATCCAAGGGACTCTGAAGAGTCTTCAACACCACAGTTCAAAAGCATCAATTCTTCGGCGTTCAGCTTTCTTTATAGTCCAACTCTCACATCCATACGTGAACACTGGAAAAACCATAGCCTTGAATAGACAGACCTTTGTTGGTAAAGTAATTAATGTCTCTGCTTTTTAATATGCTGCCTAGGTTGGCCATAACTTTCCTTCCAAGGAGTAAGCGTCTCTTTATTTCATGGCTGCAATCACCATCTGCAGTGATTTTGGAGCCCAGGAAAATAAAGGCAGTCACTGTTTCCACTGTTTCCCCATCTATCTGCCATGAAGTGATGGGACCAGATGCCATGATCTTAGTTTTCTGAATGTTGAGCTTTAAGCCAACTTTTCCACTCTCCTCTTTCACTTTCATCAAGAGGCTCTTTAGTTCTTCTTCACTTTATGCCATAAGGGTGGTGTCATCTGCATATCTGAGGTTATTGATATTTCTCCCGGCAATCTTGATTCCAGCTTGTGCTTCCTCCAGCCCAGCGTTTCTCATGATGTACTCTGCATCAAAGTTAAATAAGCAGAGTGACAATATACAGCTTGAAGTACTCCTTTCCCTATTTGGAACCAGTTTGTTGTTCCATGTCCAGTTCTAACTGTTGCTTCCGGACCTGCATACAAATTTCTCAAGAGGCAGGTCAGGTGGTCTGGTATTCCCATCTCTTTCAGAATTTTCCACAATTTATTGTGATCTACACAATCAAAGGCTTTGGCATAGTCAATAAAGCAGAAATAGACATTTCTCTGGAACTCTCTTGCTTTTTCGATGATCCAGTGGATGTTAGCATGATCTCTGGTTCCTCTGCCTTTTCTAAAACCAGCTTGAACATCTGGAAGTTCACAGTTCACATATTACTGAAGCCTGGCTTGGAGAATTTTAAGCATTACTTTACTAGCATGTGAGATGAGTGCAATTGGGCAGTAGTTTGAGCATTCTTTGACATTGCCTCTCTTTGGGATTGGAATGAAAACTGACCTTTTCCAGTCCTGTGGCCACTGCTGAGTTTTCCATATTTGCTGGCATATTGAGTGCAGCACTTTCACAGCGACATCTTTTAGGATTTGAAGTAGCTCAACTGGAATTCCATCACCTCCACTAGCTTTGTTCGTAGTGATGCTTCCTAAGGCCCACTTGACTTCACATACCAGGATGTCTGGCTCTAGGTGAGTGATCACACCATCCTGATTATCTGGGTTGTGAAGATCTTTTTTGTACAGTTTTTCTGTGTATTCTTGCCACCTCTTCTTAATATCTTCTGCTTCTGTTAGGTCCCTACCATTTCTGTCCTTTATTGAGCCCATCTTTGTATGAAATGTTCCCTTGGTATCTCTAATTTTCTTGAAGAGATCTGTAGTCTTTCCCATTCTATTATTTTCCTCTATTTTTTGCATTGATCACTGAGGAAGGCTTTCTTGTCTCTCCTTGCTATTCTTTGGAACTCCGCATTCATATGGGTATATCTTTCCTTTTCTCCTTTGCTTTTGGCTTCCCGTCTTTTCACAGCTATTTGTAAGGCCTCCTCAGACAGCCATTTTGCTTTTTTGCATTTCTTTTTCTTGGGGATGGTCTTGATTCCTGTCTCCTGTACAGTGTCACAAACCTCTGTCCATAGTTCATCAGGCTCTCTGTTTATCAGATCTAGTCCCTTAAATCTATTTCTCACTTCCACTGTATACTCATAAGGGATTTGATTTAGGTCATACCTGAATGGTCTAGTGATTTTCTCCACTTTCTTCAATTTCAGTCTGAATTTGGCAATAAGGAGTTCATGATCCGAGCCACAGTCAGCTCCCACTCTTGTTTTTGCTGACTGTATAGAGCTTCTGCATCTTTGGCTGCAAAGAATATAATCAATCTGATTTCGGAGTTGATCACCTGATGATGTCCATGTGTAGAGTCTTCTCTTGTGTTGTTGGAAAAGGGTGTTTGCTATGACCAGTGTGTTCTCTTGGCAAAACTCTTTTAGCCTTTGCCCTGCTTCATTCCGTACTCCAAGGCCAAATTTGCCTGTTACTCCAGGTGTTTCTTGACTTCTTACTTTTGCATTCCAGTCCCCTATAATGAAAAGGACATCTTTTTGGGGTTAAACATTTTAGATTTATTTAGTTAAACATTTTAGATTTATTTATGAATATCTTCTCATTAAAACAAATATCAATTTTTCCATGTAGATATGGAGGTTGGAGTTTGGGGCTGCCTTTGACTAAAGATCTTCGTTTTGATATAACGGCTGTTCCAGCTAATAGAACACTTGCCAAGGTAAATTGTGATCTTTCTTTTGGGATGTCATACAAATGAGAATATGAAGTTTAAATGTTCAAGCATTTTCATGAGGTGAAAATAAAACATGGGTCATTTGATTTGAAAAGCATTTGGAGTAATGTATACTCCATAATACAGTGGTCCCAATCTTGTGTATTTAACCTAAAGAAGTGTGTGTATACTAATACCCAGTTCAGTTCAGTTCATTTCAGTCGCTCAGTCATGTCCGACTCTTCATGACCCCATGGACTGCAGCACGCCAGGCCTCCCTGTCCATCACCAACTCCCAGAGTTTACTCAAACTCGTGTCCATTGAGTTGGTGATGCCATCCAACCATCTCATCCTCTGCAGTCCCCTTCTCCTTCTGCCTTCAACCTTGCCCAGAATCAGGGTCTTTTCAAATGAGTCAGCTCTTCTCATCAGGTGGCCAAAGTATTGGAGTTTCAGCTTCAGTTATCAGTCCTTCCAATGAGTATTCAGGACTGATTCCCTTTAGGATGGATTGGTTGGATGTCCTTGCCGTTCAAGGGACTCTCAAGAGT
The DNA here is from genome assembly GCF_963930625.1 of Muntiacus reevesi. Lineage (NCBI taxonomy): Eukaryota > Metazoa > Chordata > Mammalia > Artiodactyla > Cervidae > Muntiacus > Muntiacus reevesi. The sequence goes on from NC_089251.1 coordinate 133,394,572, forward strand.
CTTCTCCAACACCACAGTTCAAAAGCATCATTTCTTCAGCACTCAGCTTTCTTTAGAGTCCAACTCTCACATCCATACATGACTACTGGAAAAACCACAGCCTTGACTAGACGGACCTTTGTTGACAAAGTAATGTCTCTGTTTTTCAATATGCTGTCTAAATTGGCCATAACTTTCCTTCCAAGGTGTAAGTTTCTTTTAATTTCATGGCTGCAGTCACCATATGCAGTGATTTTGGGGCCCCCCAAAATAAAGTCATACCGTGATCTTAGTATCCGGTTACATATACAAAAATGCACATAGTTGCATGTCTCATATTAGCTGAAAATGCAACCCCAAATGTCCATACACAATAGCATAAATAAATAAATTGTTATATATTCATTCAATAAAACTCTCAGCCATGAAAATAAACGAATTCATTTCCATACAGTAAGTAGGCTAACTCTTCCAAACACTATTAGTAAGCAAAAGCAAAAACAGAAAGGAATACACAACTATAATTGCATTTACTATAAACTTTGAGAGTAAGCAAAATTACCATATAATCTAGAGGTGAGAGAGCACATTGTGATTTGAAAAGACACAGAGTGTCAAAGAGAAGGTGTTCTAGATGCTGGCAATTTCTGTTTCTCAGCCTGAGTGATGGATAAAGCCCCTTGGTAATATTTTGTTAAAGAGAAGATGTTCTAGATGCTGGCAATTTCTGTTTCTCAGCCTGAGTGATGGATAAAGCCCCTTGGTAATATTTTGTTAAAGAGAAGATGTTCTAGATGCTGGCAATTTCTGTTTCTCAGCCTGAGTGATGGATATAGCCTCTTGGTAATATTTTGTTAACTATACATTGATGTTTTAGGCATTTTTCCAGGTATATGTGTCATATATGTTTAGCTTTGCTTCATGTGTGTTAATTGCTCAGTCGTGTCCGACTCTTTCTGACCCTGTGGACTGTAGCACACCAGGCACCTCTGTCCACGGAATTCTCTAGGCAAGTGGGTAGCCATTCCCTTCTCCAGGGAATCTTCTTTACCCAGAGATTGAACCCAGGTCTCCTACACTGCAGGCAGATTTTTTGCTATCTGAGCCACCAGGCAATGCTTTTAAAGAACATGGAAACTTAACAGAATTTGATGGATACAAACAATTCTGTTGGTGTTTTTCCTTCTAGACTATATCTATGCTTTGAATTTGAAACAAGTTAGAGTCACAGAATCAGATACATATGATTACCCATATGATCACAAGTAATCTTTAAATCTTAAATTGGTCATAACATATTTCTCATTTGTTAGTAAGAGACAGGTACAAACTTGTGGGAAGTGAAGAAACAAATACTCATTTAGTGACTCATAAACGAAGCACTGGTGTCACATTTTATACCAACTACTTATACATCCCCATAACATCCCTAAGAGATAGGTACTACTGAGTATATTTTAGCTGGCTTTTGTAAGTTCATATAGAATGTAAATAGGAGTACCAGGGACTTGAATGCTCCCCCTTGATTCTTTTCTTCCTCTCTCCACACATAGAGTAAATATTCTTATATAAGGGAGTCCTAACATTAAATAATTTCTCTTTAAATAAGATTTGTAATTTCAAATTACTAACTGCCTTTCTTGATTGGAGGTATACCAATATTTTAAATACGGGCTTCCCTGCTGGCTCAGTGGTAAAGAGTCTGCCTGCCAGTGTCTGCCAGTGCAGGAGACGTGGGTCTGATCCCTGGTTCAAGAAGATCCCCTGGAGAAGGAAATGGCAACCCTGGAAAACTCCATGGACAGAGGAGCCTGGTGGGCTATAGTCCATGGGGTCAGGGAGAGTTGGACATGACTGAGGGAATAAGCAACAATATTTTAAGTTGTTAAATATCCCTTTCCTTTTGACATAGAAGATAAAGTAACTCACTCTCTTTTGGGTTATAACTAGGAATAAAAATTTAGTGGGGGTATTTCAAGGTTATCAATCTTGTTGTCAAGGACGCAATGCTTGTATATGTATTAATATTTTGTTTCTTTCTACAGCCTGGCCTATATGCCATTTGTTTTTATTATTATTATTAAGAGACAGATTGCCTTAGTTCTAGTTCTAGAATCACCATAGACGTCTCAGTCACAGAGATGAAGATAATAATGACTTCTGTTTATTTCAAGCTTTACCTGTAGAGAAAGTCTAGGATAACTAATAACTTGGTGCTATCAAGTAGGAAAAAGTTGTTTTTATGATCTCCACCCATCTCTAGGTTGGAAACTTAGAGTTCTGTGGTCCCGCACTCTGGTGGATGGTTCATAATCTGTCAAGATGAAATAAGTTACTGAGGAAACTGGTGCACTTATTTTAAATATAAATTATATAGTCTGTAAGATATAAAGACTGCCTAATTTATTTGAACACCATACTGATCTTGTCTTCTTTTGGAATGTTACAGGTATGGTATGATCCAGAAGGCTATCACTCCCTTCCAGCTTACCTCAACAGCCTGAATAATTTCCTCCTGCGAGTTAACATGTCAAAATACGATGCTGCCCGACATGGTAAAGTTATTTACATAGAAGCTCCTTGTATTGAATCTCTTGCTATTCTCCATGTGAAAATATGCATTAAACCCCGTTTCCTCCCCGTGGCAGTTATTTTATGGTATGTAAACCACAGATCTTTAAAAGGAGTTTCAAAGTAGTAACTACCACCAGATGGAACATTCTGGATAATCAATTTCAGGTTAATTTAGCTTCTTTGTTTATCAAGTCAGGATAATAATGCTGACTTTATACGTATTTCTGTTCTCACACCTCGTAGTTATATCTCACAGGAAAGCATTTTATAGTTATTTACTTGTACATAGGCTAAAAAATAAAGTGATAATGTTAATAAATATTATACACAAATCTAAATGTGAAATCAAAACTTTAGAAGTTCTACCAGAAACGAAGTGTTACCATTAATTGAGTACTTACCATAAGGATGCGTGCTTTGTGTAAAATATTGCTAATACTTAGCACCCTCTCGTGATGAGTAGTATTGTTTCCTACTATTATTTCTCTGGGAATCAGAAGTGGGATTTGAACCCAGGTTTGTTTGGCTCCCGCCGCTTCATTTTCCCAATACTTCTCTATACTCAACAAAGTATACTTCTGGGGTTTCTCAAGAAGCTTCCGCATAGTCATTTTTAAAAAATATTTACTTCTTTATTTGGCTGCAGCAGGTCTTAGTTGCAGCACATGGGATCTGTTAGTTGCAGCATGTGGGATCTAGTTCTCTGACCAGGGATTGAACCTGGGCCCTTTGTATTGGGAGCATGGAGTCTTAGCCAACTGGACCACCAGAGAAGTCCCTTCCATATAGTTTTTTTAAAGGGTTTGGAATTCAAAAGAGACTGATTTTTTTTTTTCTAATTCAATTACTCTCCATTTCATCTTCTTAAGCTTTGCTCAGATTATTTTCCCATATAGATCCCCCAAATAATAATAAAGATGGAGAAAATGGAGTAACATATTTGCTTGTCAACAGCCTGATAAATAGGCTAACAGACTGTTTAAAAAAGAAATACTGCTGTCTTCTCTTCTTTCACCTCCCTGCTGTCGTGCATAAGAGCATGTGCTGGGCATTCTGGCAATTGTGGAAGTAAACTGTAGAGTCAAATACTCATTCTAGGGACAGAATCTTTCAGAGTCTTCATTTCTGAGAAAACAGTATTTTTCCCCACTGCTTCGACATTTTCCTAGCAGCAGGAACCATGAAGAAAATAACAAGTTTGATAGATAGTGCTTAAATCCAGAGCATCAATAAAGGGTGTAGTCAAAAGTGGTAAATTAAGTTAAATGGTAAGTAAAGCCAGGTGAGTCTAGTGTAACGTGGTTTGAAATACTATTCAATGTTTGACTTTCACTAGGATGTGTTACTGAGAACAAAAGATGTTTGTTGCTGTGACAGTATAGGAACCATAGAAATGACTAGGAAGAAACATTGCAAAGGTATATAGGTAAGGAAAAGAGACAGTGCCACTCTGAAGAATCAGCTTTTGAAACCTTTATTCGGGTTTCATATATTATTCGTGTTCTTTACCAAGATGAAAGCACTCAGAATCACCCTGGATCCTGGCAGGCTTGTAGTTCTAAGTTACAGAGTATAAAGAATTAAGAATTCTGGAACATAAACTTTATGTATTGACCCTAAAAGAAATGTTTTTAATTTAAAAATAAGGCTTAGCTTGAATTACATGTGGAGACTGGTAGTAGTGTGCCTGCTATTTTTTTTTTATTAACTTTTCTTATATAGTCTTGTGAAAGTGGTAACTTTCTACCCTATCAGTAAGGAACTTGTTTTCTTTCAAAGAAGAAAGCCATGTCACCTTAAAATACTTTTATTACATTGTAATGAGTGTATGGGATATACCATAATAATGTTGTTTTTAAAAATCAGTTCAAATAGCCTCCTGCCACCTCCCCCTACTACACGAGGTGTTTTAAGCCATCTTTGTTGGATTCTACATGAATTGAGATTTTGCCTTTAGTTGTAAAATTGATTCTCTGAATTTTAACATGCTAATAAAAACCTTTTAATTAGCTTTCCTTTGCAAGTCAGTATCTGTTATATTCATGTGGTTCCCTCTAGTGGTTAATTTAACTTGAAAATTCTGTTTCTTCTTCCCCTAGAATACAAATTTACTTGTTTTCAATAGCAAATGTTGTACAACCAAGCTCTTCTCCAAAAATATTGACACATTGTTCTCTCTACCCTAATGTTTATTCTTATTGCATTACTAGCATTGGTCAACGGGAAGTTACTCATTTTAGGCTTACAAGTGTAGAAACTACAGAAAATGTGTTATTTTTAATGTATATTGTATATGGGGGGATAATTGAAATTTTGAGACTTTATTAGAGTCAATAAGCATTCATCGACTGCTCACTGTACTCAAGACTGTGGTAGTTGATAGAACCCACAGAAAAGATGGTAATATAGATTCCAAACTCTGATAACTTGATGCTGCTGCCAAAGATAAAGAAAAAATTGTTTCAGCAGCATTTTTCATATTGGAGTAAATGTATTTGTAAAGATTTCTCTGGTGAAATAGAGTATTTCTTGATTCCAAAATATCAATATAAGTCAGGAATAAGAGAAATGACTTGCCCTTGTCTATATTATAGTCCAGCAACAAGGTTTAAGTAGGTCCCAAGGAAAATTAAGTCTCAGTAAAAGACAACCATTAATTTGCACAAAAGAAAGGTGCTTTCCCCCAATGATTTAATTAAAATTATATGTCAAATTGATTATTATTGCTGTTAGTTTCTTTGTTTTGCTTTAACTTTTATATATTTTTCTTCAATACAGAACAGTTGCAGATTTTAACCTCAAAACATGTCATAATCTACTTAGTAAAAATTATTAATTTAAATTAATGGAAAGAATAGAGCTTTAGAATAGTCTATATTTGGTACCATGAAAGGGTCTTAATATCTAATATAATGAACATATACTATATAAGCAGTAAGTGAGAAAGTTCGTGCTCAGCTTTTGACTATATGGGGAAAAGTACATAGGAGATATCCTCACTCCTACCCCTACTGTTTCTAAAGTTACTCAGACAGCATAGGCAGGGTGGAAAGTGTCTGTTCTTTAGGAGATCCTCATGTAACTGGTCTCCCTTTGACTTGTTTCTTCAAATGCCATACAGTTCTAAAGTGCTTTAATACAAGCATACTTATTGCCAGATGGAGAGAAGAAACTGGAAAATAATAACTTAAATGTAGTAGATGGGACGCATGCTATATAAAAAGTGTAAATTCCTATCCCTTCCCCCCAAATTCCAAGCACCATGCGAAAAATGATTTGGGTTTTTTTCTGTGTGCGTTTGAGTGCCATCAGTTGTATGGTATTGATGAGATTGGGGTTGGGGGCTAGAGGGAATCATTTTATTTTAAAAGATAATAACCAAAGTAAAATTCTTTTGCAAGTATTACATATTATTCATGTAAAAATATTGGTATTCCTTTTTAAAAGTTTTATTGGAGTATACTTGATTTATAGTGCTATGTTAGTTCCAGGTGTTTGCAAAGTGAATCAGTTATACGTATACATGTATCCACCCTCTTGTTTTTTTTAAGATTCTTTTCCTATATAGGCCATTACAGAGTACTGAGTACAGTTCCCTGTCTGTGCTATGCAGTAGGTTCTTACTAGTTACCTATTTTATACAGTAGCATGTATAAAAATTAGTGTTTCTGATTAACTGAATACATACTAATGAACAGAACTGTCTCCTCTTTAAGGTATCATCATGTATAGCCATCCTTATCCAGGAGTGCAAGATCAAGAACAAGCCACGTAAGCAGATATATCTGGCCTGACTCCTTTCTCCTTGGCATATTGAGAAGTGCTATAATTAGAAATCACAGTTGTATCTGAATGAATGTTAATCTAGAAGAGCTGGTAATATAAGTCACTGACTGGGATAAAAGGCAGTTTCTGAAAGCGTGTAGAGTGAGGTTGTGAAGTAGAGCTTGTTGACTGTAGCTTCACAGAATCTGCTGCTTTTATAAGTCAAGTGCATAAGTGCTTCATCATTTCAACTTCCCTGCATAACATTTAAATATTGTATGATTTCTATGCTCAAGATCTATGTATCTCTTGCATATACCCTGTAACCCTTGGAGACTCAGGTTTTTCTATCAAATATCCCTAGTTGATTCAGATGCATTCAAGCTATTTATCCCAGGGTCATAGCTGAGTCATGTGGAAGATATTATCCGGCTGCCCTGTAGGAAGACTTATTTGTGTCACAGCCAACTCTTGTACTGTTTTGTTGATGGCTTTTTCCATGAATCTTCCTGAAAGGAAAAGAGTTCCCCAAACTTACGTGTGCTCTCCTCCCCCTATTGCTCACCGCAGAATGAGCAGCTTGATCGATATTTTAGTGGCCCTCTCCATCCTGATGGGCTACTCTGTCACCACTGCCAGCTTTGTCACCTACGTTGTGCGGGAGCATCAGACAAAAGCCAAGCAGTTGCAACACATTTCAGGCATCAGTGTCACCTGCTACTGGGTAACCAACTTCATTTATGACATGGTGAGTCACTTGTGTCTTTGCAAGAAAGACAGGGCTGATTTGGATAGTTGTTGTTGTACAACTGCTAAGTCGTTCGTGTCTGATTTTTTGCGACCCCATGGACTGCAGCACAACAGACTTCCCCTCCTTCACTGTCTCCCAGAGTTTTCTCAAACTCATGTCCATTGAGTCCATGATGCCATCCAACCATCTCATCCTCTGTCGTCCCCTTCTCCTCTTCCCCTCAATCTTTCCCAGCATCAAAGTCTTTTCCAGTGAATCGGCTCTTCTCATCAAGTGGCCAAAGTATAGTAGCTTCATCTTCAGCATCAGTCCTTCCAACAAATATTCAGAGTTGATTTCCTTTAGGGCTGACTGGTTTGATTGCCTTGCAGTCCAAGGGACTGTCAAGAGTCTTCTCCAGCACCACAGTGCAAAAGATCAATTCTTCAGCACTCAGCCTTCTTTATAGTCCAACTCTAGAAGACAGGTTTGTTTTTTGTTTTTTTTAACAAGTTTACACTTTATTTCTCAGGCATCCTGCTGAAAGCTGCTGGAAATAGGGATCACAGCTTTGACAGAGGGCAGGGGTCGGGGAGATCAGTCTCCTCTGTCCATGGAATTTCCCAGGCAAGAATATTGGAGTGGGCTGCCATTTCCTTCTCCAAGATGACAGTTTTATGTTTGAGACTTACTTGTTTCAGTTTGTTCAGATTATTACCACAAAGACAGTAAATTAAGGGAAAAAATTTGCATCAGGCTTATGTTCATCCAGTGGTTGGAAGAAAGAGAAATCTACCTGCCCTGCCCTTATCTCCGTGGTCTGAGGACCTTGCATCAGATTCCCCAGGACACTTGCTAGAATGCAGGTCACTGGTCCTCACTCCAGACTCATGTGATCTGTATCTTGGGAGTGGAACCTGGAAAATGTGCTCCAACCCCTTCACCAAGTTATTTTAAGTATGTTCAAGTTTGAAATGAGAGAAATGGAAGCTTAAAGCAGAATAGTCTTGCCTAGTGGCAACATATAAACAAGCTTATAAAATTTAATCAACTAATAGTGAAAGATCTGAAGTAATAGCCTCTGCTGAATGACACATTAGAGAAGATTAATAGGGAAAATAAAGAATGAATTTCATTGATAACTCTTATTTGCATAAATTGGTCTCAAAGTTCAGATGGTTTTTCTTGACTCCAAATGTGCCAGCATTGACCAAATGCCTGTGATGGGTATGTATTTTCCTGATAATTATGGCAAAATTGTCTGAGTTGCTATAAAGACCATTGGCTTGAAGGACTGAAGAGTAATTAACTGCCTATCCATTTGGTTAATGACTCCAGTGAGGTCTGAAATGCATTTGTTGTAGAAGTCTAATCTTAAAAAAAAAAAAAAAAAAAACAGTAATGAGTCCTGTGGACTTAATTGGAGCTTTAATGTGTCAAGAGAGCTTAAAGTGCACACTCCTATGAAGGGCTACGTACTACTCAGATTCTGTTATTGTATTTCTGGTCCTCATTCCAATTTTAGGACCTTTTCCTCTCTAATTAAATTACCATCTCTTTCATTGTGTACATCTTGCCACAAACTCCTCAGCATTTACTATTTCTCTTGTCAATGAAACACTGAATTCTTTGTTCATATCCCTGTGATTCCAAGAATGTGTAGTACCCACTGTCCTGCTGTTTTGCACAGAGTGGTTATCAGTCACACTGCTCACCAACCCTTAGAAATCGGCCATCTGAGAGAGTTCCAGCATTCAAAATAAAATCAATACTTTGAGGACTGAATCTAATACCAAGATGCCTGGCTGTCTTATCTTTTTCACTGAACCTCTGTCACCAAATGATCTCAAGTCTCAAAGTCTGGAGGCAGGAACGCCAGGGACTCGGAGTCTCTCTATAAAGATGGAGACTGGCTTGACCTCTTATTGCAGGAGATGCATTCAAGAGTGAAATCAATGTAAAATGAACTGAACATTACAAGCAACAAGAACATAGATAATAATTCATTTCTTGAAGTGTTTCTAGGTCAATTTGTTACAGTTTTAAACTAGATGGGCTATTGATTCAAAAACAGAAAAAACTTGCCGTATGTTAAACGTTGTTTTCCATATTCCCATAGGCCTTCTACTTGGTGCCTGTAGCATTTTCAATTGGTGTCATTGCAATTTTCAAGTTACCTGCCTTCTATAGTGAAAACAACCTAAGCGCTGTGTCTCTCCTACTTCTGCTGTTTGGGTAAGCTGTGGTGAAAGACGAATTTATAGAATTAAATGCTCCTAGATGCAAACCTAAATCTCATTAGCTAATTTACAAATGTCTTCGGGTTTCATTAGCCATGAGTAATGATTAGCAATATATTACACTTGCTAGTCCATAGTTTGTAAAGTGTAATACTTGTGAAAATTAATGTTGTTATTAATAGTATACCTATTATTAACGAGCACTTACTGGGTGCTGAATGTCACAGTTAACAATTTACATTCGTAATTTAATTTACAGCAAATGGAGTCTTTAAAATGATCAGAAAAATGTATAGACGTATGTGAATTTATGTATTAACAAATTGTGAGTATATATAAATATATATGATGTTAAAAAGTGAATATGTTCATGTATATTAATTTTTATTATTATGGATGCCTAAGAACACAGACATAAAATTGTTTCTGAATTAGGGTAATTAATACGAGTAGTACAGTTCAATATCAGCACTTTAGTAGCAGTTCTTTTTGCCCTGAATGTATGAGTAATATCCATTTAGTTAGCAATTTTAGCTGATGAAGGATCTGTCTCTAGTTTTACTTCTTTACCCCAAAGGTTACTCAAGTGTTTGCTCAAAACAGAACATGCAACTTCTAAGCATGCTCTGTCTTCTTAGCTAGCCAACAATGATGTCATTTTTTCCTCAACTTTAAATTATAATATATATATCTATTAAACTCATATTTCCATCCAAAAAAAAAAATCTCACCTGGGTGAGGTACCAGTATTGTATTGTTTAGTCGCTCAGTCATGTCTGACTCTTCACAAGTAAAAATTAATCTGTGGTTGTAATGACTGCTCAAGATTCCTTAAAAGTACGCTTCATGATTTAGTCATATGGTGACATTGTAAAATACATAACATCGTTATTGTAGGGTTAAAAAAAAGTGTGTACTTCAGTTTTTTTTTTTTTTTTTTGGCTGCTGTTAAAAAGAGAGATAAAAAAGAGGTCTAACTACAAGGCTTGACAACTCATCCTAATGTTTATTTTCACTTTGGAACACCATCTAAGCTATTTATTTATTTAGTAAAAGAGTAATCATGGTATGATTTTAATTCTTAGTATTATTAATATAAAGGTATGCCACATTTTCTTGGATGTACTTGCTGGCTGGGTTCTTCCATGATACAGGAATGGCTTTCATCACTTACGTCTGCATCAACCTTTTTTTTGGCATCAATTCCATTGTTTCCCTGTCGGTGGTGTACTTTCTTTCCAAGGAAAAGCCTAATGATGCGGTAAGGTCCTTTATTAGTCTGCTAAACTTCAGTGATTTGATTAAATGCTTCAACATGTTCAAGGTGGAAAGATTTTTTGTATTTCGCATTCTCTAAATAGAATAGAGGAATTTCATTTGATTGTATTAAATGTAGTAGAGGGGAAACTACGGCCTTTAAAAATTATTTTTAGAATTTTTAATTTAATGTCTCTGGTAGTATGTATCTAGTTTAATGTCTCTGTATTTTTTGGTGAAACACAGGCATCATTTTATTGTAGAGCACCAAGCAAGGAGTCGAGTCAGCTAAGGCTTGAAGGACATAAATTCCCCTAGTGGCTTTCAGAGAAGGGTTTTTTAAGACAGGGTGAGGGAGACAAGGTTGTGGGGTATGTGATCAGCTCATGGACATTCTTCTGATTGGTTGGTGGTCAGGTAATTGGAGTCAATCTCATCAGTCTTCTAATGCCAGTCATCTGGGGTCTTTGCGCTTGTGGGCAGCTTACAAGTTAACTTCTACCACCTGGGGTTTCAGTATCTACAAAACAGCTCAAAGGATTTGGCTCCCTGATTGTATTTATGCAATGACAAAACTATTGACATTTGATAGGGCTTGAGTAGAGGAATGGAGATATTCAATCAGATACTTTGTATGGCAGTAGAGAAATCATGCAGCCAATCAGTCAGCTAAACTTCTTACTTATTAACAAATTGTTATGCTATGGTAGGAACAAAGACAACATGTCTTAGTTTTATGACTATTAGTTAAGATTCATTTGAACATCCATAGAGAAAAAACCCAACCCATTCCCTTTCAGTCATGTAGTGGAATCTACTTCTTTGTAAGCATCACTTTCCATTCATAGCCAACAATTATGATTAGTGAGGAGGGAAGCCCTAACAATGCTGAACAATTGAATGGAAAAGAATAAAGAGAAAATGAAGGAAGGAATAGACAAGCATACTCCAGGAGGAATAAAAAAATTCATGAGCTGCAAGTGGTTGGTCCCAAGTATGAATAGCATGAAAATGTGCCATTTGCTCCTCTTTGAGATAGGTTGTTTCTCCTTCCATATCATTTTACCATTTTATTCCCTCTTCAAGTAGGAATTACCTTAGTTCCAAAACTTTACTAAATCCCTCTTTACTCAGGCATCTACCTATGTGTTAATTGCTCAGCCGTGTACAACTCTTTGTGACCCCATGGACTGTAGCCCGCCAGGCTCCTCTATCCATGGAATTCCCCAGGCAAGAATGCTGGAGTGGATAGCCATTCCCTTCTCCAGGGGATCTTCCCAAGCCAGGGGCTGAACCTGGGTCTCCCACATGCAGACAGATTCTTTATCACCTGAGCCCCGCAGACATTCTATCAGACCCCAGTAGCCTTGCTATTATTACACTCTGAAGTCCCCAGGGTTTGACCTGATGCCTTAGACAATCTCAATAATGTATATAATCCTTTTCCGCTTTTATTTTGGTAATAAATCTCCACCATTTGGTTATAGTAAATGTTTATATGTAAATTCAGCATGTACTTGCAATAATTACCAATCTAGATAAGCTTCTCAAGTTTCAGTATTTATCTACATCTAGTTTCACATTTTCATCAATTTGTTGAAAACTTAACACTGAACTTTTTTTTTCTCTTATTTCAGACTTTAGAACTTATTTCTGAAACCCTCAAGCGCATTTTCCTGATTTTCCCACAATTCTGTTTTGGCTATGGTTTGATCGAACTTTCTCAACAACAGTCGGTCCTAGACTTCTTAAAAGCATATGGAGTGGAGTATCCAAGTGAAACCTTTGAGATGGATAAACTAGGTGCAATGTTTGTGGCTTTAGTTTCTCAGGGAACCATGTTCTTTTTCTTGCGACTTTTAATCAATGAGTGGCTAATAAATAAACTCAGGTAAATACAATGAAAACAGTGTTTGAGATTCATGACAAAACTGAATGCAAAATGTTCAGAGAAGGGTCAATAGTCTAAGCTCTTCCATTAGTAAAATGGAAATGTTTTGCTCAAAAAACTTTAAAAGTTGTAACACAATTCACAATCTCTTTCATTCAGTAAATAGTTCTCAAGCCTTATTATGGTTCTGCAAGTATTGTAAAATGAGGTAGTAAAATTAAATTAGTCCAGTTGTTAGCCTAAAAGAGATCAAGATTCAGTGGTAGAGAGAAAACATGTACAGAAACATAAGATACAGTCTTTGAGCTGTGTTTAGAAGGATAGAAAGTAGAAGTGGGAAAAGAGAACTGTGTATGTAGATATTAGCAATATATTCGGAAAAAGAAGATTGTGTAAAATGATGACAGAATCATAAATAAACATCATTGACCCAACAATTCTATTCCTAGGAATTTTCCCTACAGATATGCTAACAAATATGCAGAACTATGTATGTATAAATTTATTCATCATAGTAACCATTCCTAATAGCAAAAGAATGGAAATAACCTAAATGTACTGCATTTGGGACTGGTTAAATAAATTATATTCATAATTTATAAGTGAAACACTATGCAGCCATTAGAAAGAATGATGCAGTTCACTATGTAATATTTGGAATTACTTCTAATATTTGTTAAGTGAGAAATGCAAGGTTCAGGGCTACACATGAAGTATATTACCATTTGAGTTTTAAAAGGGAAATACATTTTTATGCATTTGTATGCATAAACTATTTCTAATTATGAATGCCTCTGCTAAAAAACTGTATGTATTTGAAGGAGACTTTTCACTAAATATTCTTTAGTACCATTTTAATTTTAATGAATGAAGTGCATGTATTACTTATTGGAAATTAAGATTTAAATTAATAAAAGGAAAGACAAAAACAAAGATAGAAAAATTGGGGGACATATTTGAGAAATAAGTAATAAAATTTGATTAGAGCATAGACTAAATATAATGAAAGAGTAGGAGCTGAAGCATGGGGTTGAAAAATTATGGAGTATACTGACTGCTTGGTTAAAGAGTGATAGCTTGGACTTTACTCACTAAACAAATATTAATAGTAGCACATTGAAGGTTTTTTAACAGAGACCAACAATCAAATGGTGCTTTACGAGCTGTGATTTTGTGGAGGTAGTGCAGACTAGAAGGAAAGATTCAGAGACAATGGAGTGGTTTGAGGTTCCCTGATAAACCTAGTGAGAAAGAAAATGAAAGCCTATGATGGTAACAGAAACATAAAATGATAAATAACTGGCTGTTTTAAAAGTATTTCCAGTATTAGGATGCTGACTGCATTAGTGGACTTTAGAATGGGGAAGCTTCAAAGAAAATATCACAATTGGAATCTCTAGGGATGTCATTAAAAAAAAAACAGGGACATTGGAAGGAAGACCTAAATTGACTTGTTGTTTTGGTTTTTTTGGTATTCAGTAGACAAGATACTCAAGTGGGTTTGAGATTTCTTAGAGTTTTCAGAACTGATAACCTTAATATATTGGCTAGGTCCTAGGTAAGACATTCAGAGTAAAAAAAAAAAAAAAAAAAAGACTATAGAATAACATTAGTATTATTGATGACCAAAGAATAAATACGACAAATTAAAAAAAACAATGATCATTGATCATGGTCTTATAAGTGTTGAGTCCTACTAATGACTCTGGTCTCTCTGTTAGGAGTAACTTTCAAACCCAAACTAAAGTTCCTGGTTACTGAAATTAAGATTCTGACTTGTAATAGGGAATCTGTAAGTACTTAAGTCATTGAAAGCAAAAACTGTTTCTCAAATATGATAACAAATATTATTATAAAGAACAGCCATGCTAATTTTTAAGTTATTTAGCAAAATGCATAAAAAATTTAAAACAAACTTGGCACACTTTTGTGAAGTGAGAACTTTTAAAAAGGTGTCAAAACCAAGTGGTGTCATTTCAAAATTATTGATGCAAAATCATTGGGTTCATTTTTTAGGCTCTTCTTTAGAAAATTTAGCTCTTCATCTGTTATTGAGACAATAGATGAAGATGAAGATGTGCAGGCTGAAAGATTTAGAGTTGAGAAAGGTGCAAATGATTATGACCTGGTCCAACTCCATCGTCTCACAAAAACTTACCAACTTATCCACAAAAAGATTATAGCTGTAAACAACATCAGCATTGGGATACCTGCTGGGGAGGTAAGGAACAATGTTTTGTTTCAAACAATCCCTTATATGGAGGAGGAAACGGCAACCCACTCCAGTATTCTTGCCTGGAAAATTCCATGGACAGAGTAGCCTGGCAGGCTGCAGTCCATGGGGGTCGCAAAAGAGTTGGATATGACTGAGCATGCAGGCATGCATGCATCCTTTATGTTGACATGGTAAGTGACAAAAATTTTATCTTTCCTTAATTTTTTTCTAGAAATATGAAGTCAGCCTTTGAATATATTGATGAATTCTATATATATAATTTACATGTGTCTATGTGTTACTTATCCTGTAACCCTCCCCTCTTGGCAGGGAGGACTCACCATATCCTGATCCCCTTCCCAAGTTATTATCCTTCTTGAATGGACTTTCAGTCAAGAAGTCTGTTCAGGGAGCTGTTTTCAACTCTTCGTTTTTAGGCCTCTTCAAAAGACAGCATGTAGAAGTCAGTTGTCGGAACTGAGGTCCTAGAATTGCATTCATATTCATATTATTGCTGTTTTCATAGAAGCAGTAGTAAGACAGCTTTGAAAGAAGAAAGAGAATGTGGGTATTTCCTTTTTTGCCGAGGCGAGCTGCAAACTAAACACATCAAATTTATTCAATCGGATAAAGAGATTATTGCTTCAGTTACTTAGTAAAGTTGTGATTTTGTATGAGTAATTTTAAATTTATAAATGCAGTTACTTTGTCAGGTTAGCACATCTGCCTTATTGGATATTCTGTCATGTCACACAGAGGCATGCTAGAGTATAATATGTAAAAACAAGTCCTAGGTATATACACAGATATTCAGATGGTTAAAGGAAAAAAAGATACTTAAGCACCCATTTGTTTTAAAAGTGAAAGCTTTATCCAGTGCCAACAAAGCACTGCAATATCCAGTGATTTATTTTTCTTGATAATTTATTTCACCCAAGGAAAGGAAGAAAAGAGATATAATAGTAACGTGTCTTTGGTTTGAATTAGTTTACATCTTTTTTTTTTCTCCCTCAAACCAGTGCTTTGGACTTCTTGGGGTGAATGGAGCAGGAAAAACCACCATCTTCAAGATGCTAACTGGAGACATAATTCCTACAAGCGGAAACATTCTGATCAGAAATAAGACTGGGTATGAAAAACAATTGCTTCAAATTATCAAACAAAACATAATTAAACGAGAAAAATAATTAAAGTGAACTTTTGCTGTTACTTTGTGGTTATATTATTAAATCCTTAGGAAAAAAACAGCTACTCAAATGCGTGGAAATTTTTAAATTTTTCAGTGTGACTATGATGGTGGGATCATTTTACATCTTTTTACGACTCACCAATCACCACAACCCAAACAGAACTACCCTCTCAACATCTGAGGGGCTTCCCAGGTGGCGCTAGTGGTAAAGAACCCACCTGCCAAAGCAGGTAGATGTAAGAGGTGTGGATTCGATCCCTGAGTTGGAAAAATACCCTGGAGGAGAGCACATCAAGCCACTCCAGTATTCTTGCCTGGAAAACCCCATGGACGGAGAAGTCTGGCAGGCTGCAGTCCATAGGATCGCATGAAGTCAGACACAACTGCAGTGACTTAGCATGCACACGTACCCAGCATCTGAGGGCTAGGAGGGAAACATCTTTAGAAAGTCATTCATGTTTTTGATGCTTTTTATTCAGGTCTCTGGCTCACGTTAACTCTCACAGCTCATTAATTGGCTACTGTCCTCAGGAAGATGCTTTGGATGACCTGGTAACCATAGAAGAACATTTATATTTCTATGCTAGAATACATGGAATTCCAGAAAAAGATATTAAAGAAGTGAGTATAAATGTGAAGAACTAGTTTATTTGAAAACCATTTTTGTTTATGCTTCCCATCCACCCACCCTCAAGACCAAGTTGATATCTGGAAGACTATGACAATTTTCTCCTGACAGTGATAATGGAGGCAGTATAGCTTGATTATATATATATATCATAAATGCACCTATGAACTCAACTTTAGAAACATCTTGGCCTGTATTTGTTCCATTATCTTTTAAAAACTGTCGAATAAAGAATGAGATTTGCCTTAGGTTCTGGACTGTGCCTTGGTTGGTGAATGCTTATATATCTTTTAGTGTTCATATAACCATTGAAACTTGAAACTACCTACAAAATGGGCTTCCCAAGTGGCTCGTGGTAAAGAATCCGCCTGCCAGTGCAGGAGAAACAGGAGATGTAGGTTAGATCCCTGGGTTGGGAAGATCCCCTAGAGGATAGAATGGCAACCGACTCCAGTATTCTTTCCTGGAGAATCTCATGGACAGAGGAGCCTGGTGGGTCCATAGGGTGTCAGAGAGTTGGACACAACTGAGTGTCCGACTGAGCATGCACAAAATGCCCAAGTGAAATAGAATAGATTACAATTTGGTTTTTGAAATGTGCTTTCGTACCTCACTGCAATTATTTGCCTTTTTAATGGAAGGACTAATCTTTTGGGCAGTTTTCTCTATTTTTGCAACCCTCGGGGACTTCTTAAATCCTCCTAGGATTCCACTATTTGCCAGAGCTATTTAAGTACTTAAATAGCCACAAGAACCCAAGATTCCTAAGTTAATACACTACAGTTTTGATACTGGGTCATTTTTAAATAGACCTAAAGCCTTTGTGACAGCTCACCCCACAGTAAGAAAAAAGATGAAACAGTGATGACAATCAATAAGAAACCTGCCTTGTAAAGGGATGAATTCTGTTTTAGCTCTTTGAAGCTTAAAAGTAAATCCTGTGTCAATACAGCAGAAAGAACCATTGTAAACACATACACACATACACGCACATGTATTGGGGGGACAAGAAATCCCATTTATGAATGAGCCTCCACAGAATTGCGTTTATCTCTAAATGAACTATTCATCTTTAAGTGAACCTTTGAAAATAAAACTAAAATATGTATTTCTCCATTATAAAACTTTCTTTTCACAAGTAGCTCTTTTCCCATTTAATGCTTTAAGGGTTTTGGTGAGGGAAAATCAACAAGTCCTTTTTTCCACCCACAGACTGTTAAAAAACTCCTTGGGAGACTTCACCTGCTGCCCTACAAGGACAAAGTTACCTCTATGTGTAGTTATGGCACAAAAAGAAAATTGTCTACTGCACTGGCCTTGATAGGGAAACCTTCCATTCTGTTGCTGGTAAGAGAATCATTGTGAAAAAGGTCATTGCCCAATTAGAATCACATATTCAATTGTGTATATAACATTTCATTATCATTATTGCAATAACCACTTACTGAGGTCTCATTAGGGGCTACCCTGGTAGCTCAGCTGGTAAAGAATCCACCTGCAATGCAGGAGACTGCTACTCGATTCCTGGATTGGGAATCACTATGCTGGTTATTTTGTAAAGCACTTCACATATACTGTCTCATTAAGGAAATTTATACCAGGTAATTTGTTGCCATAATAATATGCCCTCAAAAATATTTTTTGTCTGAAGCTATGGCTCAGGTAATTTCAGAGGAAACGTGGGAATAGGAAGTAGCTGAAATAAATTCAGGATGTTCAGATGAGTATGTAAAACTATGACAGAATTTGATTCCCAGTTGTTGACGAAATCAGTTGTATTGGTAACTGGTCAGGTGAATTAACACATTTTCCAACTTCTACTAAAAAGGAAATATATGATTTAGGACAATGTGTTGTGCTAAAACGTTATCTCCTTGTTGCTTAAAAACATGAGTTACCTAGCTTGAGATGCAGTCTTGAAAATATGCCATTCTATTTTACCTGAATTTTTTGGAAGCAAGAAATACATGTCATGTTAATATATTGATTAAAAGCTGAAAAATTAAATTGATCACCTGGAAATATAAGTTACTCTAGGGGTGACATAGCATTCTGTTCCCCAAGCCAAACCTTGTGAAGTGTTTATTTCAGAGAAATAAGCTGCCCTTATTTTGGAAGATCCCTTTCATTCAGGGACTTCCAAAACTTCAAAAGAGGCTTAACTATGCAATAAAATCACCAATTATAAATCACCACATTATTTCAGGGATTAAGTAATATAGAAGATCAAATCATTTTAACTGCCCAGTTAGAATAATGCATAAGCCCTCTCTTTATAATACCGGAAGCATATAATGCATTATGTTCCTGCCAATTGACACTTATAATGGAATTCTATTGTATAAGTGTCCCTTAAATTGAAGAAAACAATCCTTAGGCACCCCTATGAGATAATAGATGTAAAGTGCTTTAAAATGTTAAAAAGCTCTATGCAAATATTATGCGTTAATGAGCTGAATTGAAATCAGGCCATGAGAGAAAGATACTATATATTTTTTATATATATTTACTATATGTGCCATTGTCTTCAAAAATAGGAACAGTGACAATATAATCTTTACTGTTTCCCCAAACTAATACTCATTTCTTTCTCTTAATTTCAAATTAACCCCTTGCTATAAAAATAAACCTCTGTTGATTCTATCTGCATACTTTCCATTTTAGACATATATTTTTAATTTTTACTTAATCTTGACCTACAGTTTGATTTTTTTAATCATCTGTCAGGATCAATTATTGCTTGTTTAGCTTCTCCATTGCTACATTTCTAAGTTTATGCCTGAATAGTTTTTCAGAATGTCATTTATTTTAAAATGTAATTTATATCTTTCTATTTGGCATTTTCTGCAAATCTTGCTTTTATTTCCCCAAGGAGTATTAAATTTCAATTAATAACATAAAACTGAAAATACACCTCAATCATATTAACAAAAAAATTGCATTCTCTGTGCTTCACATGGCATATTATCTATCACTTATAGGCACAATTCTACCATCAGGACCAAGGCAGCAATCTTGTTGATGTAGCTTCAGATATATGTGTGATGATATAGTATTAAATATAAAAACTATGGCTTTGTCAGTAATTGAAGCAGATTTTTTCCCAAGAAATATAAGAGACATGTGTAAAGTAACAGAGTATCAACTTCACTGAGGCACTTCTTAAAACAGATTGACAATTTAAAGTGATTAATTTTGAGCTTTTTGACAGCAGCAGAAAGAAGCCCATTAAGTATAAAACAAGTTAGTCACAGGACCTCGAAAAGTGATTTCTGTTCTAGGCAAGTGAGATGCAATGATTCATGTAAAGAACCTCATCAAAATTTAATTAATTTGATAAATTCTTCTTGTAACTTTCTATTAAGGATGAACCAAGCTCTGGAATGGATCCTAAGTCAAAACGGCACCTCTGGAAGATCATTTCAGAAGAAGTCCAGAATAAATGTTCCGTCATCCTCACTTCTCATAGGTAAATTGGGTGTGGAACTTTAGAGTCAGATGACAGGTGAGGGGACATAATCCTGTGTAACATATATTGAGAGTGAATTCCACAACTGGATTAAAGTATTTTATGTTCATAGTCAAAAGAGCAAGTCAAGAGGATTTCCTGGTGAGATCCCAGCTATTGTGGTTGAACAGGGCCTAGCAATCTATTAAAAAAATAAAATTTCCATAACTTTTGACCCTCTTAACTCAATCATTCCTCACTATTGCCTATCACATAAAATTTAGCATGTTTT
Source organism: Muntiacus reevesi (assembly GCF_963930625.1). Lineage (NCBI taxonomy): Eukaryota > Metazoa > Chordata > Mammalia > Artiodactyla > Cervidae > Muntiacus > Muntiacus reevesi. Next base: position 133,414,780 of record NC_089251.1, read on the forward strand.
GGCTCAGTGTGCAAGGCCTTTTATTATCCAGCCTCACCTAACTTTCTGGTCTTTTCTTCCTATCAATCAATCTGAGTGATTCATGGTTCCACATACACTCCCTGCCCTTTCCTATCACCATGTCCTGTCTTTGCTGTGCTTTCTACTAGAGTTGTCTTTACACAAAATCTTTCCAAATTCTAATCTTACTAATCCTTTAAGAACTAGTCCACAAGCCTCCTCCATTAAGTAGACCCTTCCAATCAACTAAGTAAAAAAGCTACTAAAGCTTTTTATCTGTGCCTTTCTTATAAGATTGGCCTTGTATTACGTTTATCCTTTCATTATAATGATCACATAGTTAGAAAAAGAACTAGATATATTTAGAACTGAGACTTATTTATATCCTATATACTAACCTTGCCCCCAACCACAGTATATGTTCTGAAGCCAATCACTGATTTTCCATTAACTTTTGTGTTTAAGTGGACCTAAGACCTCAAGATGATACCTAAGATCTCCTCCAGTATCATAGTCCATGAAGTCAGAATTATATAATCAAGTACAGGTTAACTGGTTATAAATACAAAAACATAAAAGCTAACTGAGGGACTTCCCTGGTGGCCCAGTGGTTAAGACTCTGTGCTTCCATTGCAGGGGGCATAGGTTTGCTCTCTGGTCAGGGAACTAAGATCTTGCATGCTGTAGGGTGTGACCAAAAAAAAATTTTAAAAGTCATCTGAATATTGAGTATAAGGCATGATGAAAACAACTTAGTATTATTTTGGAAATATTTCATATGAAATGTAGGTCTTAATTCAAAGCTTGAAAGAGCTTGAAAGAAATACTGTTTGATAGAGCAGCAATCCAGGTGAGCAAGATGGCCTCAAGTTTGTAAAGAAACAGTAATAAACTCTATGCAAAGACATTTACGTTATATGTTAAAAGATTTTTTTGTTCTTCAAAGGAAAAGACAGTCTAAGGGACTCAAATATTCAAACAGTATTTCTAAGGTGCCATAAAGAAAAGAGTTAAACTTATGCTTATGAACTTAAGCCAATTTTCTGTGCCCAGAATGCTGACGTGATTCTGCCTTTCAGCATGGAAGAATGTGAGGCTCTCTGTACAAGGCTGGCCATTATGGTGAATGGAAGGTTCCAATGTATTGGATCACTGCAGCACATTAAGAGCAGGTAAAGAGCAAACGCATTGTTTAACACACGGTGTAGAGTAATCGATCTACCAGCGCTATACTTGCCTTCAAAGATTATCTCAGCAGCCTATCCTACAATGCGTAGTAAAACTGGAATGGAGAAGCTAACCATTGATTCATTTTGAAGTTAAATAACAGTACTGAGGGTTGAATGTTTTTTAATTAATAACCCCCAGACCTAGAAGGCCTAAAAGCTAATAATAATGATAATATAATAATGATATGATTATTATTCCCCAACCAAAATACTCTCAGGAAGTAGTTTCAAGAGTTAACTCTGTAACAAATTAGATCTTGACAAGTACATGAAGGCAGTGATTTTTGTCTAGTATGTTCATTTGTCATTTGCATAGGCTTTCAGTAAGCTATTTAACATTTTACTACGTTTAAAACCTTTTAACCAAAATACATTGGGGAGGTGTACATGAATATCATGCTATCAAATTAAAATTAATATATTTGCCTGAGTACATATGCATTTATACATATCCATGTTAATCTTCAAACACCATGACATTCCTTTATATCTTTATCTGTACAACAGCTTGACTTTCTTACAAAACAAAGTTGATCAAGATATGAAAAAAGGATGAAAAAGAACTTACATGTTATTCTCAGAGAGTCTGCTGCGACTTGTTTACAAACACTACTTTTGATGCAAAAGTATAAAGTATAAAAGTTAACAGTTATATTGGTTTATTATTTATTTTTAAAACTCCAGTGATTTTAATCTTTACAGTTGATATCAAATCTTCAATAATTTGGCTCTCAAGACCTTCTTTGATTTAAATTATAAAGTATTTAGCCCCAAAATTTGACATCAATTCCTGGTGGCTTAGATGGTAGAGAATTTGCCTGCAGTGTAGAAGACCCAGGTTTGATCCCTGGGTTGGGAGGATCCCCTGGAGAACAGAATGGCTACCCACTCTAGTATTCTTGCCTGGAGAATTCTATGGACAGAGAAGCCTGATGGCCTACAGTCCATGGGGTCACAAAGAGTCAGACACAACTGAAGGACAGAAGACACACCAATTCATGGATGCCAAAGAAAGCCAAGACTTTATGTTTTATTTCTAATGCAGCTTTTGTCCAAAGGATCTGACTTTATATACTGGTAGAAATAAAAAGTCATGGCAGTGTACTATTTCCAGTTTGCAACATGCCCTGAACTTTTTATTGCAAAGTGATAGTCTTTGTGTAGGAAAAGGGCCTGTAATGGTCAGCTTGGGTCCTGTTTCATTATCTAGAATTCCAGGAGAGCTGTTTCAGCAAAACATAACTCATATTGTGTTTTGCACTTCTTTCTAGGTTTGGGCGAGGATTTACTGTTAAGGTTCACGTGAAGAATGCCAGAGTGAGCATGGAGGCCCTCACAAGGTTCATGCAACTGCACTTTCCAAAAACATACTTAAAAGTAAGTAAGAGATTGACTGGTTTTGATAGTTGTAATAGGGTAGTGGATGTTTGTTGTTTTCAAGTTGACCATACCTTTATTATTCATCTTAATATATTTATTAGTTCAAGATGGTTAAGATATTATGAAGCATACTTAGTATGAACAAATAAAATCTTAAAATTAAGTTATATATTTTTGTAGCTGCTTAAGAGTGTCATAATCCTTTTACATACCGTTATTTCTTCCTCACAAAGGCTTATGACCATATTGTATTAGTTTTCAGATTGGATTGTATACTTAAGTAATTTATTGGTTATATATGTCAGAGAAGTGAGGGATGACAGATACATATGACCAAGGGCTTTTCTTCTTAGAAAAAAAAAAAAAATTACAGAGTTCCTGTCTGTATGTCACAGCTAGAAGAGATTATCTCCTTTACTTTCCTCATTTGAAAAATAAGCCCACAAAGTTTTGAGGAGAACTGCTTGGAAATCGAGTGCTTCAATCACATACTACCTGAAATATCACTCAATTAATTTCATCTTACATATATGTATTAACAGAATGGGCACACACAAATGTATACACATGAGTCTCACATAATACACATTTAAATGCACTTGGCAAAAATGTTATCATTATATCATCTTTGATGTGCAGGTAATTTGTACAAGATGATTATAGCAAATAATTATCTTAAAACGAAAATCAGGTGTGGAATGATGAAAAGAAATTAGAAGACTTGGACTGAGATCCAGCTCTACCTGTGTGATTCCAGCAAGAGATTTAAAGTCTCTAAGCCTCATATTCATATTTTATAAATACTGTTGACATCTTCTTCACAAGACTGGTGTGAGAACGAAATGATAAAATATTCACAAAGATGCTTCATGAACTGTCAGGCACCATATTAACATAAAGTGATTCTGGAAAGCAAAATAGAGAGCATTTTTAAAAACAATTCTTTACCTCTACAAAATACTTTTGCCTCAACCTCTGAAACCTAAACTAAGTTCTCCAGGAAGAAATAGCTTTTACGATTCTTATCAAAGACCATTTTCTATGATCTAAATTAAAATCAAATTTAAAATGAAAAAATGCTTTATTTTTGCACAAATCGCATTGGTCATAGTGTTTTTCTTTCAGTGAACTTGAGATTGTATTTGTCCTGGTCTGTTCCTCATGGGACCAGAGCTTACAAGACAAGTGCAGTGATGATAAAAGTTTGATGTCTTCCTATGTAGACCATTCTTTACAAGTACATGATGGCTTCCAGATCTCTAAAAGGGAGATAGCAAAACAATAATTTGAAAGTAAAAATAAGTAAGATGGCCTGACTGCAGTGACAGGTGTGATGTAAACACAAATCCATGGGAGGGACTAGACAGTAAGCAAAGGTATGAGAAGAGGAGTTTCCAGTAATAATCTTGATCTGACCCACAACGGTTACAGGGGTTGATTATGGAGTAAAAAAACATCCTAACCAAACTAATATTTAGGAAAGATTATTCTAACTACTTTGTGCTGGAACATAGGAGTGTATATGGTTTCTAGGCTTCTGAAGAGGCTCTTGCAATAACTCAGATATGGAATGATAAGCATCAAGTTAATAATATTGATGGTGCACATAGAGAGGAATGGTTACATTTGAGAGGAAAAATAAATGGAAAAATAAAGGAAAATAAATGGGACATGATAACTGATAAAATACTCAGAAAAGCAAGATGTTAAAGATACTCCAAGGAAATAAGAATAGAGTACTAAGTTGATGGTAATACTATGGACTAAATAAATTGAAAAGATTTTCAGAGTTAAGAAAGAATGTGGCATTATTTGAATGAGATTTCTCCTAGACAATGCTTTTGAAATCTTCCAACTTTAACCAATATAAATTGAACAACTAATCCTTAGCCTTTTAGAACAATTCTATTGTTAAAAAAAAAAAAGACATTTCTAAAAGTTATCTCTGAAAAAGCTTATGTGAACTTATTGTAATCTGACATTAGCAATATCATTCCACAATATTTTTTCTAGGCAAGATTATAGTCACTTTCTAGGTACACATGAATGTAGAATGTTTTGAAATTTTTATTAGCTTTTTGATTTGTTTTCTCTCAGACATTCACAAAACTTATCTCTCTTCAAAAGCCATTAGTTTCCAAGCATACACATTATTTTTCCAGTTGAGCTATTTCAAATCCTAAAAGATGATGCTGTGAAAGTGCTGCACTCAATATGCCAGCGAATCTAGAATACTCAGCAGTGGTCACAGGACTGGAAAAGATCAGATTTCATTCCAATTCCAAAGAAAGGCAATGTCAAAGAATGCTCAAACTAATGGACAATTGCACTCATCTCACATGCTAGCAAAATAATGCTCAAAATTCTCGAAGCCATGCTTCAGCAGTACATGAACCATGAACTTCCAGATGTTCAAGCTGGATTTAGAAAAGGCAGAGGAACCAGAGATCAAATTGCCAACATCTGCTGCATCATCAAAAAAGCAAGAGCATTCCAGAAAAACATCTACTTCTGCTTTATTGACTACGCCAAAGCCTTTGACTGTGTGGATCACAACAAACTCTTAAATTCTTAAAGAGATGGGAATATCAGACCACCTGACCTGTCTCCTGAGAAATCTGTATGCATGTCAAAAAGCAACAGTTAGAACTGGACATGGAACAACAGACTGGTTCCAAATTGGGAAAGAAGTATGTCAAAGCTGTATACTCTCACCCTGCTTATTTAACTTATATGCAGAGTACATCGTGCAAAATGTCAGACTGGATGAAGCACAAGCTGGAATCAAGATTGCCAGGAGAAATATCAATAACCTCAAATATGCAGATGACACCACCCTTATGACAGAAAGCAAAGAATTAAAGAGCCTCTTGATGAAAGTGAAAGAGGAGAGTGAAATAGTTGGGTTAAAGCTCAACATTCAGAAAACTAAGATCATGGCATCCGGTCCCATCACTTCATGGCAAATAGATGTGGAAACAGTGGCAGACTTTATTTTGGGGGGCTCCAAAACCACTGCAGATGGTTACTGCAGCCATGAAATTAAAACACACTTACTCCTTGGAAGGAAAGTTATAACCAGCCTAGACAGAATATTAAAAAGCAGAGGCGTTACTTTGCCAACAAAGGTCGGTCTAGCCAAGGCTATGGTTTTTCCAGTAGTCATATATGGATGTAAGATTGGACTCTAAAGAAAGCTGAGTGCAGAAGAATTGATGCTTTTGAACTGTGGTGTTGAAGAAGACTCTTGAGAGTCCCTTGGACTGCAAGGAGATCAAACTAGTCCATCCTAAAGGAGATCAGTCCTGGGTGTTCATTGGAAGGACTGATGATGAAGCTGAAACTCCAATATTTTGGCCACCTGATGTGAAGAGCTGACTCATTTGAAAAGACCCTGATGCTGGGAATGATTGAGGGCAGGAGGAGAAGGGGATGACAGAGAATGAGATGGTTGGATGGCATCACCGACTCAATGGACATGATTGGGTAAACTCTGGGACTTGGTGATGGACAAGGAGGCCTGGTGTGCTGCAGTCCATGTGGTCACAAAGAGTCGGACACGACTGAGTGACTGAACTGAACTGATCACTTCCAGAGGAATGAATTTCAGTGTGTTTCTTAGCTCTTGGTCAAGTTATGTCTAGTTTACTCAGGATTACCTGACATTGATAAATAAATTTTTTTTCCCACCTTTGGTTCCCACAGGATCAGCATCTCAGCATGTTAGAATATCATGTGCCAGTCACTGCAGGAGGAGTAGCAAACATTTTTGATCTTCTGGAGGCCAACAAGACTGCTTTAAATATCACAAATTTCTTAGTGAGTCAGACCACTCTGGAAGAGGTAGGCTGGATACCATGGTCCATGTACACAATGTCACATTAATACATTCTGATTATTTATTTATTTTTTTAATTTAATTATACATAATTATTTCTTTTTAATGACCTTCAATTTATCTTTAATTGAAGCAATATTTAATCTTGCACCTGAAAAATTTAGGTTAATTTATTTTTAAGTGCATTTTGGGATGTTATTAAAAAATGTGAAGAGTTAACTAATTTTAATGGAGAAAAAATTTTTTTTCCTTCCCTAAGACATCTGTACCCATCAGTTGTCTGTATATGTAAAGCAACAATTATTTTCATCTATAAAACAAATAACTGTTAACACTTTCTTTCCGTTCTCCTTGGAATGTTTCTTAAATAGCATTTCTATTGATTTGCTTTCTAGATTAGGGGAGGATGTGCTTATCTAGTGAGATTTTGGTGCCAAAGCTTTAGATCTGCTAGATTAAGGCAACCAAAATGGTAAATGCAGAATTCTTTTATTTCATTCAAATCATCTTAGTTACATTTATATACAGTAAGTGGAGGCTTCATGGAGCATCCTCCTTTACCTTTGCACTGTTTTAGTTTTATACAGTTCAACCAATCTGACATATAGAGCATCTGATTGTACCTGTCACTGGAGAGGGCCTGAAAGGGAGGCTAAAGTGGCCTCCAAGTCTTGCTGCATCTTACAGAGAGTTTTATTTATGGAGAGTTAAGGCAATTATGGCTTTGCCAACACAGATTTATCCTTGAACTTGTAAGCAGTTGCCAGTATCATGTCTCTCAAAATTTTCTGGATGAATCTATGACTAATAGAATTGATGATTTTAAACAAAGTCATAAAGATCTGCCTGTTAAATAGTAAGCATAAGGAACATAATGTGATATTTGCATACAAATTTTATTTCAGTGTATTAATTCTTAAAACTAGTGAAATTTCTCTCAATGTCATCATAGAAATGTTTGATAGGAGCTTGGATTGGGTTCCTTATTTATACTTGAAAGATATTGATACAGATCAAATAGATGCAAGTATATATATGGCTATAGGTGTTCAATTATAATTTTAGATTTTATCATTTATTATGATTATAAATGTAGTCAAAGGTACTATTTTCAAACCCCAGTTAAATTTCAATACCTAAAGGAAGGATCCCTAATGAGAGTTTGTGTATGTATTCGGGTGTGCCCCTATGAAATCTGGGGCTTCGCAGGTGGCACTAGTGGTAAAGAACCTGCCTGCCAGTGCAGGAGTCATAAGAGACACCACCAGTTTGATCCCTGGATCAGAAGAACCCCCCTGGAGGAGGAAATGGCAACTCTCTCCAGTATTCTTGTTTGGAAAACACCATAAACAGAGGAGCCTGGTGGGCTACAGTCCATGGAGTCACAAAGAGTTGAACACAACCAAAGCGACTTAGCACTGTGAAATCTAGTTTTCTTTTTATTTGCTCTCCCATTGTGCACACACCACACAAATGCACACCCCTTATTTCTTCCTTTGGTTTACAAGTGCTAATGGCTTCATTTCCCTTGAAAAATCAGGTTTTCATCAACTTTGCCAAAGACCAAAAGTGCTATGAAACTGCCGACACCAGCAGCCAAGGATCCATCGTAAGCACTGACTCTCAAGACGACCAGCTGTAGACTCAGTACCTCCAGCAAAATCAGTCTCAGCAAGTGGCCAATGGCTTCATTTTGGGGAAGAGGCACAGAAGATACAAATTCCTCAAAATATTTAATCTTAAAGTATTATACTGTATTGGAAAGTTGCAACTCTGTAAGACTAGCCAGTAACTATAAATGGAAAGTTTTCTTTCTAAGGTCAGTGAATGTTTTTGCTACTGAATTGAATTCCTATCTGCTTAACACTGTGAGCATGCTAGTGTGTAAGTTGCTGACTCTTATGCAAAGGTGAAACCACTGAAGATGAATGTCTTAATTTATTACTTTCAATAAAATGGCAGCTTAAAAGGAACGGTTATGAGTAGTTGAAAAGTAAGAGTGGAGAAGAAAAGTAAGGTAGCTTGGTAGAACTGGGAAAGCAAAGAAAATAATTTATTTTCAGAAAATAACAGAATGGATATCATCATGAATACACGAATCTGTTATGAGGTCTAAAGTGCCAAGAGCCAGATTAATTAACCTTGGCAGTAAGGAGTGGGTGCAATGTCTAGAGTGTGTGTGTATGTTATTTTCAGTACCTGTAAATAGAGGGAGACTTTACTGAACCCCCCAAAATGCCTTTCTACAAGAATGTTATAGGAGGGCAGTTTACCCTGGTGGTAAACAGAACTACAATGTATTCCCACACTGCCTTGCCAATAGTAAGGCACAGGGCAGAGCAAGAATCTACTTGCTCTACAGGGGAAATGGCTGTGTCAGCTGGGTGGATACAAGTCCTGAAAGACAATAGAGAATAGTTGCTGGCAGGCAACATTTTTCAAAACTGTTCTGGAAAGCTTCATATTCTGGGTCTTTCTGCAGGAAACATTCCTAGGGAAGGAAAATGAATATGAAGACAGTTTTCAATTAATTACCCAGCTGACCCAGAATCACATATGTGGCTATAGAATAGACTTGTAACAATGCCAAACTATATGGCCCTTGGGGAAGGTCTCTATATAATGTGTGTGGGGGAGGGTGTGTGTGCGTGTGTGTGTGTGTGTGTGTGTGTGTGTGTGTGTCTGTTTGTATGAATTGTCAGCTTTAGTGCAGCTGTTTCTGTTTTGAAAGTCAATAAAGTCAAAATTTAGTAAAAATAATTCATGGTGTCATTTTATTTGTTAGATAAGAGCCAGAAACTTACAAATTGGAGTCATACGATGGCAGTATCACATGAGACCCAGCTACTGCATACTTTTCCACCTTCATCACTTTCTTTCTCCTCTTCCTCTTTAGGGTGTAGCCGTACTGCCCTCTCTGGTTTATCCAGTGCACCAAACTCCTTCCTCTCCCCACACCTTTGTGTGTATTTTAGTATGTCCCCTTGCTGAAGTGCCTTTCCCCCACAATTTGTGCCTAGCTAATGCACTTCAGAAATGCTGTTCTTTCTCAGGGAAATTCCTTTCCCTAATTTTTCAGTTTAAGTCCCCAGTCCTAAAACTTTATTCTATTCTACTTCCTAACTTTCTTTTGACTACACTAAAGGCTTTGACTGTGTGGATCACAACAAACTGTGGGAAATTGTTAAAGAGAGATGAGACTACCAGACCACCTTACCTGCTGCTTGAGAAACCTATATGCAGGTCAAGAAGCAACAGTTAGAGCCAGACATGGATCAATGGATTAGTTCCAAACTGGGAAAGAAGTACATCAAGGCTATATATTGTCACGCTGCTTATTTAATTTCTATGCATAGTACATCATGTGAAATGCCAGACTGGCTGAATCACAAGCTGGAATCAAGATAGCCAGGAGACATAGCAATAATTCAAATATGCAGATAATACCACCCTAATGGCAGAAAGCTAATAGGAACTAAAGAGCCTCTTGAGGAAAGTAAAAGAGTAGAGGGAAAAAACTGGCTTCAAACTCAACATTCAAAAAACCAAGATCATGGCATCTGGTTCCATCACTTTATGGCAAATAGATGGGGGGGTGACAAATGAAACAGTGGCAGATTTCATTTTCCTGGACTCCAAAATCACTGTGGATGGTGACTGCAGTCATGAAGTTAAAAGACACTTGCTCCTTGGAAGAAAAGCTATGACAAACCTAGACAGTGTATTAAAAAGCAGAGACATCACTTTGCTGACAAATGTCTGAATAGTTGAAGCTATGGTTTTTCCATTAGTCATGTACGGATGTGAACGTTGGACCAAAAAGAAGGCTGAACGCCGAAGAATTGATGCTGTTGACCTGTGGTACTGGAGAAGACTCTTGAGAGTCCCTTGGGCTGCAAGGAGATCCAACCAGTCAATCCTAAAGGAAATCATCCCTGAATATTCATTGAAAGGACTTATGCAAAAGATGAAGCTCCAATATTTTGGCCACCTGATGCAAAGAGCAGACTCATTGGAAAAGACCCTGATGTTGGGAAAGGTTGAGGGCAGGAGGAGAAGGGGATGACAGAGAATGAGATGGTTGGATGGCATCACCAACTCAATGGACATGAGTTTGAGCCAACTCAGGGAGATAGAGAAGGACAGGGAAGCCTGGCGTGCTACAGTCCATGGGGTCTAAAAGAGTCAGACACAACTTAGCAACGATAAAATAACCTTCTGTTAGAGCATGCATCCTAATTAGTAATATACCCTGATAAACTAAACTCTGTATATACATCTGTCTTAACAGATGGCAACAGAATTTCTCTTAGGACAGAAAATATCCTTGTTCCATATAATACACAGATAAGCCTTTTGGAGTAGAAAGTGTAATTCTGAGAGTATGAGTATCTTTAGGAATCCAAATAAGCCAAAAAAAAAAAAAAATGGTCAGGCTCTATGAAAGAATAAAGGGATTTGTTTACTGTTCATTGTGTTTGTTATTGGGATGGTTTGTTGCTTGCTTCTGAGCAGTCGTGGGAAGGGAAACACAGGAGGAGGAAAGGAAGTGGAGAAAGGAGGAACCAGTGATGTGATAGAAGGCTGAGTATTGAAGAGACATGAAAGTCCAATGAGAAATTCGATGGTTGAATGGACTTCTAAAATCATGAACATCCAAGTATGTTTTCACATTCGTTTGCTGTGCATCCGTGCTGTGGACTATCCTCCTATTCCCAAATCTTGGTTAAAGTCAGTCCTACTTACAAACACTTTATGTGAATGAGTGTCCAGTGGAAATTGCAGAAGGGATGAGTTAATATCTTCTTTGAAAGAACCACAGAACAGTGAAGGCTTCATCACAGAACAGGAGAAGACTGGCAGGAGGGGAGACCATGAGTGACAGGGGCCTGGATATGTGCTGAGCGGAGCTTCTGACCCCAGGATGTGGATCTGGGGGCTCCAGCCAATCCTTCTCAGTAGGCAGACAAGTTCAAACTGGCCTCTGGAAGACAGGGATTGCACTTACAAGTGTTTATGTAGTATTTCTCTCCCTCATTAGACATGAAACTCTATGAGGACAGGAGATCTACTTAGATCTTCCTGATTTTCCCATCAGTACCTACATACATGATAAATATTTGTTGGTTAAATGGATGAATATATAAATAAGTGAGAGACAAAGAGAAGCTGGCATGGTTGGTATGGAAACCAGGAATTTCTATTCTGTTTATGAAATGCAGTGAAGTTTCCCCTGAGGTAGTTTACTTATGAAGAAGAAAAAGGAAAGATGACCATAATACATTCCATAATACAGAGATTACAGTGAATCCATTAGAATAGGAGGATTTGGGTACCTTCTTTGGAATCAGAATTCCAATGCTTTGCTTTTGTACACTCCTGCACATTTATTTCTTGCCTTTTTGTCTGTAAAGATGTGCTGTGTAAGAGTTTCACAGCACATTTTTACATATAAGTAAGGGACATACATTAACAAACTATTTCAACCCACATCCCTTTCGGCTTCTCTGCAGTAGAGAAAATGTTTTGAGAATTCCCAGTTCTCAGAGGACTGTCTCCACTCTGGATAACCTGTACAGAACCTGCTTTTTCATATGAGTCACCTGAAATACCTCTGAGGATGGTGGCAATCTTTGCTTTACCTATAAAACCTGATTTTCATAATACTAAAATTTTGGGGGAATTATACATACAACTATTTTTTCCAAATATGCTCTCTGCCTGAACAATTCATTCTTCTCCTCGGAGATGACGGTTCCCTGACAACAGCAAATGCTCTCCTGGGTGCAGGTGAGGGAGGTGCAGCAGGCTTGCATCTCCTTACCCCAGGGGCCCCTGGGAGCCTGCTTGCTTCATTAAGTTTTCAAGTGTAATAACAAGGTAAAAGGAAACCAACTCAATGGCATGAGTTTAAGCAAACTCTGAGAGATGGTGAAGGACAGGGAAACCTGGTCTGCTGCAGTCTATGGGGTCACAAAGAGTTCAGACACGAATTAAGGACAGAACAACAAAAGGGAATGATATTATTTCCTCTGGCATCATTTGTGACGGTTAATCCTATCCCTCCCTGTTTATAAACCCAGCCTGGTTTTCCACACTCTGTGGAATGAAATGCAGACTCCTTAACTGGTCTGCAGAGTGTTTCATAATCCAGCCCCACCACAGCCACCTCTCTCTCCCTCATGCAGTCTATGCTTGACTTCAGTGCATTTCTTGCTGTTTCCTATGATGACAGATCTTTTCTCACACTGGTGCTACTTTGCTCACACCACTCTTTTTTCTTGAAAAACCTATTCCCACTTAGCTTTTACCTAGAAACTCCTCTTCTTCACCTTTCTCATGGGTCTTCTCCTTAAGGAAATCTTTCCAGAGAGCCTCAGGCGTTGTTCCACCCTCATTACAAAAGCCGCTCAGGCCTCTGCAGAAGCACTTCCTGCTGCATTATAAGCATCTCTCTACTGTCTCTCTCTTCCCATTACACTCCAGGGCCCTCAAGAGTAGTGACCTGTCATTCCTTCCTCATTGTATCTACCATACCCAGCACAGTGCTAATGTATGTTGTTCCACAAATCTTTGAAGGACCAATGATGTCTATTTCAACTGAGAAATATTTTCATAATTTTTGCTCTGTATTTTTCACAATTATGTTTGTTTTAGCTTCATAAGACTAGCTATTATACTTTAATGTTAACTGCTGGGGGAAAATGTGCAGATGACCAAACATTTTACACTTAAATGTTTCTGCATAAAGCACAGTTCATCAAAATGCCAAGCATTGAACATATCATTTTTTTTATTAATAGTATTGCTTAATGTGGCATTTTCCCAAAGACAGTAAAATAAATATTATATTTAAAAGCAAATACTTTTGCCAATATAGAGTTATGTTTAGTCACTCCCATTGCACAAGTGGAAAAACTAAGGTGAAGACACAGAAATAGTTATAAGAACACCAGCTATCAATTACTCAGAATTTGTTATGTGTGAAATACTAGGTCAATATTCTTACTTAATTCTCCCAACATACTTTCAATTCATTGGCCCCTTTTTATTGATGAGGACACTGAACTTTGGAAAAAAAGTAATTATCTTGCTCAGAATCATATAACAAAAAAGTAAATTTGACTCCACAGACTATATTCTGACATAGTCTCCCTCCCCCAAAAAATAAAGTCTTTAATATGTTGACATTTTCATATGTAATTTCACTAATAATTTAAGAATGAGATGTATTTATGTGTTTATTGACTTGATAAGGGAACTACTAACCTTATTGGCCCCAATTACTGCTCCCTTGACTTCTGAAGTACAGACTCTGGCACAAACAAGAAGACTCTGTCCCTGACTACACTTTCCCCCCAGAAACCCTCAAGAAGACTCTAATCTTCCATCCTATCTCCCCCACCCCAAAATTCTTCACAAAGAAACCCAGGAGCATGTCACCTAGATCTACAAAGATTTATGAATCCTTTACATTTATTTGAGTTCAAAAGATTTTGCTCTATACTTACTGGGATTTTGTGTTTGTTTGTAACTGAACTATATAATTGTTGTACAATATTATATAAGTTACAGGTTTACAGTGTAGTGATTCATGATGTTTTAAGGTTCTATTCCATTTTATATTTATTATAAATATTGACTATTGTTTTTAATAAAATATAATTTTTTAATTTATTTCCCCATATTATATCTGTTTCCACTTTATGTTTTATTATTCTATTCACATGGGAATAAAACTCCCAGCGTAATGGAGCCAGCACTATGAAAAGGTCTATGCCCTGAACAAGTTATGTCCAAAGTGACTCTTTCAATACCTTAGAACAGATTTTCAATTCTTGTTGCATGGAGTCCACTGAGAAATCTCTAGTAAGAAAGGAAAGCTCCCTTACTTAAACTACCATTCTTGGCAATTCAGTAGAATAATAGGCCAAAATCCTCAAAATTTCCAATAACCAGGTCAAAAGAAATATTTAGTTACTATCACAGAAGTTATCCCTGTCTTTGTCTAAAACAGTTCAGTACTAAATGAAGATATTTATTAACTAAATATTATTGGGCTAAAATATTGTAAGCAAGATGTCCCAACCAACGTACTTTATAGATTAAGAAGGAAATAAATGGAAAGTCTTACCAAAGGAAACCCTCAGATATGATTCCAGAAGAACCCGAAACCTTCTTGTCAGATTCTTTGGTGAGACGCACAAACACACATTAACTAATCTAGGGAATGCTCTTTTTTTGCTCACTTTTATTCTCACTGCTTTAAGAACTTTTCTGACTCCATCTCAAGTTGAACTTCAAAAGTATTCTCCCATTATGGAAGTTCCAAACGCTGGATGATGAAATTAACATATAGCTTATTTTGTTAAATAATTTATCTTTATTTAAAGAGAGAGTTGATCATCTTTTTTTATAAGTGTGACCTGTCTAGCATTTCAAGAATCCTCCCTGAATAGGGGAGCTATACCATGATGTGAGAATTGGACCATAAAGAAGGCTGAGTGCTGAAGAATTGATGCTTTTGAACTGTGGTGTTGGAGAAAACTCTTGAAGACTCCCTTGGACTGCAAGGAGATCCAACCAGTCCATCCTAAAGGAGATCAGTCCTGAATATTCATTGGAAGGACTGATGTTGAAGCTGAAGCTCCAATCCTTTGGCCACCTGATGCGAAGAACTGACTCATTTAAAAAGACCCTGATGCTGAGAAAGATTGAAGGCGGGAGGAGAAGGGGATGACAGAGGATGAGATGGTTGGATGGCATCACCGACTCGATGGACATGAGTTTGAGCAAGCTCCGAGAGATGGTGCAGGACAGCGAAGCCTGGCATGCTGCCATCCATGGGATCACAAAGAGTAGGACACGACTAAGCAACTGAACTGCAACCACAGCATGACTTACACACATACTGTGTCATCTATTGAATATAGAAAGTTAAACAAGTTTTTTTTTAACTTATTTTTTCTGCAAATCTGACCAAGGAGAGAAAAATAGGTTGTCATAGTACAGTAGATAATCTAAGATGGCCCCTAATTATCCTCACCTCCTGTTTTCCTGTTCTTAAGTGATCAATTCCCTTAACTGAGTGTAGGCAGGAACCATTTCTTGCAAAGGTGATTACTTACACACACAATTGTAATATTTTTCTTGTTGGGAGCCTCTCTCCCTTGTGGCTTTGATGAAGTAAGAGACCATGCTAGGGGGGCCACTTGGCTGGAAATTGTGGGCAGCCTCTGGCCAACAATTGACAAGTTACTGAGATGGTCTTCCGCTGACAGCCAGCAAGAAGCTGAGACCCTCAGTCTGACAACTTGCAAGGAACTGAGTGCTGCCGATAAACATCCAAGTTTGAAAACAGACTCTTCCCCAGTTGAGCATGCTGATAATAATCCAGCCCTGACCAGCACCTTGGTTGCAGCCTTGTTTGATAACATTTTCCCTCAAATAATCCTTCCCGAAATATGTACCTCTAGTCATCACTCACTGTAATGTATAACTAACAATCCTATTTACCCTGGCTTTCAAGATGAGTTTTCTCCCTCTCTCTCTTCTTAAGGTGTTAATCCTTGGTTAACTTTTGTCCATACTCATGCCACTGTGGTAAGTCATCAAGGGTTGTCCTCTGTACCCATCTATATTTCATCAGCCACTGATGGACTAATCTCAGTTTAATAATAGCTAACATATAAAGTATTGCATATAATTTAATATTTCATGAAGCAACCGTATTTGGACCTCACAGCAACCCTAGGGTTATTGCCCCAAGATGCAGAAATCAAGTCAAGAAATAAACACAGTGTATTCAATTATGGTAGCTAGCTAAATTTTCTGTCTGATCTAAATTCTTTCCCTTTTCTGATTTCTGAGGTCTTCTTGCTGCTATTCAGGTCGTCTCTGTGAGGTTGTCAACGACTGTGACTCTGCTCCATCCCAGCAGTTAAGGTGGCACATGACCCAGGACGGCCAGGTTTCTCATGACCACTTTGATTAGCTTAGAGGTTGACACATGACTCCAATAAAATGAGTCAATCATCCTTGGATTAATATTTAAATTTTGGGAGAGAGCGTTTCTTTGCCTGGGATTGCTAAACTAAATGGAAGTGAGTCAGTCTAGGGCTCACAACTGCCATGTTGTTTACAACACAGGAAGAGCTCACACACTTAATAAAGTCAAGCAGAGACCAGCAGGACTGAAAAAATGGCATAACAAAAACCATGTCCTAAGAACATTTTGTAATCACATGTACAGCAAGCCTGAAGGACCACTCTAATAGCTTGGAGGACAGACTACAGGGAGGTAAAGTGGAAGTCAGAAACTAGCACAACAGAATAAAGGTGGTAGCTGTGGAGACAGTATGACATGGTCAGATTCCAGATGTATTACTTTGACGGCTGTACTGCCAGATTAGTGAGAAATATGTAAGAAAAAAAAAAATCAAGAATGAATCCAAGGATTTTTACCTGTGCAGCTGAATTGATAGAATTATCATTTATTGAAGAAGGTAGAGGGGCAAAGGCAAGTTTAGGAGGGAATATTAAGAGCTGGGTTTAAGGCATATTAAGTTCAAGTTGCTTATTAGACATCTAGAGGAAATGTTGATGAGCTGATAGATCTATATACCTGGAATTCAGGAAAAGGTCCATACTGAAAAAATAAAGCATGAAAATCATCGACATAGAGATGGGCATTCAAGCCATAAGTCTGAACGGGGTTATTCAAGGAGATGAGTGTGTCTAAAGCAGAGAAACCATCTAAAGAGAACATCCTGGGGCACTGCAGTATATTTGAAGTAGAGAAAGAACATCCAGAAATAATGTGTAACACGCAAACTGAGAAGAGAAAGTGTTTCTAAAAAGGAGGGAGTGGCTGACCTTGTCCAGGCAGCTGCTGGAAGGATTAGAATAGGAACTAAAAACTGACCACTGGATTTGACATACTCATGAGTGACCTTGACAAGAGACATTTCTCTGGAATGATAGAAGAAAAATAAACAGGAATAAGTTTAATAAAAACATAGGAGTTAAGGTGAAGATGAAATATATAAGATAGTAAGGGAAAGGAGGGCTTTCCCCAGTGGCTCAGAGGTAAAGAATCCACCGGCAATACAGAAGACAAGGGTTCAATCCCCGAGTCAGGAAAATCCCCTGGAGGAGAAAATGGCAACCTGCTCCAGTATTCTTGCCTGGAAAAATCCCATGGACAGAGGAGCCTGGCAGGCTGCAGTCTATGGGCTTGCAAAGAGTCGGACACAATTTAGAGATTCAACAACAACAACAAAGGGGAAAGGAAGCAGAGGACTATTAATAGGTAGTGGTTGGTGGGGAATTTCCACTTATGTCAAAAAAGGGATCTTATGAGTGAAGATCTCCTAATGAGTGAAGGAAAGGGTCAAATTTGTCACGGGCAGTGTCCTCTGCCTATGATAGTCTCTAGGGTGGGCAATGCCCCCTGTTCTGTGGGCACTATTTTCTTTGTTAGAATTAATGACTGAAGTCAGGCTGACATATTTAATAACTTGTGTTCTGGTCTTCTTGGCTTGACCAGCGTGTGGTAATATCAGTATTTCCTGGCTGACTTCACCTCACCCTTGAGTGTTTGTTACATCTTCCCTTTTCCCCATAGGCACCACAGTTCACTCTTAGCTCAGAGGTCCCCTAGTCATGCCAGGGTTAATACAGTGTTAGGAACACTGCTCTCAAGTGCAAGACCACATCACACTCCACTTGAGGTGGCTACCCTGCGGCCTGATGTCTCCTTCAATGTGCCATCCCATGTGGTCTAGTTCACCTTGAAGTGGCAAGGTCCAAAATGATACACTGGGGCTCACCTTCCACATTCAGCTCATTCAGTAAATATTTAACACAGAGACACACACTCCCATGTCAAAACCAGAGCAGAAAATTAGCACTACGTTCACTCTTTTCTCCATTTACCTACTCTCTCTCCCTTCTCCTGCCTTTAGTTACCCAGGATGGAGAGCAAGCGAGCTTTGTCTACATCTGATCCCCATTCTACAAATGAACAGCACATCTTAAGACAGAAAATGTGTTTTCTTTACATGACAAGAAATTGTGTAGTTGACAAGAAGTTCTGTAATTCTGAACTCACTCCCTAGTTTTCCAGGCTAGATTGTTAGTTTACTAAATGGAAGGAGAAGAGTCAAAGAAATTTAGCAAATCCCTTCTTAAACTAATACTCTGTCCTCCGGGGTTACTGTCCTGCCAGCTCACCCTACTAGCAGATAAATGCCTTAAGCTACAGAGGAAAGGCATGGTAATCAGAAAGGCAAATGAGAAGCTTCAAAGGAAAAGGGCTGTGTTAAGTGTATCCATGCAGGTCTTTCCCACAAGGAATGACAGGCATTACTTCACACCTCACCTCGGCTCTGAGGGCTCAGAATCATACCTTACTGGCATAAAGGGGCATATCTCCCATAGGTGGACTGATACTAAAGCCCAGAACACTGATGGTCAAAATCTGAGGGCCAGGTTATAGATTCACCAATGAGAACTGTAACTGAACTTTTCTATTCCCCAGCCAATGCATTTTCTTTCCCTGCAAGCATAATACACAGAAAGTCAAGCTTTAATCAGAAGGTTGCTTGCTGACCAGAGAGACTCAGGGCAAGGCATGTTAATTACATGACTTCGGCATTCAATGTCATCAAGCTTCTCCAGCCTGAAGCATCCATCTCCATGGTAGGATACACCTTCAAAAGATGCATCTTTGATTCTGGAAACTTTCCTTCCTTATCAGAGCTGAGTGAGCCCTGAGTTCTGCTATCAAAAGCTTTGTCTCTGAGAAGTTCTTTTCACTGCTTCTATGGTCAATCAACTCCCTTTTGATGGACCTATATTACTTTAGACATAATAATAGTACTTTTGATCAAGATGTAGTTTTTCAGATGCAGTGATTTTAGGTCTTCATTATTTATTGATTGAAAAGCTTAACTCAGAGCAGTATTTCCAAACTTCCCTCCTAATAAGAATCACTTACAGCCCTTTGTTTTTTAAAAAAAAAATTAGTTTTCTACGCCCTTCCCCTGGATATTATGATTTAGCAGGTTAATGATAAGGGAGTATTTATTAACAAGTGCCCAGGTGAATTTTATCTTCAAGGAGTTTGGAGAATCATTGTTTTAGAGAAGAATCTAATTTACCTTATTTCTATGACTGGGCTCCTTATTATGGCCGACATATACCAACAACATGTACATTAATTAAATCTGCACTTTTATAAGCAGCTCATAAAATTGATCCCATCAGACCTGGGAGGCACTATAAAACAGGGATTTAGAAAATAGCTTTTCAAACTTAAGTGTACATATGAATCACCTGGGTATCTGACTAAAATGCAGGGGTTGGTGAGTAGGTCTGGGAAGGGGTCCAGGACTCTGTTTCTAACAACCTCACAGGGACGCCCACTGCTGCTGCCCCCTCAGATACACTTTGAAGTTCAGTTCATTTCAGTCACTCAGCCGTGTACGACTCTTTGCGACCCCATGAATCGCAGCACACCAGGCCTCCCGGAGTTTACTTAAAACTCATGTCCATCGAGTCAGTGATGCCATCCAACCACCTCATCCTCTGTCGTCCCCTTCTCCTCCTGCCCCCAATCCCTCCCAGCATCAGGGGCTTTTCCAATGAGTCAACTCTTCACATGAGGTGGCCAAAGTATTGGAGTTTCAGCTTCAGCATCAGTCCTTCAGAGGTAGGCTTTTGAACCAACCGTCTTGGTTCAACTTCCAGTTTTGAAGTTCATCACTCAGCTTTGAGGTTCACTTTCAGTTTTCCTATCTGAGTGATCTTGGACATTCCACCTTTCCTTTCTGTAACTCAGTTTTCTTGTTTTAAAAACGGAGTTATTGCTAGTATCTACTGCCCAGAACTGTTATGAGTATTGCCTGATGTTAAAGATCCCCCACAGAAAGAATGAATTAGCCAAGATGGCGTGGTCAGGCTCTCTCGCCCGACATCCTCTCGCTCACGCCGGATGTCCGGTGAACAAGGACTTTACATGGTAACAGCTGAGCTCACTTATAGCACTGCGCATGTGCCTCAGGATGCACTCGATTGGCCACGGGACACCTAAGTTCTGTAAACCTGGCTGAAAAGCCCTCGTGGCTGCCTTATGGCTGGTGTGTGCTGCCGTCAGAGAATACAGTATGGCTGCGTTCTGGCAGCTGCGCCAGCCATTAGAGAATAACCATGTCTATGGTTCCTGTGGCTCCTGGAATCCTCTTCCAGTTTCCCAGCTTACTCCATGCCTACCCTGGGTTCAGCAACAGTGCGAACAGCGAGACGGGTGCTTAGAAGACACCCTATGCACCCTATGGTGAGTTCTGCACAAACAATAGCTCTCGTGGACGGTTGGTGCCCTGGCTTAGTTCCAGCTATCAAGACCAGTAATAAATGCAAACTAGAAAACATTTTTGCTTACAGTGCCTCTTCAAAAGGAAAATCCTAAAACCGAATTTTTCTATGGACCACATGATGAGTATTTTCACATAGCAGTTTTACAAACTTTCTGCAGTTTTTAACAATTTCTGAGAGACTAGATCTTTTTTCTATATGATTTTATTTATTTTTGGCTATGCTGGGTTCACCGTTGTGCGGGCTTCTCATTGCTGGCTTCTCTTATTGTGGAGCAGGGGCTCCAGAGCACAGGCTCAAGAGTTGTGGCTCATGGGCTTAGTTGCTTTGTGGCATGTGGGATGGTCCCAACCCAGGGATTGAACCCGTGTCTCCTGCATTGACAGGTGGATTGAGGCACCTGGGAAGCCCTTGTACTTTGTTGATTCCAGGAATCCTTTTAACTAGATTTTATTAATTCCATTCCCCTCAAAACAAGGGTCCTCACCCCCATGACCTGGGACTGCTACCAGTCTGCCACCTTTTAAGAACCAGGCTGTGCAGCATGAGGTGAGCGGCCAGTGGATGGACAGGCAGACAAGTGAATGAAGCTTCACCTCTCTGCCACTGCCCATCGTTCACATTACCGCCTGACCCGTTCCCCCCCAAACCCCCATGGAAAAATCTGTCTTCCATGACACTGGTCCCTCGTACCAAAAAGATTGGGGACCACTGCCTTAAAGTGTCTATTCAAAGAGAAAAGAGTCAAAGCAGAAGATCTCTAGTCAACAAGATTATTTCCACTTCAGTCTGAGCCCCAATTGTCACAAAACTGTTCCTTCACTTTATTTCTTCAGATTAAATTCTCCCAAGAAAGGAACAGTATAGTCTTGCTTTAAAAAACAATTAACCCAGATAGAATTGAAACTAAGCCAAATCCAGCACATATCAGAACTCAGTGCTTGCTGAATAAATCAGTGGATAGATGAAGGTATTAACATTCCTAAAAACCCTGTTTCAACTTTCCTCTCAACAGAATCTGAGTACAACTCATATTTTATAAGGAGAAAATTATTTTAGGCATGTATTTTCCATTATGGTATATGATTCTCAATTTGAACTGCACATAGAAATTACCCAGGGAAATTACACTGACTTCAGAGTTTCACCTTTTCTAGAAATTTTTATATAATTGGTCAGGGTATGTTGTAGCCACTGGAAGTCTTAAAAGGTTTCCAAGTGTTTCTAATGTGCAACCAAGGTTGAGATCCATGGTTCTATCTGCTATGGATAGCTGATATCTTATCAAAAAAATTTCAAAAATAACATAAAACTCCTCAGTCTTAATAAATTTCTATTAGTCTTTGGTGCCATAGATAGAATTACATATTGTATTGCTGCGATATAGATCCCAGGCACTAATACCCCTTGAAAATATGTATTATAATCATATCACTAATATCAGAATTGGAAAGAGCCTTTTGAGACATCAAATAGTGGTTTTAAATAATGTGGAAATCAAGTTATACCCTCACATTCTTTTTCTTTTAAAATTATACTTTAAAACTAATGGAGCTTTTTTAACAATGGAAATGCACCCAACTGCAATAGTCAAGAGGAAGACACTACAGACACTGCTGAGTTTGTTTGGGGTCATTTTCCAAAAGAAGCTCTTTCCAACAACTCCGCTATATGAGACTATTATGATGAACATTCTTTTGCTTTTTTTAGCCAGGTGGTTCTACAGCACTTACAGGTACTGAGACATCTTCTAAAGTATTTGTCCCATCTGCTTTCATAGTCGTTGCTCTATTCTTTCTTGTTTTCTTAAAATATAGCACAGAGTATGAATCATGTGGAGTTGTTCTTAGAGGCTTTGTCTCAGCATCACATGTGAATCATTTAAATCCTACCTAACAATCCAGTTAAGGCATTAAGGCATTATGTTATGTATCAGTGAGTAAGAACTACTGCAGAGAAATGAGTTTTCTTAGTAAATTGATTACTTTCAGAAAAATGGCGACCCAGATGTATGCTTTTATCTCTGTAGATTTTAGTACCAGAAGAGTAAATGGTTCATAACAATATTTCAGTGAATTGTTCTTTGTGAATAATTTTTCTATTTTTAAAATTTAAACATTTTAATAAAAAGTACAACAGTGATATATATTTTTAATATTTTTAAGGCTCTGTTAAAGTAACATCACGTAAATAGATGGACTGAGGTTTAATAAAGGTAAAAATCATGCTTCTAAGTTAAAATCTGAAAAGAATAAAGCAACAGTTATTTATAAAATATCTCCTCATTATGTTTTATTTCATTTATGTTTAAGTGAATTTTAAACTACTGAATTAATATTTCTATAGTCTCCCTTAAAAATAGTACAGATAAAAGTGATTTTGACACTGCTTCCAGTTTGAGCATCCTCATCTCCTCAGAGAAAAGAACCATCATGAATTTAGTGCATTTCCTTCCAGAACTTTTTAGAGTTTTAAATAACATTACAGATATGCACATATATGTACCTGCCAATGAAATACAGAGAAGCTGGCTCACAGTCCAAGCTCTGCCGGACTCATCTTTACTGCAAAAATAGAATAACAGATAAAATGCAAAAGATACAAACCATAACTGGTTTCAAAAACAAGATAAACATGCTCAGAGATCAGAAACAGAGCTGAAATAAGAGCAAGGGTGAAATTAAGGGTAATTATCAGTAATATCCATTATACCTGGAAGCTGCCTTGCTGCTCAATCTGGCTTTAATTGTTGCTTCAAAAGGCATCTAAGCATCACCTGCAAACAAGATGTTTGCCCAGTTGATTTGCAGGTGCTAGGACTCAGCTGTGTCTAGTTTGAGCTTCATCTGGTTAAGACTAGTTAGGACCACGGGCCCTCTAACTGTGAGAGTGATGGCTCAGTGACCTTTTAAAGTCATAGAACCCTGAGCTTTGCCCGCAGAGCAAGTTACTGCTGCCATTTTTCTGGAGGAGCATCCTGTGAAGACAACTATATCTTGTTGTGCCTGTGCAGACCAATGATTGCTTCAGCTTTTCCTATCTCCAGTTCCCTTTCCCCATGCTCCCCAGCCTCAGCTTTATCCCATAAATATCCAGAGCCCCTCGACTTTAGAAAGGTGAGATTTGTTCTTCCATCATCTCAATTATCTGCCTTATGAATAAACCCCTTCTCTGCTGCAGATGTTGGCATTTCAGCATTTGGCTGGCTGCGCATTGGGCAATACTAGGTTACGGAGCTCTGAGTTCAAACGCAGGCAATGGTGGCCCTGAATTAAGCCCCTGGAGAACAAAGGGGATTAAAATGACTTCCAGTGAGATGAGGGGTACAAGAGCTCACTTATTCAGCATCCTTGGTGAATCCTTCTTTAAATAAAAACAGTGACTTACCTTAGCATTTGTGGCATCAGACCCAGAAAGTAAACATGAGACAGTCTGCAAATATCTCCTGGAAAAGTGGAGAGGGAGCCTGTGGGAAAGATTTTGCAAGTATATTGCACTCTTTCTCATGTATTTCTTTTCCTCCTTCTGCTTACTACTCCTTTTCTGTGACCTTTCAAAAGTGGCAGTGGAAATCCATCTACCTCATGCAGATGAAATTCAGTTCAGTTCAGTTGCTCAATCATGTCCAGCTCTGAGACCCCATGGACTGCAGCACGCCAGGCCTCCCTATCTATCACCAACTTCTGGAGCTTACTCAAACTCATGTCCATCAAGCTAGTGATGCCATCCAACCGTCTCATCCTCTGTCAACCTCTTCTCCCCCTGCCTTTAATCTTTCCCAGCATTGGGGTCTTTTCCAATCAGTCAGTTCTTCATATCAGGTGGCCAAAGTATTGGAATTTCAGCTTCAACATCAGTCCTTCCAACGAATATTCAGGACTGATTTCCTTTAGGATAGACTGGTTGGATCTCCTTGTAGTCCAAGGGATTCTCAAGAGTCTTCTCCAACACCACAGTTCAAAAGCATCAATTCTTCGGCGCTCAGCTCTTTTTATAGTCCAACTCTCACATTGATACATGACTACTGGAAAAACCATAGCTTTGACTAGATGGACTTTTGTCAGCAAAGTAATGTCTCTGCTTTTTAATATGCTGTCTAGTTTGGTCATAGCTTTTCTTCCGAGAAGCAAGCGTCTTTTAATTTCATGGTTGCAGTCACCATCTGCAATGATTTTGAAACCCCAATAAATAAAGTCCGTCACTGTTTCCATTGTTTCCCCATCTATTTTCCATGAAGTGATGGGACTGGATGCCATCATCTTAGTTTTCTGAATGTTGAGTTTTAAGCCAGCTTTTCCCCTCTCCTCTTTCATTTTCATCAAGAGACTCTAGTTCTTCTTTACTTTCTGCCATAAGGGTGGTGTCTTTTGCATATCTGAGGTTATGATGAGATTAGGAATTTAAAAATAATGATAGAAACACTTAAAGACTCTTAAAAATTTCATCTAGTTCCAGCAACTCCAAACATCAGTGATAAAATACTCCTGCCTAAAACCATCTTTTGCCATATAAGTTCTAAACAATTGATGTGGTTACTAAGCTTTAATAATATATATGCAAACTTCAAATTAGAAGTTAAAAATTATTTATCCTTTGATAAATATTGTATTCTACATGAAGGACTATTTGGAGAAAATTGGGTTATACGATCAAGAGGGTTCAGAATCCTTTCAACTTTCCTCAGTGGGATTTTGCCTCCAATGCCTCTGAAATTATATATTCCAGCATTTAAACAGTAGGTTTTAAATAAACAATGATAACACTGTAATTGTAAAGATGAATAAAGGGCATTTTTTACTTCAATTCTGTCATTCTATGTAGGCTCAAGTTTTTAATTTATGTTCAAAAATTTTGACTACATAAACATTTAAAGTCTGCTAGTATCAATCCCACAGAAATAAAAGATGTGATGAGTATTGGGTTAGCTAAATTTATTGTGAAATGAAATTTTTATAAATCTATGCCAAACAACTTTTAAGGCTTTTCCTGACTATGTAATTGTTGCTCTGAGTGAGAAAACTATTTTGAAATTAAAATTAAAGTGTTCTTTGATCAGCTGTGAGCAAAGATAGATTACTGGCTACACTTGCTAATAAACTTAAATGCACAAAAATTATTTTGATGAAGTCATTGATAAACTGCAGAAGATAAGACTTGAACACAGAAAGTGTGTTATTCATTTAGCAGCAAATTGCTCAGTCATATCTAACTAGTTGCGACCTTATGGACAGTAGCCTCTGTCCATGGGATTCTCCAGACAAGAATACTGGAGTGGGTAGCCATTCCCTTCTCCAGGGGATCTTCCTGACCCAGAGATGAAACTCAGGTATCCTGCATTGGTAGGCAGATTCTTAACCGTCTGAGCCACCAGGGTAGCCCAACTTAAAATATGTTTTTTCCCTGTTTTCTAACAAACAAGGAATTAAGATCATTAAAAAGTATCAATCCACTACTCTGTTAAACATAATTTTTTTCTCTAAATTTATTGATTTTCTTTCTTTTACTGGCGTGACTATATGTGGAGTTCAATAAAAGATAAATCTTCAGTTTTCATTGCTTTTCTAGCTACTGTTTATTTCATGATAATTATTTTTAAAATAATTTTGTTATATTGAGAAGGGAGACATAATAAATGATTTTTTCATGTTGAGAAGGGAGATGTTTATAATGATCCATTCTCAAAGTCAAGTATCTTATAGGTAAGTCCTACAGTCAAATATCCAAGTTCTGAAAGTTAATAGCTACAAATATATTGATGCAACAAAAGTCATTGTTTTGAAACTGAGAATAAGAGGGATGATACTCTTAGCATTATTTATATCAGGAAAGAAGAATTAATTCATCCTAATGAATTTCAGGAAGAAGGCAATGGCACCCCACACCAGTACTCTTGCCTTGAAAATCCCATGGACGGAGGAGCCTGGTAGGCTGCAGTCCATGGAGTCGCTAAGAGTCAGACACGACTGAACGCCTTCACTTTCACTTTTCACTTTCATGCATTGGAGAAGGAAATGGCAACCCACTCCAGTGTTCTTGCCTGGAGAATCCCAGGGACGGGGAACCTGGTGGGCTGCCGTCTATGGGATCTCACAGAGTCGGACACGACTGAAGCGACTTAGCAGCAGCAGCAGCTGCAATGAATTTCAGTGGATGGAATTAGGATTACACCAGAGGTCAAAATTGTGCAGCTGAAAAGCCAGATTCTACATGAGATAGGTTTCACTTAATCTACACAGTGTTATAGAAAAGATTAAAGATAAGAGAGCCAACACATTGCATCCTAGGTATTGACTCGAGATTCACATTTCTGGTCTTGAAAACTTGCAAGATCTGACAGCACTGGACTCTCCAACTTTATTTATTTAGCTCGGCTACTGGCTAGAGCTGCAGCTGCAGGTTTCAGTGGACCACAACCCCCACAGCCCCCACGTTGTAGGCAAAAGGATTTCTTCCATGTTCATTTCATTCTTTACCTGCAAATACTTGGTGCATATGGACTTTCATCATTCATTCATTCAACAAATATTTGTTGAACACCTAATATGTTCTGGGCAGTAGGAAGATGGCAATAAACAAGAAAAAGTATTTATCTTTATGGGGCTCATATGGGTGGTTGGGGAGAAGTGGGGGACAGAAAGCAAACTGGAAAACAAATGTGCAAGTGATATTTTTAGACAGTGGAAAAGAGTGGCACAGAGAGCAGAACAAGAATTTCTTGCTACATCGTCCCTCCGTTTTGGTGAAGTCGTGATGTGTATATTCTAGTTACATGCACGTTGGAGGAAGTTATTGATACTGAAAATTTTAGTAGACAGGGTTTCGCTATTTGTGGGGATTGGGAATTGATTGTTTTATTTGCTTTCAAATAGGAACTCTAAATTCAAATGAGAGAAAGTTGCCTGCTTGGCTGAGGAAACTTAACTCTTCTTTAGCTTGAGAATGTGTTTTTAGAAGCAGGGAGAACACGCATGCTGTTTTGCACAGGACAGTCCTGGCTTACATCCTTGGACCGAGCTTGGTTACTCATATTGCTCCTTTACACTCTCAAAACCATTCAAAAACTTTATGGGCAAGCGTTTATTAAGAGGGCTATACCATATTAAATTACTTCAAATCTCTTTAAAGTTATATGGTTACATGGGGGATTATTTAGAGGGCAATAAAATATCACATAATTTAATATTAATATGTCAAATACCATTAACTATATGCAATAGCAACCCACTCCAGTATTCTTGTCTGGAAAATCCCATGGACAGAGGAGCTTTCCATGGTCTCAAAGAGTCAGACATGACTTAGTGACTAAACCATATGCATCCTAACCCTATCTTGGAATAAACAAAATACTTTCAGATATTATATATTTCCCAAAAGCTAATAATTACTTGGTCTATTGCTCATTATATCATTGTCATTTCCTGTGTTAGGGATGAGACAAAAAGTTTGAGGTTGAGAAATGAGAATTTGTTGCCCAGAAGAAGGGCATTAACACTAGCATGTGTGGATAAAGAAGGAAATGGAATTTCCTCCCATCAGCTGTTTTAATCACTGGATGGAGCACATTGGTTAGATTATGGAGCAGGTTTTACTTTCTGCTGAAGGACATACGCTGGGAAGGAATTATAAGTAGTTCTTTGGTGATAGAATGATAGTAGCTTGAACATGGGAACTTTAGGAGGGTTTTTGGAGAGCTTACAGGAACCATGCACATGAAGTCTGGGAGCCCCAGTGAAGGGTTGACTCAGCTATTTGTTTACATTTTTTATGGTTGTGCTGGGTCTTTGTTTGCTACACGTGGACTCTCTCTAGTTGCAGAGTGGGGGCTGCCCTCTAGTTGTGGGCTTCTCATTGCAGTGACTTCTCTTGTTGCAGAGCATGGTCTCTGGGGCAGGGAGACTTCCGTAGTTTCGGCGTGCGGTCTCTAGTGGGCAGGCTCAGTAGTGGTGGCATAGGAGCTTAGTTGCTCCACAGCATGTGGGATCTTCCTGGACCAGGGATGGAACCTGTGTCTCCTGCATTGGCAGGCGGATTCTTAACCCCTGGACCACCAGAGATGTTCCATACTTGTTTACAGTCTGGATGTGACTTAACAATACTGTAATTAAATACTCTGCAGCAGCCAAGCTGGAAAAAGATTGGACTTAAATACCTGCTTCCTTAACCAAGATCCAGAGCTGTCTGACAGCTCCATCCCACAAGCAAGTCCACACCTACAGCTCCCATCCAGATTCCAGCTTCTCTAAACAGTCAGTACAAAGTCCTTCTTTAAACTAAGATCTAACTTCAATACAAGCTCATTTTGCAGAAAGAACAGCTTGAAGACTATTTTATGTCCAAATAGACAGTAAGTTTCTTTTAATTCCATGGCTGCAATCACCATCTGCAGTGGTCTGGGAGCCCCCAAAAATAAAGTCAGCCACTATTTCCACTGTTTTCGCATCTATTTGCCATGAAGTGATGGGACTGAATGCCATGATCTTAGTTTTCTGAATGTTGAGCTTTAAGTCAACTTTTTCACTCTCCTCTTTCACTTTCATCAAGAGGCTTTTTAGTTCCTCTTCACTTTCTGCCATAAGAGTGGTGTTATCTGCATATCTGAGGTTATTGATATTTCTCCCAGCAATCTTGATTCCAGCTTGTGCTTCCTCCAGCCCAGCACTTCTCTTTGATGTACTCTGCATATAAGTTAAATAAGCAGGGTGACAATACAGCCTTGATGTACTCCTTTTCTATTTGGAACCAGTCTGTTGTTCTGTTAGGTAGTTAGAATAGGGAAAAGGAGTCTAAAATGGTGGTGGCTAAAAGACAAGGAAGAGAAAAGCCCGTGAAAATAGGACAAAGGAAGGTCAAAGAAAGGTCTGAGGACTGGAGTGAGGACTTCAGGTAGAACAGCACTCCTGGCTGAGCCCAATTTGCATAGGGCAGGCCCAAGGGGAAGGAAACATAAAAGGAGGAGTCAAGCACGCACGCGCGCTCTCGCGCTCTCTCTCTCGCTCGCTCGCTCTCTCTCTCTCTCTCTCTCTCTCTCTCTTTCTCTCTCTTGCGCTCTCTCTCTCTCTCTCTCTCTCTCATCCCCCCACCACACCCCCCCTGCTCCCGCACGCTGGTGCGCTCCTCCACTCTCTTCTCTTCTTCGAGGATGGATTCTCTTGCTGTCTTCTAAATAAAATAGAGCTGTAACACTGATTTGCCTAAGAGCTATGACACGGTTTGTCCAAGACCCAAGAGCTGAGACGTGCCAAGGGCTTTAATGTCCGTCACTCCAAATCATTGTTGTGATGAGACAAAAACTGAGGAACATACACTCGCCTGACAGTTCCATGTCCAGTTCTAACTGTTGCTTCCTGACCTGCATTACAGGTTTCTCAAGAGGCAAGTCAGGTGGTCTGGTATTCCCATCTCTTTCAGAATTTTCCATAGTTTATTGTGATCCACACAGTATATCCAGACAATGGAGTGTTATTCAGCACTAAGAAGAAATGAGCTATCAAGTTAAGAAAAGACATTAAGGAAGCTTAAATACATACTACTAAGTGAAAGGAACCAATCTAAATCTTGTTATATGATTCCAATTCCATGGCATTCTGAAAAGGGCAAATATATGGAGATAGTAAAAAGATCAGTGGTTACCAGGGGGTTAGAGGAGGAGAAGAGATGACTAGGCAGAGCACAGAAGATTTTTAGAGCAATAAAAATGTATACTTGGTGTGATACTACAGTGATGAATACATATTATTATACTTTTGTTCAGATCCATAGAATGTCAAAACCAAGAGTGAACTCTAAGGTAGAGTATAGATTTTGGGTGATGATGGTATATTCATGCATTCAGTCTTGATTTAAAAAAATATAGATGTGTCACTAGTGAAAGATGTAACTAACAGGGGAGACTGTGCATATTTAGGGGGCAGAGAACATATGAGAAATCTCTGTGCATTCCTCTCAACCTTGTTGTAAACCTAAAATTGCTCTCAAAAGATAGTTTAAAAGAAAGAACTAATAGAAAATTATTTATGATATTTTCTGTGCTTCAAGTTGGGAAGAGTACAGGCTTTACTTAGAAATGGTGAGGCATTAACACTATGTAGCATGATTTTTCCAAGACTCAGAGCCAAGTTCTGACATTTATGCTGAGACATGATGAAGGAGTTAGACAGATAAAAGAGGCAATGGAAAATGATTCCAAGTAGACCTAAAAAGGAGCAAAACTCAAAATGCTACAGT
Organism: Muntiacus reevesi; assembly: GCF_963930625.1. NCBI lineage: Eukaryota > Metazoa > Chordata > Mammalia > Artiodactyla > Cervidae > Muntiacus > Muntiacus reevesi. The sequence continues at coordinate 133,445,827 of NC_089251.1, forward strand.
TAAATATCATTTGCTTCTTGCTATAAAGCATATGTTTTAATTTAGTTTCATTAAGGATTATTGACAATATCTTCATAATATTTCCTTATTAAACCAAGTAACCTGTGTCCAATGTTTATTTTCTTTCCTTCCACTTCTTTTAATTTAAACCATAAGGGAGGAGATGACCGAGAAGTTAACACAGTTGGAAATATACTTACAGTGATCCATTAAAAAAATACAAACTCCGAACAATCTTAATCATCATGCTAATTACCATCAGTTTAGTTTCCATTGTTTTTGTGTCTACAAGTAGAAGGAGCATTACAAGAGATAAAGTGGGTGGAGGTCTATAGCTGTGACTTGAGAGAGAGTGAGCCAGACCTCTCCAGATCAACAATCTCCTTCCAGCCATGTCTTACAGCTCACATTTTAAGGGACATCCCAGCCAAACTGTAAATATCATCTCTAGAAGATATGTCTTCATCTGCCATTAATATTTTTTGCCAGATTATTTTATTAGATCAGTGTTGGTGGTTTAGTGACTGTTGTGTCCAAATCCTGAGATCCCATGGACTGTAGCTCACCAGGCTCCTCTATCTGTGGGATTCTCCAGGCAAGAATACTGGAGTGGGTTGCCACTTCCTTCTCTAAGAGATCTTCCTGACCCAGGGATCAAAGCTGTGTCTCCTGCATTGAAGGCAGATTCTTTACTGACTGAGCCACCAGGGAAGCCCCCAAAATGCCACTAAGTGGGTATACTGAGTAAGAAACTGGAGATGCCGGGGATTGAACCTGGGGCCACACACATGCAAAACCTGTGTTCTACCACTGAGCTACTCTTTTATTAGATTAGTCCTAAGTAGTATAGACCCACAGAAAGAGGTAGAGCAGAGATTCAAAGCACAGGCTGCCCTCTACCCTGATCCCATGGACTTACAGTGTTAATTGGCGAAATATTTTAAATTTCATTTGACAATATTTTGAAAGCAATTTTCTTTGGAATCAAAATCTCTGGCTTCTCTTGAAGCAGCCACATCTGGCACTGTGGTCTCCCCCACCCTGCCCCATATCCCTCCATGACCAAGTGGAAATAGTCTGCACAAATTCAGTGGCCCTGTGGGTCTCAGACGAAGCATTCTCTTACTTCTCTAGTTTGTCAAGTTGCCTCCACCTCAGAGTTTCTTCTAGCTCTGAGGCTGATGTCACATCCCTTAAAGTGGCCTTTTTTGACCATTTGAGCTAAAGAACTTCCCCATCCCCTGAACCTGGTGACTTTACCCCATTTCACCCTCTTTTCTTTTCCTGATGTTATGTCTGATTCTCTAAAATACCCTCATTCACCCACTTGCTTACTTGTTTATTCTGACTTCATTTCCACTCTAGACGCAAAATTTCAACCTAGGAGACATCAAAGTTCCCCCAGAACTTAGAACACTGTCTGGTATACTGCAGACACCTGATAAATATTTGTCAGATAAGTGAACAAATTTATCGTCATGCCCACATTGTTCTTTCTCACGGAGCAGAGAAATACGTCTCCATACCTACACCATGACTGAAAGTTCTTGAGAGAAGGAAGTCCAATCTAAGAAAATCCAACAGAGCTTTGGTTCTGCTGGTTTTTGGTTATTTCGCTGCTTGTAAGAACAACGGGAACTAATTTGATGGTAATTAGCACAGCAATCAGGATCCTTCAGAGGTTTTCTTATTGATTGCTGTGGATATACCTCCAACATTTCTCAGTCATTGTCTCTCCTTTAAATTAAATTAAATGGAGGGAAATCTTTTTACAAAATACTGGAGTTTAGGAAAGTCTGACTGATTCATTAAGCTATGTGTTTCAAGGAAGGAAAGTCTAGAAAGTTTCTCTGTATAAGCTTTACTTGAGCTGAAAACTGAAAGGTGTATATGTCATCCACATGGATGAGTGTTGTTTAGTCGCTCAGTTGTGTCCAATTTTTGCGACCCCATGGATTGTAGCTCTCCAGGCTCCTCTGTCTGTTGAATTTTCCAGGCAAGAATACCATGGGTTTTTTTTTTTTTAAGTGGTTGCCATTTCCTTCTTCAGGGGATCTTTCCAACCCAGGGATCGAATCCTCATCTCTTGTGTCTCCTGTATTGGCAAGTGAATTCTTTACCACTAACACCACCTGGGTGATTATTTTTTTAGATCCGTTAGCATCAGTTGAGATTCTTGCAAAAACAGGTTTCAGAATTCTTCCCTAGATCCTAAAGAACAAGACAAAAGAGGGGGGAAGGGGGACTGAAAGTTGAGGGCAGAACCGAGGATTCGTTCACTGCTGTGTCCCCAGTATCTGTGTCCACTTGTTGTTCAGTCACTCAGTCCTATCTGACTCTGTGACTCCATGGACTGCAGCAGGCCAGGCTTCCCTGTCTTTCACTATCTCCCAGAGTTTGCTCAAACTCCTGTCCATTGAGTTGATGGTGCCATCCAACCACCTCATCCTCAGTTGCCCCCTTCTCCTCCTGCCTTCAATCTTTCCCAGCTCCATCAGGGTCTTTTCCAATGAGTCAGATCTTCCCAACATGTGGCCAAAGTATTGGAGCTTCAGCTTCAGCATTAGTCCTTTCGATGAATATTCAGGTTTCATTTCCTTTCGGGAAAGTATTTGATCTCCTTGCTGTCCAAGAGACTCTCAAGAATCGTTTCCAGCACCACAGTTCAAAAGCATTGATTCTTTGGCACTCAGCCTTCTTTATGGTCCAACTCTCACTTGTACACTAGTGTTCAATAAATATTTACTGGATTTTTGATGGTGGTGGCGGTTTTAGTCATTAAATCATGTTTGACTCTTTTGCAACCCTATGGACTATAGCCTGCCAGACTCCTCTGCCCACAGGATTTTCCAGGCAAGAATACTGAAGTGGGTTGTCATTTCCTTCTCCAGGGGAATTTCCTCACCCATGGATTGAACCCTTGTCTCTTACGTTGCAGGCAGTTTCTTTATCCACTGAGCCACCAGGGAAAACATTTGACGGGCAGGAGGAATAATCAGATGCTGGATTTTTCATGACTGCTGCTAATTCAAACACTCCACCGACTTAAATCTAATACCTTAGGTTCAATTAGGCTGCAATGAAATGACTACTGGCTTTGCTGTGTCATCGGGGGTAAAGAAAAGTTTGTAACTGTGAACAAGCTTGATTCTTTTAAGATCTTTGAAGTGGCCTGTTAGAGTACATCCAGTCCCAGCATGAGTGTGATGCCAATCCTATTTTTCACGTGAGGTTCCATGCACTGTTTAAAAAGTATGTAAAAATGTTCTGTGTCTTGTCACCAAGCAAATCCAGATAGAAGTAGATATAAATATTCATTAGAACTTTCTTCTACCTCCCCTTAAAAGCCCTCTATTGAAATGGAGATTTTGACTTTTAGAATAATGAATAAAAAGGCCTTTATTCTTGAAAAATTAATGGATTCATTAAATGGTATTTCTCTATTTTCATTAGGATGAGCTTTGTTTTTAAAGAAAATTTCAATGTACTATGCTTATTTTCATCAGAAAAGCACCTTATCTTTCAGGGGGTGGAATGGTTCCTTAATAATGTGCTGTAATTTCTGCACTCTCTACTAATCCCCAATTAAATGCAGCCAGAATTGCATTCATGTTGGTGCTTAGAGGAAACTTTGAAGCTTGCCTTTGTCTTTCATAAACATACAGGTGGGTTTAGACTCTGGTCCTGTAGTAAAGGACTTAACAAACAAGTCATTTCAAACCCCCTTTGCAACTCTCAGAATTCTTTTCTTTTTCTCACATAAAATAGGGAAACAATAAAGGAAGTCATTTTGAGGATTCATAAGTCCTTGCTCACACAGTGTTCTTGAATAATATGTTGCATTAGAGCTTGTTTTATATTCACTTTGAATAAAACTAGAAAATTATGAAAAGAGAAATATGCTTTCAAAATATTTTGGAATAGAAGCATTCAGAAGAAGGAGACATCTCTGTTTTGGTGTTTTGTTTTCATTGTTGAACTCTTATCAGTTGTCTCTTTTTTCCTCAGTGGAATTGTCCCACCCTCAGAAAATCTAGATGCTTCCCCAATGAGTCAAGCCAAATGAAGAGAGATGATTTGATGTTGCCCTCTGCCTCTCAAACCATGTCTGTAAAATCCAGCTTTGGTTTGAACAAAACAGGTGTCTTATTGTTTTTAGTTCTACATTTGCTGTGGAATGAGACTGATGTCTAATTAATCTGATTGGTTTCCATTATGTCTTGTATATGTTCAGGCTCTTTTTTCCTAATTTTTTACTAGTCAATTGATCTTTGCCACATTCCATTTAAAGAGTGTGATTTGGTTTCTCAATTCATCACATCCTCTTGTTTTTTTATTTCTTGGAATAGTACATCACAATAAAGTTCCTTTTCTCTTTCCAAGTACATTTAAAGGGGACTTTTAAAATTTACTTGAAAGGAATTCAAGAGGTTTAATTAGAATTGCTCTGTGAATCTCTTATGAAAAATATCTGCAGCGTATTAATACAAATGTATTTGCCAAAAGACAAAAAGTTTAAAGAAAATTACACTTAATTTTTGGTAACTTTATTTTACAAAAATAATGGCAAAATGTCATATAAACTATGGTAACTGCTGTCTTCAAGTGGCATAGTTCTCATTTTTCCCACTTCTTTTACATTGGGGTAGTGTTGGAGAGGGTTTCCCAGGTGGTGCTAGTGGTAAAGAACTTGCCTGCCAGTGCAGGATACATAAGAGTCATGGGTTGGATCTCTGGGTCGGGAAGATCCCTTGGAGGAGGGCATGGTAACCCATTCCAGCATTCTTGCCTGGAGAATTCCGTAAGGCCTGGTGGATTACAGCCCCTGGGGTCACAAAGAGTCGGATACAATGGAAGCAATTTAGCACACACGCAAGTAGGGTTGGAAGTGTTTCTATACTGTCAAATAAATAGAGCTCAGAATTAAAACACACTGACAGGAGGTCTTTTTTTTTATTCTTAAGATTTTGTATAATTGTGTAGGAACACACCCAACACTGAAAACTACAAATTACCGATGACTGAGCAGTTTCTAAAGTGTGCCCTAGTGTTAGAGCTCAGTTAGTATCGAGTACACAATGAGGTCTTTCCTTATTTTTCTCACAATCTTTAACATACGTTTCTGAAAAGAAAAGCTTCCAGTTATGTTAATACCAATAAAACAGGTGGTTAACCGATAAGCCTATCACTACACAAATTTACTGGTGACTCAGATGGTGAAGAATCTGCCTACAATGCAGGAGACCTAGGTTCGATCCCTGGGTCAGGAAGATCCCCTGGAGAAGGGCGTGGCAACTCTCCATTATTGTTGCCTGGAGAATCCCATGGACAGAGGAGCCTGATGGGCCACAGTCCATGGGGTTGCAAAGAGTCGGACACGACTGAGCAACTAACAGTTGCACACATACAATCCAGAGTAACTGAGTCCCCTGCTTTCTTGAAGCAAGGTCAGAATAGAATCCTAAATCTACTATAGGTAATTTGGATGAAGAGGTGGACTTTAAGAAAAAAAGTAAACAAGCACTCCACTTTGGCTGATAGCCTAGATAAATTTAACATGTGAGTGGAGTCACAGAAATGGGATAAGGATTAATAGAGAGAAGGAAACATGAATTTCACATTAAAAAGATTAGGGAAATCCCAACCTTTATTATAAAATATCTCTGAGCCTATAAAGATGATTTATAACACTGGAAAAGCTTTAGATATGCTTTGGCTAATGCTCTTGGGAGGCTCAGAAAACATAATCCAATTTACTGGTGGTATACCAAAGAGACATACTTTAAAATAATTGCGATTTTAAACTGTAAGCTTCATGGAGCCATTGGCATCTAACCACAACATAAGGGTACCAGGAACTGTTAAACTACTGCTTTAAAATGTGATATTTTTGCATCACATATTCCACAGTGGATGGCATAGAAAAGCCAACTGCATTAAAGAATTATTGCAATTAGTGTGTACACCTTACCTTGGCTGAAGCACAGGAAACAGAAACAAACTGGGAGTCAGGATCACCTCTCAGTAATCTTTTTGAGTCATCTAATTGCTCTTTGAGAAAACAGAGCTGAGGCTATCACACAAGGACTTAGGTTTTCAAAAGCACATCCTTTCTTTTAGTTTGTTTGTTTTTTTTTTTTTCCCCAAAACTCACTAAGATTCAGAAGAATTTTGATTCAGGATTAATTGTAGGACCAAACTGGGGGAATATGGGAGATGTATTTATGTGTCTAACTTCTAAGGCAGTCTTATTTATCTCTTAACCAATAGAAGAACGTATTTTTTGAAGCATTATGTTATGAATTATGCCTTAGAATGAAGTGGGCTGCAGAAATTTGACTTACATCTTCTTTACTTTGGCCGAGTCATCAGTCTATGAATGTTTTCTGCTACAGGCTATTCTGATTGTTTATTCCATCCTCACAGCCAGTTTTACAATTTATATATTAAAGTGACATGAAACCAAAGTCAGTTTTGTTCTCAATCCATTATCGGTATGATGGACTATTCAGCATTCAACCTAACACAGACTTTAAATAGCTTCTGAAAGCTAGAAACCTACCATAATGGCCATTCATTTTCATGGCTGATTTATCCAGAGACACTTCTTCACAACCAAAATATCTTGGCCCCCAGTAATCAAGGGATGTTGATCTGCTTAAAGAAATTTCAATATTCCTGAGTTTTAACCATCCTTCTGACAGTGACAGAATGGGTTTTAAAGTTTTTAAAGACAGCTTATGAAATTTCTATTAAAATTTATCAAAAAAAGTTCAACTCCATTAATCAACTGACTCAAAGTAATGGTCTGTCTTTGGGGTAAGACCATAAGGTAAAATAAGGTAAATACAAAAAAATAGTATCTAGCCATTCAAATAAATAGTGAGTGCTTTCCATTTTGGGCATCATGGTAAACACTAGGGATAAATCTGTGAGCAAGAAATATGCAATATCAGACCTTTTTAAAAATGAATCTCTGTGTGTGGTGTGGCAGGGTGATTTGGGAGGTGGTACAGACTAAACACAAAAAGCTTGGCTTGATAATTCTTACATGTGCGTTGTGAATGCACAGTGTTTGTAACTCACAATTTTTCTCTGTTTTTGAAATATTCTATTAAAACATTTTTAAAGAATGAAGAGCATAGATGTCCTGAAATTTAAAAAGACAAAAGAAATAAACCTTTTTTTTTTTTTCTGTCATGAAGTTTACAGTCTAGCAGGGAGAGAAGACAGACATTCTACAAGTACTTAAAGGTATTTAAGAGAGAATTAAACTCAATAGCATTAGTCATGAAGAAAAACAAAATTAAAATCACAATGAATACCACTAAAATACCCACTAGAATGAATAAAATTAATGACTGAAAATGCCTAGTTTTGATGAGGACATGAAGTAAATGTTAACATTTAAACACCTCAAATGGAAACGGGAAATTGTACACTTTGAAAAAATATTTGGCACTTTATTAAAAAGGTTAAATATACATTTATTATATGACCTAGGGGCTTCCCAGGTGGGACTAGTGGTAAAGAACCTGCCTGCCAGTGCAGGAGGCATAAGAGACATGAGTTTGATCGCTGGGTTGGGAAGATCCCCTGGAGGAGGGCATAGCAACCCACCCAGTAACCTTGCCTGGAGAATCCCATGGACTGAGGAGTCTGGTAGACTATAGTCCAAATGGTCACAGAGAGTCGGATGTGACTGAAGTGAGTTAGTTGAACCAAACATTCCGTTCTTAAGTAATGATCCAAGAAAATAAAATCATGTCAGCATAGAATTGTATGTGAACATTAATAGTAGCTATTTATAAAAGCCAAAAACTGGAAACAACCCAATTTTGCTATTTATAGTAGAAGCTGGGGGGAAAAAATAGCCAAGAATGTTTATTAATTCTCGAATGGAATAAACCAATTGTGGTATATCCATATGATGGAATTCCAATAATAAAAAAACATGGGCTGCTGTTATGCATACTCTAGGTGAAGCTCAAAAGCATTATGGTAAATGAAAGGAAGCAGTCATAAAAGACCACATACTGTATGATTCCATTTATATGAAATTCTAGAAAAGGCAAACCAATAGTGATAGAAAATAGACCAGTGATTGCTTGTGATAGAGAGTATTGATTGCAAATGAGCTTAAGGGATTATTTTTAGGGTAATAAAATGTTTTATATCATGATTGTGGTGGTGGTTCTATCACTGTATAATTTGTCAAAACTTGAACTGTACCCTTAACATTGGTGAGTTTTATTGCATATCAATTGTACATTAGTAAAGCTGACCAAAAATCCCTTCACTTAATAAAGGATTTGCAGGGTATCTTGGTGGGCAGGTTGTCCCCAGTGGCTCAGATGGTAAAGCGTCTGCCTGCAATGCTGGAGACCTGGATTCTATCCCTGGATGGGGAAGATCTGGAAAAGGGGATGGCTACCCACTCCAGTATTCTTGCCTGGAGAATTCCATGGGCAGAGGAGCCTGGTGGGTTACAGTCCATGGAGTCACAAAGGAAATCAATCCTAAAATAAATCAACACTGAATATTCACTAGAAGGACTATTGCTGAAACTCCAGTACTTGGGCCACCTGATGTGAAAAGCTGGCTCATTGGAAAAGGTCCTGATACAGGAAAGACTGAGAGCAAGAGAATGGGGAGAAGACAGAGGATGAGATGGTTGGATGGCATCACCAACTCAATGGACATGAATTTGAGAAAAGTCTGGGAGATAGTGAAGGACAGGGAAGCCTGGTGTGCTGCAGTCCATGGGGTTACAAAGAGTCAGATATGACTGACAACTAAACAACAACAAAAGTACTTAGAGTCAGGGTTTGTAAAGAGGTGATAAGTTTAAATGAGGTCATATAAATGGGCCCTAACCCATGTGATTGTATCTGGAGACAGGACCTTCAGATAGGTAATAAAATTATGCAGAGACCAGTAGGATGGGACCGTAATTCAACCTGACTGCTGGTGTTATAAGAGGAACACCAGGGAGGCCTAGACAGAGGAAAATCCCTGTGTGGACATGGTGAGAAAGCAGCCATCTGCAGGCCAAGGAGAGAGGCCTCAGGATAAATCAAACCTGTCAACAACTTGGTCTTGTACTTGAAACCCTCCGAGCTCTGAGACAACAAACTTGCTTAAACCAGCCAGTCTGTGATAGTTGGTTATGGAGTATCAGCAAACGGACACTGAGTATGAATTTCAGAGAACACCGTGAAAGGATCCAGGAGGAAGAAGAGGTATGGGAATTGGAATCAAGAGAAACGTAGACATTGGAACTGAAAGATACGTGATGTTACATATCTTTATTATTCTTTATCTTGTCAGGTATATGGAGATATACATCAAACTCAAAATACGTAAGTGTATAAGTTCCATATATTAGGGTGGTATATTAAGCTGTCTAACCAACATCACATACAAAAATAAAAATGTTAAAAAATGGCATAGTTCAAGTTATCTTGGGTGATTAATACTCTTCTCTTGAATTAAGATATAATCATTTAAAGCTGTTTATCTCATTCATATTTACAATGGGTTATTTCTCAGCCAAAAACAATGTAATAATGCCATTTGCAGCAACATGAAAAGACCTAGAGATTGTCATTGAGTGAAGCAAATCAGACAGAGAAAGACAAATATCATATGATACTGCTTATGTGTGGAATCTGGGGGAAAAAAATAGTACAAATGAACCTATTTACAAAACAAATAGTAACAGAGGTAGAAAGCAAACTTCCAGTTACCAGTGGTCTGGAAAAGGGGGAGAGATAAACTGTGAGATTGGGATTGACACATATACCAGTTATATAGAAAATAGACAACTGTTGAGAACTTACTGAATAGCACAGGGAACTCTACTCAATGCTCTGTAGTGAAATATATGGGAAAATAGCCTAAAAAAGAGTAGAGATATATACATGTAAAACTAATTCACTGTGCCGTACAACAGAAACTAACAGGACACTGTAAATCAACTCTACTCCAAGAGAAATTAACTTAAAAATATGTGGAAAAGACATTAAATTTGTACAATAGGATATTTTGAGAGGTAACCCATTTTCTTATCATTTTTGCTACAGTGTATTGTTATAATTGTTCTATTTATTATTCGTTATCGTTGTTAGTCTCTTTCTGTGCCTAATTTATAAATTAGTCTCTATCATGAGTATGTATGTATAGGGAAAAACATAATATTTGGGGGTTCAGTACTATCCATGGTTTCAGGCATCCACTGAGGATTTTGGAACGTAACTCCAAGGATAAGCAGGAACTGCTATTACGGGGAGGCCTGGCGTGCTGCAATTCATGGGGTCGCAGAGAGTCAGACACGACTGAGTGACTGAACTGAACTGAACTATTATAGGAGATAAAGCAGAAATGCTCACAGATATAGTTCTGGCAGTTTGATGCTGAAATGCTGAGTTTAGGTCCTGGAGAAGGAGCTTGGTGGTGCCTCTCTTATTGCTCAGGATGTGAGCTGCCTCTGAAACAGTGAATGCTATTTTCTCTTTTTGCCTTTTTTCATAAAGTGAAAATCCTCTTGGAATTTCTTTTCACTGGCGAAAATGTAGGTCTTTGATAAAATCGAAATGGTGTAAAGTGAATTTTTCAAAAGTTGAAGACACTTGCATTTAAATGGCTGGGAAGGAGAATGGAGCAGAATAACATTTCTTAAAAGTCTACTCGTGACAAGTTATCATGTGTTCATTGTCGTTGTTGTTTAGTTGCCAAGTCATGTCTGACTCTTTGTGACCATATGGACTATGGGCTTCCCAGATGCTGCAAGTGGTAAAGAATCTACCTGCCAATGCAGGAGATGTAAGAGACAAGGATTCAATCCCTGGGTCAGGAAAAGCACCTGAAGAAGGAAATGGCAACCCACTCCAGTATTCTTGCCTGGGAAATCCCAAGGACAGAGTAGCCTGGTGGACTACTATAGTCTTGGGGTGGCAAAGAGTCGGACAGGACTGAGCATATATGCATACTCGACTGCAGCTTGCCAGACTCCTCTGCCCATGTTCATAGAGTGTGTTAGTCCCTCAGTTGTGTCCAACTCTTTGCAACCCTATGGGTGTAGCCCACCAGGCTCCTCTGACCACAAGATTTCCCAGGCAAGAACAGTGGAGTGGGTTGCCATTTCCTTCTATAGGTCCCCTGCATTCTAGGCAGAATCTTTACTGTCTGAATCACCAAGGAAGCCCATCCAGCTTCATACTTGGACATAATTCTTGCAGTAACTCTTGGAGGAAGGTAGATAATGCAAAAATAAGTATCTCACCTGAATATTCTAGAAAAGTGACTGGGAATTAAGCTTGACCCTAGTCTGTCTGGATCTTTGCCCCGCACCACAGGCAAAACAAGTGCATGAAAAAGTGGTGAGCAAACATAAAAAATACTTGACAGTAAGAGAAAGCGATCAAGTTGGCAAAGTATTAGAAATGTGATTACAGAAAATACCTATGAGAATCTATTCTTGGGAATCTTTGAAAGATGTAACTGACACTTCCATCTGTGGAATCTGGGAATTAGAAATTGAGAAATGGGGTTTGTCATTCATTAATTTATTAGTCATTTATACATTCAAATAATAAGCAGGATAAATATCTACTCTTTGCCCAACGCTAAAGAAACAAAGATGAACAAAGTTTTCTTTTGACTCCCAGTTCAGTTACAAGTAAGAAAGAACCATATCGATATTCAGAGCCTTGTGTAACAAGTGCTATGAGGTGGATAAGATAAGGCAGCTTAGAAGAACGTTTTGCCAGGACTGAAGGTGAGCGTGTAAAGGAGTCAAGAAGCAAAATACAAACAGTTAAGTTGGTTTTGTGCCGAATTCCTACTTGTGCATGTACAAGCTATAAAATAGAAATTGTGTCATTTTGGTGGCTCCACATTTGAGTTAGACAGTTATTTTTATGTTTAAAACTGGCAGTGTGCTATATAAACATGAGCAGTAAAATTTGTTCTAGTAACTTAAGATTTTAATTTATCTTTATTTAGAAAGACACCCCTGGGTCAGGAAGATACCCTGGAGAAGGGAATGGCAATCCACTCCAGTATTCTTGCCTGGAGAATTCCATGGACAGAGGAACCTGGTAGGTTACAGTCCATAGGGTCGCAAAGAGTCGGACACTACTGAGCAACTAACACACTTCACATAGTAAATAAAAACATTTTGACAAGTTGAAAGACACAGCACAGAATAAGGAAAATATTTATATTCCATTACCTTTAATGGCATTATTTTCCCTGCTTTTTTAACTAGGGAACTCTACATTTTCATTCTGTAATGGGTCTTACAAATTATGTAGTCCTGTCTGGACTTGACCCTGAAGGGCAATGAGGAGCTTGAGGAATCATGGAAAGATTTTAAAAGGAAGTCGACAAGACCATGTTTGTGCATTAGAGACTTGCCCTGGGAACAGGGTGGTACATGGATTTGGGGGACAAATGCATGGAGACAAGGAACCCAATTAGAATAATGGCAGTAGAGATGGAGTGAAAGGATTGATAGAGGTCATGGATTTTAAGATGTTAGAAGTTAGAATTGCTAAGACTTGTCCTCATGCCTTTTGTTTCATGTCCCATATTATGATTTAAAGTCTGTTTGCTCTCAAAATTACTTATTTTAGTTAGTATTTATCAAGCTTTGTCATCTGTGGACTGTCTAGTGTATGTTTGGCCCCACAATTTTTAGTGTTCTTGCCTGGAAAATCCCATGGACAGAGGAGTCTGGTGGGCTATACAGTCCATGGGGTTGCAAGAGTTGGATGCAACTTAACAACTAAAACACCACCACCAAAGATTTACCATAATTTAAAATCATAAAATGTAATCTCTTATGATTTAAAATGGCAGCATTTTATTTACAACATGCATGTGCATGCATGCTCAGTCATGTCCAACTCTGCAATCCTACGGACTATAGCCTCCTAGGCTCCTCAGTCCATGGGCTTATCCAGGCAAGAACACTGGAGTGGGCTGCCGTTTCCTCCTCCAGGGGATCCTCCTGACCCAGGGATCACACCCGTGTCTACAGCATCTCCTGTATTGGCAGGTAGATTCTTTACCACTGAGCCCTACTCTTCCCTAAAGTGATGATATCCATCTGGCTCAATGATTTGTCATCATTAAATCAGAATACATGCTGAGATTTTTTTAATTTTATTTCTCTTTATCCTAAATTTAAAAATGCTCACTCAAATTGTAGATCAAAATTAAAGTGACTATTGTCTCAATTTTCCAGATTCTACCAGTTGTCCAAGTACATCTATTGATAGCACCTCTTTCACTCTTAACTGTCCCTCTGGCATGTAAATTATTGATTCACCCCAGCCATCAAATATGACAGCAAATGTTTAGGTGACTCTGTTCTGTTAGTTTTGGATATCTAAGTCAAGCACTAAACTTATGATTATAGAGAGATTTCTAAATGGAAATTATTTTCTGTTTTCCATTGTAAACTAAGTCAGTGAGCATATCATATGCAAAAGCTGAAGTTTCAAATGTTTTAACATAAGAGATAATGGCATTCTTACCTGTCCTTGGTTGATTTCTGATCCAAAGAGTATTTCTTTCTGTTCTGTTTTAGTTCAGTTCAGTTCAGTTGCTCAGTCGTGTAGTCTCTTTGCAACCCCTTGGACTGCAGCACAGCAGGCCTCTCTGTTCATCACCAAGTCCCGGAGCCTACTCAAACTTAGGTCCATCACGTCGGTGATGCCATCCAACCACCTCATCCTCTGTCGTCCCCTTCTCCTCCCACCTTTGATCTTTCCCAGCATCAGGATCTTTTCCAATGAGTTGGTTCTTCACATCAGGTGGCCAAAGTATTGGAGTTTCAGCTTCAGCATCAGTCCTTCCAGTGAATATTCAGGACTGATTTCCTTTAGGATGACTGGTTGGATCTCCTTGCAGTCCAAGGGACTCTCAAGAGTCTTCTCCAACACCACAGTTCAAAAGCATCAATTCTTTGGCACTCAGCTTTCTTTAGTCCAACTCTCACATCCATACATGACTACTGGAAAAACCATAGCTTTGACTAGATGGACCTTTGTCAGTAAAGTAATGTCTCTGCTTTTTAATATGCTGTCTAGGTTGGTCATAGCTTTTCTTCCATGGAGCAAGCATCTTTTAGTTTCATGGCTGCAGTCACCATATTGCAGTGATTTTGGAGCCACCCCCCCCCAAAATAGTCTGTCACTGTTTCCATTGTTTCCCCATCTATTTGCCATAAAGTGATGGGACTGGATGCCATGATCTTAGGTATCTTGAGTATAATATTTAAATATGAAAACAGACTGATATAAAGATTTCTTTCAGGCATCCAATATCTGTATTCCTCTTTTCCCTAATAGAAATAGAACATTTGAATTTTAGCTGAGCAAGACCATCATAATAAAGATTACATTTCCCAGCCCCTCTTGCTTCTAAGCAGTTCTATGTGGCTAAGTTTTAACCAGTAGGATATAAGTGGAAATGGTGTGTAACTTTCTGGAAGGATAATTAAGTGGGGAAGACACATCCTGTACTTCTAAACCTTACCTTCTCTTTTTTTGAGCAAATTTAGCACATTTAAGTAACACCACTCAAAAACAGTGATGTTACATCAGCGTATAGCAGGGATTGGCAAACTTCTTCCTTAGAGTCACATAGTAAATGTTTTGGGCTTTTAGATTCTCCATCTCGACTACTCAGCTCTGCCCCTGCAGCCCCCAAACAATTGTAGACAGTATGTGTATGAATGGGTGTCCCTGTGGTCCCAATAAAACTTTATTTACAAAGTGCCCAGGCCAATAAGCACAGTTTGCTAACCCCTGGCTTGGATCAGTATTCTTAAGTTTGCTGTATGTTAGAATTAACTGAGGAAACTTTAAGTACACCAGTATCCAAGGCCTACTTCCTGAGTTTCTGCTTTAATCATTCTGAGGTTAAGCCCAAATATTTGTTAAGAAGGCTCGCTGAAATTTGCAGGTGATGATTTCCCTTTTAACCATTGCCAACGTTGGACACTTCTTAAGAAGGAATATTTAACGTCCTGGGTGGTTTCTTTGTTATTTTTATGCGTTTTTAATAACTCCATCTGTCCTTCTTGAGAAAAGATTTATGATGGCATAGTTTATTTAGTTAGACTTTCAGTCTCCGAAAGGCTGTGGATGCTAACAAGATAATTTGGCAAGAAACTCTAAACTGATGCAATTAAATCATGACCTGTAACAAACTAACTGTGCCTGAATTGTGAGGTAATTGGAGTTCATTTTTTAAGAAATACAATGTAAGGAGCATCATTCTTTTTAGTCACTTGGCCAAACTGTTAAAAGGAGGAAATTAATAACTATTGTCTAAGTTCTACAAATATGATATGGAAGTTGGGGGGAGAATGACCAATTATTTTCAGTTTGAGGCATATTGTCTTTTACATGTTTTACATGTGATTCTAATGTACTACTTTTAATTATTGTTGATCTTAGGTCTGAAAAGAGCTGCATAATCCAAAAATTATGTAGCATCAAAATTTGTTACCCCACAAATAAAAATGTTTCTGGTGTTACCTGCAGAAATATATTAGTGTGTTGCCTATTCCCTGTAAAGATTCAGGCCTCAATTAATGATGTGGTATGTCAGGATTAAATAGAACTGATGGAAAAAGTGAATGGTCATAAGATAGTAACAACTCATGAGTTGATTTTCCAGAGAACAGATGCTGGTCCTTTGAAGTCTCATCAGTTTTTAATCAATTTTTAGATACTTATTTGAAGTTCTCTTATACAAGTTTACCCTCTAGCATTGAACTTATATTTTTGAAGACTCGCAACCATCATTATGGACTTGGGTTATCATATTAGACTAGGACACACTGACATCTTTTGAGGACTTAGAAAAATGAGTAAAAGTGATGATTCTGGGGAAACATTATTGAGTTTGAAACTTAGCCCCCTTCCCCCTTACTTAACCATGTAACCTGGACTAGTTACTTACAACTAGTGCTTTAGTACTACCATATCAAGTTTTTGTGAGAATGAAATGAGTTGATATTATTGAAGGGCTTAGAAGAGTGCCTGGTACATAGAAAGTGCCTAATATTGTTCTCATGATTCTTGGGGTATTTATTTGTTCATAAAATAATCCCACACTCTTTGTTTTGCTTTTGTATTTGTTTTATAGATATTTGTTTTCTTCCTGCTTCTTTAAATTGGGGATGTTGAGGGCATCAAGAGTCTGTCATACAGAGCGAATTAAGTCAGAAAAAGAAAAACAAGCATCATACATTAACATATATATATAGAATCTAGAAAAGTAGTTCAGATGAAAAATTTCCAGGGCAAGAATAGAGATGCAGATGTAGAGAATGGACATGTGGACGCCAGTGGGGAAGGGAAGGGTGGGACGAATTGGAAGATTAGGATAGACATAAATACACTTAATTCAGTTCAGTCAGTTCAGTCGCTCAATCGTGTCTGACTCTTTGTGACCCTATGAATTGCAGCACGCCAGACCTCCCTGTCCATCACAACTCCCGGAGTTTACTCAAACTCATGCCCATCGAGTCGGTGATGCAATCCAGCCATCTCATCCTCTGTCGTCCCCTTCTCCTCCTGCCCCCAATCCCTCCCAGCATCAGGGTCTTTTCCAATGAGTCAGCTCTTCGCATCATGTGGCCAAAGTATTGGAGTTTCATCTTCAGCATCAGTCCTTCCAATGAACACCCAGGATTGATCTCCTCTAGGATGGACTGGTTGGATCTCCTTGCAGTCCAAGGGACTCTCAAGAGTCTTCTCCAACACCACAGTTCAAAAGCATATATATAAATACACTACTATGTGTAAAATAGATGGTTGGTGGGAACCTGTTATAAAGTACGGGAAGCTCAGTTGGCTGCTCTGTAATGACCTAGAGGGGTGGGATGGTGGGGTAGAGGTCGGGGGGAGGTCCAAGAGGGAGGGGATATAGTAGACATGTAGCTGATTCACTTCATTGTACAGCAGAAAGTAACACAGCATTATAAAGCAACTATAATTCAGTTTTAAACAGGGCGTGATCATTGGCCAACCTTGTAGAGAGCATGGTGGGGAAGGCAGGGTGGAAAGCACGGGACCTGCCTCTAGGGGAGATAAGTCCAATCAGACAGTGCAAAGTGCAGACAATGGAGGATCAGCCAGAGTGGCAAGCACGGTGTCAGAATTGGTCACCTCCTCAATTCTTAAGTTGTGACCTGAACAGTCAGCAGTAAGAGTCTCTCAGTGAAAAATCAGGACATGATAACTTAAGGAAAATTTGACTTTGGGGTCTTGGATTAGAGACACTTAGCAGCTCAGCTGATAGGAATTGGCTTTGGAAATATCTTTCACAGGGTAAAACAGGCCTGCTAACTAAACAGGGGTTCCTGGGCTGTAGGACCCCTCAAGAGGACAGAACTCCAACCCAGAAGAAATTTTGACCTCAGGGATCAACATAACACCCTGAAAACAAGGACCTAGACTGAAGCCCACTTAAAAGAATTAGAACTGGGAGACTCAGTTCTTACAACAGAGGCAAAACTTAAGGGTCAGATCCACACCAAAAACAACTGAATGCTGAGCCTCAGAAAAAGGTTTTACCAATGTTTAAATTTGTTGACCTTGGGAACTGGGAATGAAGATGAGCCTGTGCAGTTGGCTCCAGGGTTTTCTGTGGCAAAGAATAGAGCATGTGAAAGGTGAGGAAGATACTAGGGCCTGGAAGCTATTTAGGCTTAAAATCTGAGTCTTTCCTTATTGCTGTCAATGAACTTACTCCTGCAGCATTTCACATCCCTGTTCCCACCCATCAACCAAGACACTTAAAATTTATTATCAGCTAAAATAGCACAAGCTGTATTTATGCTAATTGCATGTAAAGTAAGAGAGAATGAGCTCTCTCTTGAGAGTCAAGCCTGGAATGGCCCTCTTACAATTAAATAAGTACACATTAACATCTAGACATTCTACTACTATTTTGCCTGCTATGAAACCTTTTCAATTTTCTTCAGTGTTATATCCTGTGTTTGAGATAACCAGTTAAGTGTCATCAAGATAAGTGAGATGTTAGCATTATTACAACTGATTCACTGCTTTCTATTCAACAAGCTCACAGAAATGATTAAGCCTCCCTCCATTCCCCAGTGTCAGCATTCTTTCCTTTTTTAGGAGCAATCCAAAGGTTTGATTTTGCTGTCTTGGCTGAGAGGGTTCCCCTGCAGAGTTTTCCTGTAGTGTTATGGATCATGCCCCTCAATACCCAGCCCGACTGTGGAGTTTCCCTTCTGTAATGTTAATGACTACCTGAAATCTGTGTCACACTGTACCCAGTAAGCTTCGAAGGCCACAGTGGTAGATTAAATATATCCACAAATTCTTCGCTGCTTCTCCCATTGAGAGGTACAGTCTAATTCCTCCCCTCTTAAATCCTTGCTGGTCTTAGAGGCTGATTTGAGCAATGGGATGTTGCAGAAGTGACATTTTAAAATCTCTAAGGTGAGAATGTTGGAAGTGTTGTACTCACCCTTGAAGTTCCCAGCTGGAATGTAGAAACCCTGACCTCTTTAGGTCACCATGATGCAGAAACTACATGAAAAGACTGTGGAGGGGCCCTGAGACTGCATAAAGAGAAGGACATACATGGCGGCTGCTCCAGCCCTCAGCCACGTGAGGACCTGCCCATCACTCAGATTTGTGAGCATAATAATATGTTTGCTGCTTTGTGGGTCACATTTTAAATGTGCTTGTTATTTAGCAATAGGTAACCAGAACTGCCACTCTTCTGGGGTGCCAGAAATTCCTGGAAT
Organism: Muntiacus reevesi; assembly: GCF_963930625.1. NCBI lineage: Eukaryota > Metazoa > Chordata > Mammalia > Artiodactyla > Cervidae > Muntiacus > Muntiacus reevesi. Next base: position 133,464,632 of record NC_089251.1, read on the forward strand.
AAGAAAGCCTCCTTCCTTGTTTTTAACCCATCACTTCAGTCTCTCAAAGACTACTACATCAGCTATTTAGCCAAATGTATATTTCTTCACTAAAATTAGAGAAATTTCAGAAGAGAGGTATATACATCAAGGGTTATACTTGAGAACTGAAAGTGAAGACACCTAAGAACTGGATCCTACAAAGGAGTTCCCCTCCTGGGTTTCTCCACAACTCTTTTAGCTCCCATGTCCTCAGGTAACATCCTTGCCTTCAAACATCTTTACCTGCTAGTCATCTGCCTGAATTTCTACTTACCTCACAGAACACTCAACCTCTTCCTGAATCCATCACTTTGTTACTGAACCAAACTTGTCCTCACCTGCCATGCAGCAAAGCTGCTCCACTGACACCAGGTTATCATTGAGGAAAGTGTAGGGTCTATTTCAAGGCACCTAGCAAGGAGAACAGGCACCTCATGCTCAAAAGACCAAACTCCCTGAGGGATTTCTGGGAACAGTTTTTAAAGGCAACATTTGGGAATGATGTTTCAGGAATCTTGATCATCAACCTTCTGATTCCAACCTGTCTGGGGTCTTTGTTCGCAGCATGAAGTCATCATCCTCCACCTGGGTGGGGATGGGGGTTGGGTCTTAGTTCTGCAGAACAACGCAACGATATGCATCGTTTGTTATGTATATCCCTTGAGGAGGAACTAGGACTCTGTTTTATGCTATCATTACTTTTCTTGATTGACTGCTTTTCTTTCATTTCTGTATTTCTTCAACTCCTGCATTAGCAACTGCTTGAGTCTGTGCTTTGGAACTCAGGGAAGGTTCTAGGAGACTAAAGCCTTTTTCTACAAACAAGAGATGGGGGACACAGAGGGGCTTTGTACCTAGGAGGACCTCAAGGAATCCTGCTTGTTATCACCTTTCCCCTCCTAAAACAAATACCTCACATCTGATGCTTGAAATGGGGTAGCAGCCCTAGAGTTTAGCATGATGGCCAGTGAAGCAGGTGGATAACCCAGCCTCACAGAACAGATAAGAGAAAAATTGTTCTGAGCCATTAGCAATGGTAACGCAGGAGCCTCTTTGTTGGATTAAATTTGATACTGTACCAGTATATGCTGTAATTGAACAGATCTCCATAATTAAAGAACATTTAAGTAAAACACAAATCCAAGAAAAGTTATTAATTGGGGGAAAATAGGGCATTCTAATCCAAGAACCATGAATTGAAGCATTTGGACCTTAAGCTGATAATATAAATTAGTGAAATGGACTTGGTGCTATTAACGGGCACAGATGGGAATTATGGCAAAGTGGAATGAGTTTGCATGCCTTTGTAAAGGGCACGCCTATGATGTGCTTCCTAAAAATGGCTGTTTTGCAGGGATATAGAGAGAGCTGTCACCTCTCTCTCCTGTCCATTCTGTCCTGTCCATTCTGTCCTGTCCATTCTCTCCTGTCCATTCTGAGATCTGGATTTACATGTGGAATGTTCAATTTTTAAACACTGAGGAGGTCAAACAAAGCACATGCCTATCCACTGAATTTGGGACGTGTGCATTCTCAGTCACTCAGTCGTGCCCGACTCTACTTGACCCTATGGACTGTAGCCCACCATGCTCCTCTGTCCCTGGGGATTCTCTAGGCAAGACTACTGGGGCAGGTTGCTATCCATGCCCTACTCTAGGGGATCTTCCCAACCCTGGGATTGAACCCACCTCTCCTGCGTCTCATCTCCTGCATTGCAGGAGCTTTACCTACTAAGTCACATACCAGATGAAAATATGTCCTTAATTATCAAGACATGACTCCCTTCACACTTCCCTGGACTGTATAACTGTACTGAGTAGATTTAGAACACTACTGTGCCTGAAGAGGAGGGAGGGCCTACCTGAATAGTTAATTCCAGTAGTCTTTAATACTGACTCTTCTTGAAGAGAAACTCTGAGATAATGATTAAATCCTAAACTTTAGCTGTCTCCTTCTAGTGTGGAGAGTGGAGTGTTTACCATTTTTTTTCACTGCAAAAATGTTAATGATTTAGAGATGAGACCTTCACTGAAGTGAAGTGAAGTCGCTCAATCGCGTCCGACTCTTTGCGACCCCATAGACTATAGCCTACCAGAAACCTCAGTCCATGGGATTTTCCAGGCAAGACTACTGGAGTGGGTTGCCATTTCCTTTTCCAGGGGATCTTTCTTCACTAGTGTATGTTAATTCTGAAACTCTGCCTCCTTTCATTCTTTGTTAAGCACTAGCTCAGTCGGTAAAGAATCTGCCTGCAGTGCAGGAGACCTGGGTTCGATCTCTGGGTTGGGAAGATCCCCTGGAGAAGGAAATGGCAACCCACTCCAGTATGCTTGCCCAGAAAATCTCATGGACAGAGGATCCTGGTGGGCTGCAGTCCATGGGGTCGCAAAGAGTTGGGTATGACTCAGTGAGCAACTAACACACATTGTATTAACTAGGTAGTCACTGGTCCCTATACTAGGTATTTCTGCTATATGCAATACTCAGTTAAGGCTCTTAATTCTACCCACTCCAGGCTAGAATATTGGAGGGGGTAACTGTTCCCTTCTCCAGAGGACCTTCCCAATCCAGGGTTCAAACCTAGGTCTCCCACTTTGCAGGTGGATTCTTTACCAGCTGAGCCACCAGCAAAGCCCAAGAATGCTGGAGTGGGTGAAAAAGAAAAGTGAAGTTGCTCAGTCGTGTCCAACTCTTTGCAACCCCATGGACTCCTGGAGTGGGTAGCCTATCCCTTCTCCAGCAGATCTTCCTCACCCAGGAATTGAACTGGAGTCTCCTGCATTGGAGACTGATTCTTTATCAGCTGAGCTACCAGGGTGGCCCGACTGGTGGCATTAGGACTTAATAAAATCCACACATAGAAAGAGTTGTGAGAGACAGCAAAAAACGGCCTAGTTGTGCTTGTTCAGAGGCCCATTCTATAATCAGTTTAAAGATGTTTCCATGAAACAAAGACATTATCAACACTAAAGTGGACTATATAAATGATAGCATCTTTGTCATACATAAATTTATGTATTAAAGACCTGAGGAAATTCAGGTAGTAAATAATAAAGTATGAAAAAAGAAGAATGAAAAATAGTAAAATCAATAGGACATCAAAAAGAAAATTAAAGCAACAGCAAAAAAAAATAAATAAATCAGATCATATCCAAAGCATTAACTTCTGTTTGAGGCCCGTACAAGTGAGGTGCCCTAAAGCTTGATCATCATGGACCTCACAGTAAATCTACCTTTTTTTTATACTCTCTTTCATGTGGAATATATAGGTTTCATAAAATCCAATGACAATTTTCTTTTGTCTTATTTGGGAATAGAAAGGTACACATTTCTCCTCATCTGTGAGGCATGCACATAAAGATTGAAAAAAGAGTTTCTAACAAAGGCCCTTTAAAATGAAAGTCGTAGATGTTTCTCAAGCTCCCTTGGGGACAAATATTCAGCACATATTTCAGAAAGGAGATGACTTGTGTGAGAGCAGTTGAATATCCATAGTTTCGCCAGCTTTCTTAAGAAGGAAAAATCTTCCCATCTGTTAGTGACAACATTTTCAGACTTCAGTCACAGATTTTCACAAGGGTCTCGGTTAAGTCTTTTTCTTCTGTATTTTTTATTATTATTTATTTTGACTCTGCTGGGCCTTTGTTGTGTTATACGGGCTTCAGAGTGTACAGGCTCAGTGCACTGTGGCGTGTGGGCTTAGTTGCCGTATGTGGGATCTTAGATCCCCCACCAGGGATTGAACCTGAAGTCCCTGCATTGGGAAGCTAGAGTCTTACCTACTGGACCACCAGGGAAGTCCCTTCTTCTGTCTTCTATATCAACTTCTCTCCTTACTTCTCTCACAATGTCCTAACTCATTCTACCACTTGAACTATCGTTATCTCCAGGAGAGCATCTCCCTATATTTGTATTCCTCTTGTGTATAAGATAGACATACGCCTCTGCAATGAGCTCAGTGTCTAGATATAACATTTTTACTAAACTTCTGTTACCTTTAGTGTAAATCCTTGTTTTACTTTTCTCTTTTTCTTCCTTTTAAAAACATTTTTATGGGACTAATTGCCTCAATGCTTTGACTTTTCTGACTCAAGGTTGTTTTTATTGAATTATTTCCTGTAATCTGTACCCTCCATGCTGTTTCTGATTCTCTCTGCAGGATTTCCCTCTTGTTCCTGACATTTGCCCTCAGGCTATGCCTTTTAAGTTTTCTCCTTTGGTTGACACAATGGAAAGAGATATTTATATGCTTGTTGGTTCACAGACTTCCTCAGGATCTTCCTGGGTATAATCTAAAATCACCCCCATACTTGGAGGGCAAGGAGAGACTGAAGGAAGAGGCAGACCCCTCCAGGTTGGTGGTGGTGGGATTGATAAGCAAGGGAACTTGCCTACCAGGCTTGTCTTGGGTGGTTGCAAGATGAGTAGATTTCCAGATCCTCCCATCAAATCTTAAAATTTTTATAGAGAGGCGTTAACTGGGTTCTGTTGCATGTACCATCTCGATGGTCTCAACAACACACTGCTCTCTAAATGCTGTGTCCTTGGAAGCCACTCCCATTATGGGAAAATGAGAGACAGTGCATTTTAGGCACTGGGAAGGTGGGGGAAAGTGAAAGTGTTAGCTGCTCAGTTATGTCTGACTCTTTGCCACCCAGTGGACTGGAGCTTGCCAGGCTCCTCTGTCCATGGGATTCTCTAGGCAAGGATGTGGGAGTGGGTATACCAATTCCCTTCTCCAGGGGATCTTCTGGACCCAGGGACTGAACGCAGGTCTCCTGTGTTGCAGGCAGATTCTTTACCACCTGAGCCACAAGGGAAGCCCCAGAGAAGGCGGGTGGTGCCTTTTATTGTTCAGGCCCACTTCTTAGATCAACTGATAGTCATGACCTTTTGATGACCTTCTCCAAAAAGGCCCTTTAGGAAATGTGATCACTTAGTCTGTTAAAAGACTGATCCTGCTTTCTCTCCACTTACTCTGCCTGCCCTTTTAGGATATTATTTGTCATTCACTCTAAAGCATCATTTTAGTCAATGATGTTCTATTTTGAGAGACAGAAATGCCATTTTGAAGGCTTTGAAAAGCTTTTTCTGACTATGCAATTATTTTTAAATGCACATTAATTGAGGATAACCAGAAACAAATAGCTGGTTAAAAAAGGAAATTTCCAGTGGTGCTACGTAGCCCTCAGGTAAATTTGCTAAGACTCCACTGCAAGGAGTGCAGATATGTATGAGTAGAAATTCTCTTCTCTGTACCCAGCATCATGCCTTCTAATAAGGGGAATAATCATAGAATGTTTATTCCTATGACATTCTCTTTCAATGTCATAGGAATAAATTGTTCACAAAATATTTTTCTTTTCCATTCTCCACCCAGATAATCCATAGTGTATCTTCTGTCGAGATCCATACAACACTGGAGATAAGATTGTTATATAAAATAAAGAGTAGGCTCTCTGTTTGGAAAGGATTTCTAAAGGATGTGGTGGTGGTCTGTGCTGTTTCTCACTGGCAGTGTCAAGGCAGTGGTTAAGGTGCAGAGGAGTAGCATTTGGTCATATGAGATCTCCAATCCATTAAGGAAAGCCTAATTGAGTTTTGTCACTGATAACAACACAAATTATACTAACTAACATATTAAATAATCAGTGCTATGAGAAGTTGTAATTATTTTTTTCTACCTCACTTTGCCAAACTGACTTTTGAAAATTCACCAGAAATGAATTTGCTATATTTTCAGGGGAGCCAATTTGTATGCTTGCAGTGACCGGTTTGAATTGTAATTCATCTTATGCACACATCCAATTACTTCTTATAGAAAGGGTTCAGAAAAGTTCCCAACCCACCAGAGCAAAGCCTTGACTTGAGAAAAACATGAATACTTTAGTGTTTTTCAACTTTTTTCTTAATAAAGGAAAAGAAAAAGTAAATACCAGCCATTCTGTAACAAGGTATTATGTTTCTTCAAGTTGAAATGACATTAGAAATTTTTGAACTTTTTAAAGAATTTGTCCATAATTAATAAAGTTTCTCTCTAATTTTTAAATATTGTCTCAAACTTTAAGAAGAAATTCAATAATACTCTAATAACTTGGATAATTCTCCTAGAAAGACATGGAGTAACCCTAAAAGTGAACCAGAGTCTAGGCCAGGTTAGATTTCTGAGATACAGTGAAGATTTAGTGTGAACCAGTCAGAGGTTATGTCAGGAAGCTGTGAGAAATGAATTGCAATTTATTGGTAACTGAGACGATGGGATTCAAGTCACAGTAATATACTATGGATTGGTTCAGAGGTTGGCACTCTATTTAGTTCTGAATGGCTACAGCAAAGCAAGCTAGAAAACTAAGAAAAAGAAAGAACATCAATAGGAGATTTGGAAAGAGATACAGACCACTAAGAGGAGAAAGGAACAAGGAACATAGGAAAAGAGCTATAAGAGTAACGGCAGGTAAAACTAGAGTATCATGAACTGTCAGATTTTTAGGGTCAAAGTGTGCCTGTGTGAGTTCTCAAGCTTTCCTGATTGCTTGTCTTCTTGTGTCTTGCTGTCAATGTAGGCAGGAAAAGGAGTTTTGACTTCTCAGATTCACAATCTCTGAACCCCAGGCACAGGGGAAACTATAGTCACATTCAAACACTGAGCATTGACCACAAATGTGACTGGGATCAACCATTGCTTCCTGATTCAATAGCCAAGAATATCACAAAATACTGCCACCAAGGGTGCTTCCAGCTATGACTATGATCAGTTCTGCCCTCTCTCCAGTTAACTAGTAGCTTAGGAAACCAACCCATCTTAGCACAACTGAGCTGAGATTAAATCAATGCCCTGAAAACCTAACTGAAAGTATGAATTTTTCTGAATATTCCTGAATGGTAAAAAGAGGCAACTATACCAAATTGAAGATACACTTGAAAGCAATTTGACCTGCCCCAGGATAAAACTGTGTGATATGGAGGTCTCATCATCTTTGTAACAATTCTGTTTCATTTTCCCTTGTGGAGACATCCTGTATCCTAATGCATACGGAGAGTATGTGCTCCCTACTTCCACACGATGCAAACTTTTTATTCCTTTCAAGGTACAATTGGCTGGAAATCTTTTAGAGCATTACCCACGCTAGAGATGCCTTCATTGCAATAAGAATCAAAGCAGTAATCCGAAGAACGTCATCAATATACATGTGACTACTTTTCCTCTTTAATCACGGCAGACCTCTTTGATCATGGGACTTCGCAGGTGGTGCCAGTGATAAAGAACTTGCCTTCCAATGCAGGAGACATAAGAGATGCAGGTTTGATCCCTAGGTTGGGAAGATCCCCTGAAGGAGGATATGGCAATCCGCCACAGTATTCTCGTCTGGAAAATCCCATGGACAGAGGAACCTTGTGGGCAATAGTCCACAGGGTTGCAAAGAGTTGGATCTGACTGAAGTGAGTTAGCACGCAACAGGCAAACTTAAGGAAACACAAAACTCTTGTCCACTGAGAATAGAAGGAGGACAGGAAATTTCTCAATATTGCTGTTCCAGTAGCTACAAGCAGCTCAACAAAGTGAACAAGCAACATAAAATTCTATCTATAATTCAGTATCTATGTGATGAAACTGTAATGGTTAGTTCAGTTCAGTTCAGTAGAGTCTCTCAGTAGCGTCCGACTCTTTCCGACCCCATGAAACACAGCACGCTAGGCCTTCCTGTCCATCACCAACTCCCGGAGTCCACGCAAACCCATGTCCATTGAGTTGGTGATGCCATCCAACCATCTCATCCTCTGTCTACCCCTTCTCCTCCTGCTCTCAATCTTTCCCAGCATCTGGGTCTTTTCAAATGAGTCAGCTATTGGCATCATGGGGCCAAAGTATTGGAGTTTCAGCTTCAACATCAGTCCTTCCAATGAACACCCAGGACTGATCTCATTTAGGATGGACTGGTTGGATCTCCTTGCCATTAAAGGGACTCTCAAGAGTCTTCTCCAACACCACAGTTCAAAAGCATCAATTGTTCGGTGCTCAGCTTTCTTTATAGTCCAACTCTCACATCCATACGTGACCACTGGAAAAACCATAGCCTTGACCAGATGGACCTTTGTTGGTAAAGTAATGTCTCTGCTTTTCAATATACTGTCTAGGTTGGTCATAACTTTCCTTCCAAGGAGTAAGCATCTTTTAATTTCATGGCTGCAATCACCATCTGCAGTGATTTTGGAGCCCAGGAAAATAAAGTCTGACACTGTGTCCCCATCTGTTTGCCATGAAGTGACAGGACCAGATGCCATGATCTTAGTTTTCTGAATGTTGAGCTTTAAGCCAACTTTTTCACTCTCCTCTTTCACTTTCATCAAGAGGCTTTTTAGTTCCTCTTCACTTTCTGCCATAAGGGTGGTATCATCTGCATATCTGAGGTTATTGATATTTCTCCCGGCAATCTTGATTGCAGCTTGTGCTTCCTCCAGCCCAGCGTTTCTCATGATATATTCTGCATATAAGTTAAATAAGCAGGGTGACAATACACAGCCTTGACATATTCCTTTTCCTATTTGGAACCAGTCTGTTGTTCCATGTCCAGTTCTAACTGTTGCTTCCTGACCTGCATACAGGTTTCTCAAGAGGCAGGTCAGGTGGTCTGGTATTCCCATCTCTTTCATAATTTTCCACAGTTTATTGTGATCCACACAGTCAAAGACTTTGGCATAGTCAATAAAGCAGAAATAGATGTTTTTCTGGAACTCTCTTGCTTTTTCAGTGATCCATCAGATGTTGGCAATTTGATCTCTGGTTCCTCTGCCTTTTTTAAAACCAGTTTGAACATCTGGAAGTTCATGGTTCACGTATTACTGAAGCCTGGCTTGGAGAATTTTGAGCATTAGTTTACTAGCATGTGAGATGAGTGCAATTGTGCAGTAGTTTGAGCATTCTTTGACATTGCCTTTCTTTGGGATTGGAATGAAGACTGACCTTTTCCAGTCCTGTGTCCACTGCTGAGTTTTCCATATTTGCTGGCATATTGAGTGCAGCACTTTCACAGCATCATCTTTTAGGATTTGAAATAGCTCAACTGGAATTCCATCACCTCCACTAGCTTTATTCGTCGTAATGCTTCCTAAGGCCTACTTGACTTCACATTCCAGGATGTCTGGCTCTAGGTGAGTGATCACACCATCATGATTATCTGGGTCGTGAAGGTCTTTTTTGTACAGTTCTGTGTATTCTTGTCACCTCTTCTTAATATCTTCTGCTTCTGTTAGGTCCCTACCATTTCTGACCTTTATCGAGCCCATCTTTGCATGAAATATTCCCTTAGTATCTCTAATTTTCTTGAAGAGACCTGTTTCCCATTCTATTGTTTTCCTCTATTTCTTTGCATTGATCGCTGAGGAAGGCTTTCTTATCTCTCCTTGCTATTCTTTGGAACTCTGCATTCAAATGGGTACATCTTTCCTTTCCTCCTTTGCTTTTGGCTTCCCGTCTTTTCACAGCTATTTGTAAGGCCTCCTCAGACAGCCATTTTGCTTTTTTGCATTTCTTTTTCTTGGGGATAGTCTTGATTCCTGTCTCCTGTACAATATTATGAACCTCCGTCCGTAGTTCATCAGGCACTCTGTCTATCAAATCTAGTCCCTTAAGTCTATTTCTCACTTCCACTGTATAGTCATAAGGGATTTTATTTAGGCCATACCTGAATGGTCTAGTAGTTTTCTCCACTTTCTTCAATTTCAGTCTGAATTTGGCAATAAAGAGTTAATGACCTGAGCCACAGTCAGCTCTTGGTCTTAATTTTGCTGACGGTATAGAGCTTCTCATTAATGATTATATTTTAAGTATTAGTCAAGATGTGTAACTATGGAGAAAGTATGAGGTATATAGAAAAATGAGAGGATATGGACTGAAGGATGGGTCACATAATTATAAATCTAGTCCTTCTATTAGACATGATATAGAAAGAAAAAGTTACAGAAATCAATAGTTAATGACAGAACTCCTAGAAAGAGTATTATAAACCCAAATAGCTGATAACTACAAAATGCAAAGAGGATATATTCAGGATCATAGGTATAAATAGTTGAGCAAAGATTGAAGCACTGTTTAAAACCTTTGATTTAAATTTTCATTGTTGTAGTTGTTCTGAAATGGATGGCTATTGTTTTCTATGCAGTTGACATATAATGTCTCCACTCTTCAAGAAACAAAGCAGAAATTACATATCCAAATTACTATCCTTCATGCAAGTAGCTGCCCTGACAGGATATACATTTATTCCAGTGAGACTGCCACTGCTTAAAATGGTTTTAGAACTCCTTCTGAAATTGCTTTCAGAGCCTGAAGCTAATTTCTTTGACTATCCTCAATAGTGTCAAATCTCCATCCTTTGGCAGAGGATTTGATTTTTTAAAGCTTACCAAAAGTCAAGACTAGTGAATAAAGTAGCCAGTTAAACTGAGTTATACTGCTTGGGGTTTCAAAAATAAGGTGAGCTAAAGCAATGAGCTGAGTTTTCTCATGTAGCTCATAAACCACTTTAGAAGGCAATTACAAAAGGGAATTTTTCAAAGTAGATTTTTATTTCTTTCCTTTTTAATACTGGATACCACTAGTTGACTCTAAATGCCTTTCCAACTTTATGATTCCATGATGCAATAATTCATCTATTTAAACATCTTGAAAGATTTGGTGCTATTTTAAAGAAAAATAAAATATCTCAATGTGATTAAAAACTTTTTTACCCTAAAAAAAAATGTTAAAAAGAGCATGTTTAATTACACTGGGGTTCATTTTCCTCTGCTGTTAAAGGAGAGAGGGTCTTGAATAGATGACTCTCAAGCTATACAATGATATACTAGTATATTAACTGGGTTTTTTTTTTTCATAACAAATTACTCCAAAATTTAGTGTCTTGAAATGACACGTTATTTCACAGTTCTTATGCAATCAAGAAACTTGGCACTGCTTATCTTTGTCCTCTGCTTCAGGATTTCCCACAGGCTACAATTATGGTGTCATCTGGATTGCAGTCGTTCCAAGGATCAACTTGGATTTGTCTCCAAGCCCACTCATATGGTTGTTGGCACTATTCACTATTCAATTCTTCATGGGCCTGGGTTCTTGCTGGCCCATGATTGAAGGCTGCTGTAGGCACCTTTCCACACAAGTTTCTTTATTAGGCATCTCATGATATGGCAACTTGCTTTGTCAAAACAAGCAGGCAGTAAGAGCCAGGGAAAAAGAGTCCGAGCCAGAAGTTATGATCTTTATAACTGAATCTGAGATGTGACAAGTCTTGACTTCTGCAATATCCTGTTCTGTAATTAGGTACAGTCTATACTCAAGGGGTATAGAACAACCTAGACAACATATTAAAAAGCAGAGACATTACTTTGCCAACAAAGATTCGTCTAGTCAAAGCTATGATTTTTCCAGTAGTCATATTTGGATATGAGAGTTGGACCATAAAGAAAGCTGAGTGCTGAAGAATGGATGCTTTTGAACTGTGGTGTTGGAGAAGACTCTTGAGAGTCCCTTGGACTGCAAAGAGATCAAACCAGTCAATCCCAAAAGAAATCAGTCCTGAATATTCATTGGAAGGACTGATGCTGAAGCTGGAACTCCAATACTTTGGTCACCTGATGTGAAGAGCTGACTCATTGGAAAAGACCCTGATGCTGGGAAAGATTGAAGGTAGAAGGAAAAGGGAATGACAGAGTATAAGATGGTTGGGTGGCATCACCAGCTCAATGGACATGAGTTTGAATAAGCTCTGGGAGTTGGTGATGGACATCCAGGCCTGGCATGCTGCAGTCCATGGGGTTGCAAAGAGTCAGACACAACTGAGTGACTGAACTGAAATGATACTCAAGTGGAAGGGATTACACAGGAGAGAGAGAACTAGAAGGTGGGAGTGATAGGAACCATTTAATAAGCACATATTCCCCCCACCCCTGGTGATTCCTATTCCTCTCACATGAAACTATACTCACCACCTCCAGGTATCTGTAAAATTCAATGCATTACATCATCAGATCAGAGTCCACTATCACCTCACTTAAATCATGTTTGAATGTAAACGAGTCTCCTTGAGCATAATTCCTACAGTTCACCCTAGGAGTCTAGTCCCTTTATATCTGTGGACTTGTGAAAGCACGAGTTCTGGAACTGTGATTCCTGTATTGTCATTAACTTCATAGCTACCTTATCACAGGTGCCTCTAGATCACAGAGTCATTTGCACAGAATTTATTGCTCTGAGTCCTACTGAAAGTTGGCAGAGTATTTATTATTGCCACGTGTGCCAAAAAGTGCCCTGAGTCCCCTAAAGCCACCAAACGTTGTGTTTCTTCTAGTGATAGAAAATGTGGGGACATGATAACTTAACTATTTTGGAGATGCCTTAGGATGCCTCAAACCAATGAACCTCTAAACATTTGGCTTATGGGCAGGTATCTGAAGCTTCATAATGTTTATCTCCTCCTCTCTAGAGCTTGTGTCTTAATGAGGCTTCCAATGTGCTTACCTTGTTACTTTTTGCTCAAGTGGTCCAATTAACATGTCATCAATATTATTGACCAAAGTGATGATGTTGTTCGGTTGCTAAGTCATGTCTGACTCTTTGTGACCCCATGAACTGCAGCATGCTAGGCTCCTCTGTCCTCTTCTATCTCCCAGAGTTTGCTCAGATTCATATCCATTGAGTTGGTGATGACATCCAACCATCACATCCTCTGTCACCCCCTTATTCTTTTGCCTTCAATCTTTCTCAGCATCAGGGTCTTTTCCAACGAGTCAACTCTTCACAGCAGGTGGCTGAAGTATTGTAGTTCCAGCTTCAGCATCAGTCCTTCCAATGAATATGCTGGGTTTATTTCATTTGGGAAAGACTGACTTGATCTCTTTGCTGTCCGAGGTACTCTCAAGAGTCTTCTCGAACACCACAGTTCACAGGCATCAATTCTTCAGTGCTCAGCTCTCTTTATCGTCCAACTCTCACATCCATACATGACTACTGGAAAAAAACATAGCTTTGACTAGACAGACCTTTGCTGAAAACTAATGCCTCTGCTTTTTAATATGCTGTCTAGGTTTGTCATTGCTTTCCTTCCATGGAGCAAGCGGCTTTTAATTTCATGCGTGCAGTTATCATCCACAGTTATTTTGGAGTCCAAGAAAATAAAATCTGTCACTGCTTCCACTTTTCCCCCATCTATTTGCCATGAAGTGATGGGACTGATGCCATGGTCTGAGATATTTAATATTGAATTTCAAGCCAGCTTTTTCACCCTCTTCTTTCACTCTCATCAAAATGATGTTGTGTAGATGACCAAATTGTCCAGGTGCTTCTAGACAATAGCAAAACGGAGGGTGTGAAAATTAACCTATGAATGGGGCAAGTTTATAGATGTTTATCCCACATGAATACTAACTGCTTCTGACCCTCTTTTCAGAAGTTATTCCAGTGCTACTACGTTGTTGAGTTTGAAACAGTTTATTTTTATTGACCAGGATCCATCTGGGATTTTTAGGGGAGCAAAATAGTGAATTAAGGGAACATGTGGGTACATGCTTCCCAGGTGGCACTAGTGATAAATAACCTGCCTGCCAATGCAGGAGACATAGGATGCAGATTCGATCATTGCATTGGGAAGATCGCCTGGAGGAAGGCAGGGCAACCCACTCCAGTATTCTTGCCTAGAGTGTTCCATGGACAGAGGAGCCTGGAGGGCTACAGTCCATAGAGTCACAATGATTCAGACACAACTGAAGCAACTTAGCATGCTAGCACACAATGAGTACTATTCCTCCTATGAGGCAATATGTATATATTTTTTACTTAACATGTTTCACAAGTGTGGCATGTGGGAAGGGGGAGTTTTAGAAATTTCTACCTGGCCTTCCTGCTGGAATAACTCTTACTCTGCAATTTAATGAACACTGTCTACCACGGATATCCATTCCAACTATACATCCTGGAACCAAGGAAGCAACCACTTTGTCAGTCAGTGGACCAACTACTGTGAGCTGGACTAGTGCAAGAATTCTATAATTATCTGGCCTCCATATGCCTTCACTTTAACATATTTATACATTCAGCAAACTTCACAGTATGCTATTCTTCAACAGAAAATATCTTATTTATCCTGTGAACAAATAGTAGTTTAGAGAAGAAGAAATGAAAGTATGACTTGCACATTCAATAAGGTATTCCATTTTATTAACATCAGAGATGCAAATTGAAGTAATGCATTGTGATACCACTTCTTACCTATCAGGCAAAAATTCAACGTTTGACATAGTCTGTGGGTTAGGCTGTGGGGAAATAGCCTGTCATGTGTGGCCAGTGACAATGCAAAATGTTATGACTTCTCTGAAGGAGAACGTGGTGATGTATAGAAAAATTACACAGGCATTTACCCTTTGACTTGGCAATTCTACTTCTAGAAACCTTTTTCAAATACACACAAAATATGAAATTACTTTTTATGCTGAGTAGTCTTTGTTCACCCCTTCAGAATTTTTCTCCAGCCTTCTACTCTGTGCCTTGAGAAACTGAATCTTGTGAACTGTATCAATGATCAGCAAACATTTTCTCTGAATGGCTACAGAGTATATGTTTTAGGCTTTAAGGGCTATATGGCCCCAATTGCAATGCCTAAACTTTGCTGCTATAGCAAGAAAGTATCCACAACAATATGAACACATGAATGAAGTTGCAGTAAACCTTTATTTTGGGGCTTCCCTGGTGGCTCAGTGGTAAAGAATCTGTCTGCCAATTCAGGAGATGACTGTTTGAACCCTGGGTCAAGAAGATCCCCCTGGAAAAGGAAATGGCAACCCACTCCAGTATTCTTGCCTGGAAAATCCCATGGACAGAGGAGTCTGGAGGGCTACAGTCCATGGTGCTGCAAAAGAGTCGGACACAATTTAGCAACCAAAAACAACAAACCTTTATTTATAAAAACACACAATGGGATAAATTTAGCCTGTGGGCCACAGCTTGCTGACCTCTAGAGTGCAATAACCATACTCTTCTGGCTTCCAGTTAGGTTTAACACATAGGAGGCACCCTCAAGAGATTGGAAGACAAGAGGAAAGTAACTTTGGAGTATTAATTCTCACCTCCCATCTTGCCAAGTTTGCCTTCCTCTATGGATGTTCCAGCTCACTTCAACTACAGTACTTGCTATAGACATCCTGAGCTGCTTTAACAAAATACCACAGACTGGGTGGCTTATACAACAGACACTTATTTCTTGCATTTCTGGAAGCTGGGAATTCCAAGATCAAGGTATCAACAGATTTGGTTCCCACTGAGTCCACTTCCTGGCTCATAGACATCTACCATCTCACTGTGTGCTCAGATGCCTTGTCCTCAGTATGTGTATATATATATGCAGAGAGAGGCCTCGTGCTTCCTCCTCCTCTTTAATCCCATGGCATTAATCCCATCAGGGGGGCCCCACCTCCGTGTGCAGTGTGCTGTGCTAAATTGCTTCAGTTGTGTCCGAATCTTTGCTATCTCATGGACTGTAGCCCGCCAGGCACCTCTGTCCATGAGATGCTCCAGGCAAGAATACTGGAGTAGGTTGCCATGCCCTCCTCCAGGGGATCTTCCCAGTGCAGTGATTGAACCCACATCTCTTACATCTTCTGCACTATTAGACAAGTTCTTTACCAGTGGTGCCACCTGGGAAGCCCCATGACCTCATCTAAATCTAATTAGTTCCCAAAGGCCTCACATCCAAATATCATTATATCGAAGGTTAATGCTTCAGAATATAATTTTGAGGGGACACAAAAATTCAGTCCATGAGACTTGACCTAGAACCTTTCCGTTTATACAGATCAAGTAAGAATTTAGCAGACTTCCTATCTATGTCACCTGCAGGAACATCGTGATCGGCTAATCAAGGCCATAGGTCTGTGGGAGTTACACTATTCTGATTGCTACTTTGACTTTTCTACGGTGATCATGCCTGTCTGGACTCTCGTGGTTGAGTGCTGCCACCTGACCCCTGCCATCTTGGGATCTTATTTGCTCTCAACGAATTTAGATTTCTCAATTCAACAGCTACAGTTCCCACTGTGTGAAGTCTGGTCTACAGAGAACAGTGATCACAGAACTCAAGGATGCCAGGGCTCACCTCACAGGTTTATTTCTCACAATAGCTATGAAAGGCATGTATTCTGGACCCTCCCAGTGTGGGTGAGTAGGTCTTAAAAGACAAATCCACTCTAACATTCTCATCTCCCTAAGCTTTTGAATTGTTTCCTCTTTAAACCTAAGCAGGTCCAGCATTTCTAATGCTTTCATTCTGGGGTATCCTGTGCTCCGTGTTTCAGCCAATTAACTAAAAAAAAAAAAAAAAAAAAAAAGACACATATTAGCAGAAGTGACCCCAAATCCATTAAAGAGATTGAATTCCTAGTTAAAATCTTTCCCACATAGAAAACTCAAGGCCTCAATGGCTTTACTAGTGAGTTACTCTCAGCATTTAAGGGAGAAACAACGCTAATCTCACATGAGCTCTTTCAGAAAATAGAGGCGATAGGATCACTTCTAATATACATGTTCAATGTATACATGTATACACGTCCAATCATGTATGCATCCATGTGTGTGTGCTAAGTCACTTCAGTCGTGTCTGACTCTGAGCGACCCTATGGACTATAGCCTGCCAGGCTCCTCTGGAGGTCCACCGGAGTAGATAGATGGCCATTTCCTCCTCCAGGAGTCTCCCTGACCCAGGGATCAAACCCACATCTCTTATGTCTCCTGTGTTGGCAGGTGGGTTCTTTACCACTAGCACCACCTGGGAAGCCCCATAGACATCCATAAATGACTCATGTTATACAGTCAGTATACACTGATACCAAAAAAATAGAACAAAATAACAGCTTTAATTTTCAATCAAAAAAATTAAAGAACTCTGGGTATATGATATATATTAACTCTAAACTCATTTTGACAATCACTGAGCATTTCATAGGTACAAAATATTGTGCTAGACACTAGAATAATTCAGAGCCTCTGAAAAAGCTTCTCTCCCTCGTTTCCTTCTCTCTCCCTCCCTTCTTATTTTCATTAACAAAACTTCTCCACACTAGCTCTGAAGATGAAAGTGACCGCTCAGCTTTACTGTTTCTCTGCTTCGTGAAAACTATTTGATTTTGTAACTGCAAAATAAAATGGAGGGGCTATCAATCTGTTTGAATTTTGAAGGAAACACCGAAGTGCCCAATATAATTAAACAAATTTAAGAACAACCTGGTTCAGTTTCTTTAGTATAGATAAGATATCAATCATCATCACCAGTAACCAATTTTTTCTTTTTTTTTTTTGCCACTAACCAAAATTTTCATAATCTGTCTTACAGGTATACTTAAACCGAACTATAAGATTTAATAACCACATCATTTTGCTTTGGGGTAAATCTTATTCATAAAGTCAAACATAAAACTGAAGAAAATAGAAAGGGCTCATCCTCTGTTTTGTGAACATTTCTAAGTGACAGAAGATAGTCTGCTAAACTCATTCAAATGCTTCCATGCTTGTTTCTTAATTGCCGTTCCTATCCCTATAAATTAAAACCATAAAAATTAATATGGTGGCTGATAACTGGGTAAATGCTTCATTATTTTAATTTGTGGTTGTTGTTCAGTCACCAAGTCATGTCTGACTCTTTGCAACCATATGGACTGTAGCATGCCAGGCTTCCCTAGCCTTCCCTATCTCCCAGGGTCTGTTCAAATTCAATTATTTTAATAAATCATATCAAATATATAAAATCCAGAAAACCCAAAAGAAAGGAGGAATTAGCACAGAAATCGTACTTTTAGTGGGTAAGTAAAATACATACTTTTTTCCCTATTTTAAATTTGTCTTAATAGTGTAGCTCTCAAGCAATTATTTGAAGCTGACTGCAGGGTGTTAAGAGATGAATGAAACATGGCACACTTTACACTATGGAAAGTCACCAAGAGGAGAAATGGATTCTGTAAGTCACTCTTTTACATGGTAACTTTCCTTTTAAACGTCTCATTTCCTTAAACTAGGGTCTCTTCTTCTTTCTGATGATAGCAAAATCTAGGAATTATGCACTTGTATGGGAGAAATAGCTGCTATCACATCTCCAGGCAAGGCTCCTGTGTCCCCTGAAACTCCAAAGCCGTCTGTAGTGACTCATGTTCTGGCCTCAGGCCTTTACCTTTACTCACCTAGGTCTGCCAAGTTCAAGATTCCCATCACTTCTGCTACTGCATCTCCCAACACTGCCATTTTTTTTTTTTTTTTTTTGGTCTAAGCTACAGACTATTATCCCTTGGACTGCAAAGAGATCCAACCAGTCCATCCTAAAGGAAATCAGTCCCAAATATTCATTGAAAGGACTGATGCTGAAGCTGAAACTCCAATACTTTGGCCACCTGATGCAAAGAGCTGGCTCGTTTGAAAAGACCCTGATGCTGCGAAAGATTAAAGGTGGGAGGAGAAGGGGATGACAGGATGAGATGGTCAGATGGCATCACCGACTCAATGGACATGAGTTTGAGTAAACTCAGGCAGTTCGTGATGGACAGGGAAGGCTGGCGTGCTGCAGTCCATGGGGTCGCAAAGAGTCGGACACGACTGAGTGACTGAACTGAACTGAACTGAACAGGCTATTAAAGTGGCAGTCTTAGTGTGTCATAGTGTTGCTCACCTGATATTTTTATTTTACCTTCCCCAGGATGGTGTAGTGTACTTTTTCATCCCCCTGCAGTTATCTGTGGCCTTGGACTTGCTTTGGCAATAAAGTGTGGGTAAAAAGGATGTGTATCACTCCGGAGGTACCTTTAAAAGCCAGTGTGCAATTCATCGTGCTCTCTCTGCTGACTGGGTGATTGGCAGTGTTCCAGACAGTGGTTTCTTGTTCAAATGGTGCTCCAGAGCCAGGACAATGGAGAGCAGAGACCAGAGCCAACACGCAACAGATACATAATGTGAGCCAGAAACAGAGTTAGTGGTTTTAAGTCACTGAGATTTTCAGATTTTATCTGTTTTAACTTCAGAACAACCTAGTCTATTCTGATTGATACCTGTAGTGATAGTTTTTGCCACATCACTCACTTAGGCATCGTCTGTGAATAATGTCACTCCTCTGTCCTAAAATCTATTCTTATATTTTAAGAGAGTTGTTGTTATTTTTCTTTCTGCATGTGGTTGTAGAGTCAGTAAGTCGTATTCAACTCTTTGCAACCCCATGGATTGCAGCATGCCAGGCTTCCCTGTCCATCACTACCTCCTGGAGTTTGCTCAAATTCATGTCGATGATCCTATCTAACCATCTCATCCTATGTTGTCCTATTCTCCTTCTGCCTTCAGTCTTTCCCAACAACAGGGTCTTTTCCAACAAGTAAGCTCTTCACATCAGGTGGACAAAGTATTGGAGCTTCAGCAACAGTCCTTCCAATGAATATTCAGGACTGATTTCTTTTAGGACTGACTGGTTTGATATCCTTGCTGTCCAAGGGACTCTCAAGAGTCTTCTCCTACAGCACAGTTCAAAAGCATCAATTCTTTGGCACTTCACTGTCTTTATGGTCCAACTCTCACATCCATACATGGCTACTGGAAAAACCATAGCTTCGACTATAAAAACCTTTGCTAGTGAATTGACGTCTCTGCTTTTTAATATGCTGTCTAGGCTTGTCATAGCTTTCCTTCCAAAGAGCAAGCATCTTTTAATTTCATGGTTGCAGTCACCATCCACAGTGATTTTGGAGCCCAAGAATATAAAATCTGTCACTGTTTCCATTGTTCCCCCATTTATTTGCCATGAAGTGATGGGACTGGATGCCATGATCTTAATCTTTTCAATGTTGAGTTTTAAGCCAACTTTTCATTCTCCTCTTTCACCCTCAATAAGAGACTCTTTAGTTCCCCTTTGCTTTCTGCCATTAGACTGGTATCACCTGCATATCTGAGGTTGTTGATATGTCTCCTGGAAATCTTGATTCCAGCTTTGATCTATCCAGTCTGGTTTGCGTGATATACTCTACATATAAGTAATAAGCATGTGGCAATATAGAACCTTGATGTACTCCTTTCCCAATTTGGAACCAGTCTGTTGTTCCATGTCCAGTTCTAACTGTTGCTTCTTGACCTGCATACAGGTTTCTCAGGAGGCAGGTCAGGTGGTCTGGTATTGTTGTGATCCACACAAAGGCTTTAGTGTAGTCAATGAAGCAGAAGTAGATGTTTTTCTGGAATTCGCTTGCTTTTTCTCTGGTCCAACAGATGTTGGCAATTTGATCTCTGGTTCCTCTGCCTTTTCTAAATCCAGCTTGTATATCTGGAAGTTCTTGGTTCATGTACTGTTGAAGCCTAGCTTGAAGGATTTTGAGCATAACCTTACTAACTAACATGTGAATTGAGCACAATTGTCTGGTAGTTTCAGCATTCTTTGGCACTGCCCTTCTTTGAGATCAGAATGAAAACTGATATTTTCCAGTACTGTGGCTACTGCTAGTTTTCCAAATTTGCTGGCATTTTGAGTGCAGCGCTTTCACTGCATCATCTGTTAGGATTTGAAATAGCTCAGCTGGAATTCCATCACCTCCACTAGCTTTGATTGTAGTAATACTTCCTCAGGCCCACTTGACTTCACACTTCAGGATGTCTGGCTCTAGGAGAGTGACTGCACCATCAAGGTTATTCCAATCATTAAGACCTTTTTTTTTTTTTTATAGTTCTTCTGCATATTCTTGCCATCTCTTCTTAATCTCTTCTGCTTCCATTACTGTTTCTGCCCTTTATCGTGCCCATCCTTGCATGCAATGTTTCCTTGATATCTCCAAGTTTCCTGAGAAGATCTCTAGTCTTTCCCATTCTATTGTTTTCCTCTATTTCTTTGCATTGTTCTTTGAAGAAGGCCTTCTTATGTCTTCTTGCTATTCTCTGGAACTCTGCGTGTACATATTCTAATTTTCTATCTCTTCAAATCAGTGGTATAACATAATATCAGTCATGAATATTTTTCTTTCTCTGATCAGATTAGTGTAGACCCAGTGGATTACTTTTGTAATGGGAATGAAAACCAGATTCTCAGGCTTGGAACAATAACAAGCAGCACTGCCTTTTTCTGACTCCACGACCTCAGCTACCATTTTAAATCAGGTGTATCAGCAATATTTGGAAACCCACATTCAACCCACATCACATGCTGCAGCCTTGATGAAACTTGGTATAATGACTTCATTTTTCAGCCTATAAAGATTATGTGAGCATGTCTGTAAGTTCATAGCTTTGATCTCACCTAAAACTGCATTGGGCTTCCCCTGATGGCTCAGCGCATAAAGAATCCACCTGCCACTGCAGGAGATACAGGAGATGTGTGTTCAGTCCCTGATTCAGGAAGATCCCCTGGAGGAGGAAATGACAACCCACTCCAGTGTTCTTTCCTGGAGAATCCCATGGACAGAGGAGCCTGGCAGCCTACAGTCCATGGGATCACACACAGAGTTAGACATGACTGAAGTGACTGAGCCCACACACAAAACTGCAGGCAGCCATTTGGGGTTCTGCAGTTGAGCCTGTTGATAGGCAAACCAAATGCCATAGCATACCACATCTGTCTTAGATTCTTTTTTTTTTTTTATGATGGATGATAGCATGTTTTTGAAAGCTTTGGCATGGAAATGAAGTTATCTCTGACCTTTCCTGGCTCTATTTGTAGCAATTATGTCTCAACTCTCACAAGAAAAGTGATGTAAAGCAGAATTTCAAATCTCATCAAGAGCCCCTAATGTGCCTTAAAGCAATAATATGTGACTTACATTCTTACTTTGGAAGTATAAATGTAAGTGATATATCATTACCCAAAAGATTATCTTTTAAATCTGACAGATATTATCTTTCTGAAATCTTATATGGCCTACATAATTTTCAAGAAAAATAGTAAATTTTCCCATGTAGAAGCTAATATGTAATTACTAGGTTGATCCACTTGAAATTACCAACATTTGACAGTTTTCTGACCTACAAAAATGGCAAGTTCATGTGATTTGGCCTAGTAACTTTATACATATTATATTGTTGCATTTTCCTTTATATACATGATGAAAATGTACACAAAAAAATCAGTCATTTTCTCCCTCAAATTCTCCTATTTCTATATTCCTTATCTTGATGAATGCACCACGGCCAACCCAGTTGTCCAAGTAAACCTAGAAGTTATAATTAAGTCTTCTATTTTCCCTTCCTTTTATATCCAATTGGTAATGAACTCTATTTTTCCCTAAAATATTCTAAAATGGCTATGCAGGCTTTATTGTTATTGCTACTGCCTTGACTCAATTTATAATCTGTCACAGATGGGGTTCTGCAGGAAAAAGACTGCAATAGAGGTTATATGCATGGAATTTATTAGGGAGTGTTCTTGAGATCGCAAGTGCTGTAGAGAATAGGTGTAAGTGATGGTAAATGGGCCACTTCTTTTTCTTATTCATGGATCCCAGATGAGTATTGATCTGGAATCCATGAGTAAACTGTATTACAACTCCAGGGAAATTGCACCATATGAGTCCATCAATTTAAAGTCAGATTACTCAACTTTGGTACTATTGTCATTTGGAGATGGATATTTCATTGTGGGGCTATCCTATGTAATATAAGATGTTTAGTGGTATCTTTGGTTTTCATCCATTAGAAGCCAGCAGTAATCCCCTTGGCTGTGACAACCAAGAACATCTTTTAGAATTTGCCAAATGCCTCCCAGGGGACAAATTTGCCTCTGGTTGAAAAGCACTGATACATACTGAGGGCAAAAACTTGAGGAGGTATTCCATCATTGCAAAGCTTTGCCTCTGGGCTCTCATCCAGCGTGATGTCAGCTTTCTTGCTGGTGTAGAGTATGGCATGCCCAGTGGATCCACTGGTCATGCCCTCACCCCCACACTGTGTCATCAAATGGGTTCCTTGTCTAACACAATATACATAAGATGCCACATGAATAGAGCAAACACTATATAAACCTGAGCCCTTATGGGCAAGAAACGCAAATCAGTGCCTGCCATCTCTCTGTCAAAAAAGTCAGCTGCTTCTTTCAGAGTAAAGATGATCTAATGTAATCAACTTGCTACCAAATAGCTGACTGCTGTCTTCGAGGGATGGTGCCATATTGAGGAACTAGTATTCATTTCTGCTGCTGGAAAAGTGGACATTTGGTAGCATCATTAACTACATCAGTCTTAATAAGTGAGAGTCTATGCAGTTGGGTCCCTGCATAGCCTTCAAGCTTGCCATTATAGCTACTCATTCCTGTGTCCATTGAGACAGCACTGCTCTAGATGAAGAAGAGGCTGGCTTATAAATTATCAATTGGATGAGTTTTTTATCTACCTGATTGTTTATTCCCTCCTCTGTGGTGAATGCTTTGTGAATACATGTGATACAAATATTTTTACACTCTGTGCCCACATGCTTGTATCCACACATATGTCTCTTTTCCAGACCTTCCAGCTCCTAATCCAGTTAGCCTGGGCATAATCTTCTCTGTGTTCTAGCTGCATAATATATATCCTTTCACATAAAACAATGACTCAGTGTACCATCCAAGGTTCCATTCATTGGAAGGATTTCCCCTCCCTGTTTTCTTTCAAGGCCCTGTCTGAGTGGGCAGCTCTGGTATAGCTACCACCCATATGAGCGTGCATCTATATAACAACCCAGCTCATCCATGAACCAAGATTAAGTGTTTTGCTACATTAGCTTGTCATCAGGGACCCAGCATGCATTATAAGTGTGAACTGAAGGGGAGGTGTGATGAAACTGGTGTGTGTGCAGGCTTGTGCAGCGCTCGTGTGCTTCCAGTTTTACTCATGCTTAATCCCAGGTGTGCCACCCCCATCTTACCCTACACTACCTGACTTCATCACATACAGAGTCCCTCAGCCCACGGTGGGGAATTCTGACTACATGACCCACTGATGTCACATGGTCAGGCATTTGGTTTCCACAAAGGCCTAGTAGCATGCCAGACCTTCTTTTTGAAAGTGCATACTTCTCTACTGTAGATGTTATAGTTTTTCTTCATGACCTTAGGAACCAGTGTTGTGATTCTTCCATTGGGCCTTGATATAAATGCCATAGAGCATCTCTTCCCACCACCATTACCTCTAATACAGGAGGAAGCCCAAGACTGTGTGGCCAAAGAAGCAGGGCTACCATCACCATAGCTTGGACCTACTGCAAAGACATTCCTTGCCCATTTTCTATTACCTGATATATAGCTTGGAGTAGCAGAGCAGTATTCCTAAATGTGGAAACTTCTGCCTCAAAAAAAAAAAAAAAAAAAGGAAAAGAAAGAAAGAAAGGCTTATCAGACATTGTATTGCCTTCTTCATTATAGGAAGTTCAAAATATGATCATGGGTCCTTTGATGCCCCAGAACCTCCACCAAATGTATGGATGTGTTGGGTCCAAGAATCTTTGTAGATTTATCTCCCACATCTGGAGTGTTTGTGTCTTACAACAGCCTCCTAAACTGATATGCTGGTATCCAGAGAGTGAACCAGAGAGGTGTTCTGTGGAGAGTGCAGCCAGCCCAGTTCTGTTCTGACCATATTATAACAAAGGACAGCAGAAGAGTTTCTGCAGTCCTAAAGCAAAACTTTGAATGTGTACATTTGTCTGTTCTAAGTGAATTAAACATTTTCTGATCCTTTTTTTGACAGGGATGGGGAAAAAATGCAATTAGCAGCTCCTTGTCTGCAGACCATTTACCTGTGGCTATGTACATTGTTGTTGTTTAGTCGCTAACTTGTGTCCAACTCTTTGTGACCCCATGGGCTGTAGCCCACCAGGCTCTTCTGTCCATGGGATTTCCCAGGCAAGAATACTGGAGTGGGTTTTCCTTTGCTTCTCCAGGGGCTATGTCCATACACTCTAGCAAAGATCACATAGATCTTTGATGTAGAAGCTGCAACTGGGAATACTTTTTGGTTGAGTTTATGGTAGATCACCACAACCTTCAGAACCTGTCTAATTTTTGCAGGAGCCAAGCTGATGAACTAAGTGGAGATAGGAAAGGGACCACGGCCCCCTATATCCTCTAGGTATTAGAGGGTCAACACTAATCTCTGACATTTGTTTGCAATGCATTATTGGTTCAGTTTCCTGTATTGCCTAGGGAGAGAAGCCATTTCAGCACTTGTTCCATTCTCTGAGCCTTTTTAATCCTTTCTCCCACTGTCTACTGTGGCAACTGGGGTATTTAATACCTCATTTGTTGTGGGTTCCCACCATTTCCATGCTTCTAGGAAAGCACCAGATCCTGTGGTCTTTTCCAAGTATTAAATGCTATTAAGAGAGGTCTCAAATCAATAAACAACACAATATTTTGCTCCCTTTAATCCAGCACTCTCAGAATCCAGTCCCAAGTGTACTCCCCAACTTTTGCCTGTATATTTTGACTAAGTCTTATAGCAATATGTGGGTGATATTAGCTTTTATTTGCTGCAAAACAACCTATTACCAACTTAGTGGCTTAAAACAATAACTATCTCCTAAGTCATATTCTATTGATCTGAAGTCCACTACAGTGTGGCTGGATTTTGTGCTCAGAGGATCACAAGTCTGAAATCAGGGTGTCAGCCAGGCTAGGTTCTCATCTGGAGGCTCTGAGGAAATTTTATCCTTCAAAATCTTACTGTTGGCAAAGTTCAGTCTTTGAAGTTGTCAGACTGAGGTCCTGATTCTCGTACTGATGGTCAACCAGGATTTTCTCTAAGCAACTAAAGGCCTACTGCATCCCTACACACAAAGATGCCTACACCTTTCAAGCCAGCAATCCTTCTGTGTCTAATCTTTCTCCTGCTTCAAATATCTGACTTCCTCTTTACCAAACATGTGGAGAAAGTTTTCCTTTAAGAGATTAATTCGAATAGGTCAGACATATCCAGATAGCCTCCTGACTTTAAGGTGAACTGATTTAAGGCCCTAATAATATCTGAAAAATCCCTTCACAGCATGGCTGAGCACACATACATACAAGCAATACTTAGTTTCTTGTCTGATAGAATAACTGGGAGAAGATAGTAATGTTTATATTCCTTTGTATCTTTTAGACTGGGAGCTACTCGAAGGTAGAAAATTTTTCTTTT